>NC_042968.1:67096187-67418687 GCF_901001165.1 Salmo trutta
CAATCACCTTGATTTACCCAAGGGACTGCATAAGCCTTCCCTGTAGCTCAGTTGGTAGAGCGTGGTGTTTGCAACACCAGGGTTGTGGGTTCGATTCCCACGGGGGGCCAGCACAGAAAAAAAAAAGTATGATATGTATGAAATTGTATGAAATGTATGCATTCACTACTGTAAGTCGCTCTGGATAAGAGCGTCTGCTAAATGACTAAAAATGTAAAAAATGTAAATGTAAATGCATAATACTATTGCCCCGTACTCTGCTGTAAGCCTATGACACACATAGGCCTACTATCCCCCATGCTGGTTATGGCTACGCCACAGAAGGTTGGTGGCACCTTAATTGGGGAGGACGGGCTCGTGGTAATGGCTGGAGCGGAATAGGTGGAATGGTATCAAATACATCAAACACATGGTTTTCATGTGTTTGATGTCATTCCATTTACTCCGTTCCAGCCATTATTATGAGCCGTCCTCCCCTGAGCAGCCTCCACTAGGCTACACACCTTGCTCCTTTCTGCAGGTTTGCTTGAAAAGTATTGCACTAAAAGCAAGGAAACATGTAGATGACTATAATGATTACATGCGTGTGTAGAAGGGCAGGGGGGGTTGGTCAAAAGTGAAGAAGGAGAGAGGAGGGGAGAAGTGAGAGGAGAGAGGGGTTTCTTTGATTGCCTGAAGCCCATCTCTCCCTCCCCCTTCATCTAGCCAGAGAAGACAGAGACACTTAATGCAGAGAAAGGAGCGACAGATGCCTCATCTCAATGTTCTCTTATCTAGCCCTCTCTCACGCCATTTCTTTCTTTTCATTTCTTCTTTTACCCCTGCCATTATTAAACTCTAAAGCAGGCTGAAGACTGACAGAGAAAGATCACTTCAAATGAGAAGAGGCTCAAACTGGGAGCTGTCCACGGCCTCACAGCCTCACTGCAGATCAAGAGTAGTCGTACAGGCTGGAGCTTGGAGCTTGAAGGCCAAGGCAGGAGACAACTCACTGCACAGCCAATGGCAGACAGACGGATGGACCAACAAGTTTACTGAGCTCTGCTGTCTCTTACTGGGAAGCCTGAACTTTAACTTTGTATGGGGTCGAAGAAATAAACTGTGATTTCGGAATGGCACATACTGTACATTAGCCTTGTGACTCACTTGTGGCTGAGGAAGACTTATGAAAACACAATCACTGACAAGTGGAAAAGTACTGTACATGGTGGTGGAGAAAGGAATGTGCATTTAGTGGTGTAAAATGAAACAGTAATAGAAAAGGAAATCATAGTAGCTCACTAAAATTAATCACAGGCGCGGCAGGTAGCCCAGTTGTTAGAGCGTTGGACTTGATACCGAAAGGTTGCAACATCGAATCCCCGAGCTGACAAGGTAAAAATCTGTCGTTCTGTCTGTTCTGTTCCTAGGCCGTCATTGAAAATAAGAATTTGTTCTTAACTGACTTGCCTTGTCAAATAAAGGTCAAATTAAACTTTAAAAAATCACAGGAATAGAATATCAAATGCAACTGTGTCAAATGGCAGCGGGTTTAAAAAGCATAGCGTGGTGGATGAACAAAGACAGGAGCCCATTGGAGCAAAACACGTGAAGGAACCCAGACATTCTGCATGCTTCAGAGAGAGCTGACACCAATGAAAATGCTAGCATTGTTCGAAGAGCCCCTATTTCATCAGCTATTCAATTAAATGTAGCATGTAAATGTTTCCCCCATGTGAGGTTCTCAAAGTCAAGTGAATGGCTCTTGCTGCGTCCAACTTCAGTGCTGCATCTCACATGACTTCCCATGTTGCCAGATTTGGATGGGCACTTCAAATTAGCTCATAATAAATCTATATATTTATACTGTAAACATGTATATCCTATATACATTTTACTCTACATTTTATCCACCCTTTACCCATTTTGTATATAATGTCTGTGAACTTTGTGTAAATCCCTGTCTGTGAAAAAAATGGAAACTATGAGGAAATAGTCTCCATAGAAACAGAGCGCAAATAAATGAACGACAAGGAAGCATCTGCTCTTGGAAACATGAAAAGACGTTATAGAAAAAATATCCTTGAAAACTTCCAGATACATTTTTGTTCCCCAAATATACTCTGTCTGTAGTAATTAATGACTTTGCATAACAATCACTGATATTGAGAGATTAAAATAAATGGAAACTAGAAAAAATGACAAGGAGGTGACTGAGAGAACATAGAATTTTGGTGAAAAACAGTCAAATAAATAGTGTGTGGGGGGTAAAAAGGGTGAAAATATGAAATGAGGTAAATAAGAGGATGACAGTAAGGTTTTGGACAGTGCAACACAGCTCAGTGACACTCCCCTACAGTGTAACCAAATCAACCCCTTAGCCATGGGATGAGGGATACTAGCTGAATCTTTACGTTAGAAAAACATCTTAAGTCTTGTAACCAACATGCAACATTCTGATGCTCATTGGAGTCAGATTTAGGATAATTGTACAAAACAACACACATTTTAAAATTTGTGTCAACGTGGTGTTTTTCTCTTAGAATCAACAAATCATATTAATGCAACTGTACATCAAGGGACTCAAAACTTCCCCTTTTATCAGACGCTTACTTGGTTTTAGAGACCACAGCCCAGCAAATCCCCCAAAGGAATGACCTAATAGCATATGCTGACAGAGGCTGGAGCCCTATGGACGCCAGTCGCATAGTTCCCTAGTCTTTTAAATCAGGGGATGGGGGAAAACATACCATGCAGATGGCTCTGTTCCCATAAGTCCTCCCTGACCTGACGGTGAGTCCAGGGGGACCAGAGTTAGTCCTCAAATGGAATCTCCTGTGATAGGATGGATCATCCCAGAGTGATCCAATATTTGGACGGGAGCTGGAGGGGGACTAGTGGGATTATCACAGGATGTGCTGGGCCAGATTAGGGAGAGGACGTAAACCTGATGGAGAACGGGTTACAGATAAACCCTGCTGGTCAGTCAGTCTAGACTACACTCCAATAGGCTACAGAAAATAATAAGACCTCTACTGTATCCAAATTGGGTACATCATACACGCTCAGATTATATCCTTATACAGCATTCTAACGGTCCTAATCTCATTAAATTGTATAGATGAATGAATTCCACTAACATTAGGATAAAGTTGTGAGTATGTTTCTAATAGAGCCACAGTCAACATACTGTGAAGGTGATGGATCACTTTGATCTGACTTTGACAAATTCAATATTTAAGTTAGAGGTAAAGCTTCTGTTGATAATGCCAGACATACATGTCACGTATACACACACACAAACACAAAGACATTTATGTACTCAAGCACGCATGCGCACACACAAACACACACGCTGCTTTATTCATTGTTTACCTAAACAGATGAGATTTCTCAGCCAGAACTTTAATTGAAAACTCGCTTCAAATGGAAAATGTACAATGCTGTCAAAAGCCAAACGAACAGCACACATGTCACAGGGAGGAAGAACAAAACAATCAGAATTACCATGCATATGCAAATATCATTCATCGGAAGTCATTATTGCAACAATTTATCTTTGGCAATCACTGAACCATTTTAATCAGGATCGTTACAAATGGTTGATTATTCATTATGTCCTGTAATTAGATCGTAAATTGTATGGATATACTAGGTGAGGCTTTCGAAGGAGAGCACTCGCTGGGGACAAATAGAAAACCAGCTAAGGACAAATATTAGGCATACAGGGAGCAAGGCCAGATGGGGACATGCGTTCCTGTGCCAGGTCTCCTTAGAGAGAAATTGATCTGATTGATCCATTGTTGTTTAGACCGCACTGTTCATTAGGAGTGCAGAGGTGAAAGGTCAGTCATGCAGGTGTGGAAGCTCAAAGGTAATTTACACATGGATTGGCTGTCTGTTGTTCTGCCCCTGAGCAAGGCAGTTAACCCACTGTTCCCCCGGGCACTGAAGACGAGGATGTCGATTATGGCAGCCCCCCGCAACTCTCTGATTCAGAGGGGTTGGGTTAAATGCGGAAGACACATTTCAGTCGAAGGCATTCAGTTTTACAACTGACTAGGTATCCCCCTTTCCCTTTTCTGTTGCCAAGACAACAACAGTGAGTGCTTGATGAGGTCTTTGTTTGTGGACTGTCAATAGCAGGGAGGTCATTAGTTAATGGTGTGCGGTGTAGTTGTATTATGTGTAGTGTACACAGTTGGGACCAAGGGTGTGTGGGAGAGAATTCCAAGGACATAAATCCAAGTGCAGCTTTATGATCAGAGCTTTACCTTAGATCCCTTTTTACCATTTCTGATAGTGCTGAAGATTTGACTGTAGGAACAAGCAGATGGAGATAACATTGTCAGAACCAGGGAAGTACAAGGTCAATGCATGTCAAAGTTCTTCGCTTCTGTCCATATCCATCCACCCTAACTCTGCTCTGTCTGCCTTAGGGGACAGAGTAATGACCAAGCTGACCTGCTTGTGCCTGAGGCGGGCTGGTCATGGAGCATGCGTTCCATATTTCTGCTCTGTTCTCCTCTGTTCTGCTTTGTCTCTGTTAATGCCTCAGCGGGGCCTCCGGTAAATCAATTGAGGGCTGATCTTTAAAAGCTGGCGCGTCAGCGAGCACATTAGCCCCATTTGCACTTCATTACGTGCACCGCTGGGCAGTGCTGAACACTCACAATCAGCAGAAAGACCCGGACAGGGGCCCAGTCGTAACATACACAGGTACGGATGTACTGTAGGAGAGGGATAAGTGAAGGAGGAGAAGGGGGAGAGAAGGGAGAGAGGGAAAGATGGCGAGAGGAGAGAGAGGAGGAAGATGGAGGGATGGTTCAGGGGTTGAATAATTTACTTTGACAAAGGCCCCAAGGGAAAACTATGGGTGAGCTCTGATGGGTATTCTGCTTGACTTTGAAAAATAAACGAGCACAAACAAACAGCCAAACACATTTTCAAAAGTAGTATTTGTTTTGAAGCAGTCATACTTTTTGTTTCCTACCATTTTTTTTCCCTTCAAAATTGCTTCTGGGATTTGGCTTATGTTTGTTTCTTAGATTTCTCTGACTAGCTTGTGAAGGGAACTTTTTTAGATCAGGAAATACCAAAATGAGATTGCATTGCGGAGCATGCAACCAACAAAAAGCTACAGCCGCCCCCTCTATCCCGCTGTCTATCTCTTCCCTTCTTCATCTATACATCTGCTTGTTATTTTAACTCTCCCTCCACCTCTCTCTCTCTCTGCTCTCCCTCCTTTTCTCCTCATCAGAGGCCAGACTGTACCAAGCAAAACCATATTTCATGAAAACATCACTAACAGTGTGTAAGCAGCATTAAAAGGCTTTTGATAAACCCAACACCTGTTTCTGTAGGTTGAGTTAATAAACCACTATCTAAATTTGACACACAGCCTACCGTATCAAAAATGTGATAAAGTTAAGGAGTTTAATCTGCTTTGAGGAATAAACATCAAAGTTGACTTTGAGAGGTATGTGTGAGTTCATAGGAATTGCTGGAGGTACATTGACAAGCACATGCACATTGCACACACATACTTCGGTTAGTTCTGTTTACACACACAAACACACACAAACAAACACCAACAAACACACAGCTTGAGCTCACCCCATCTCCCCTTAACTCGCCACAGTGGACAGACGCCAGTAATATGGCATCTGGGGGGCTACTGGGCTGGAGGTTTTAACAAAGCAGGAGCCCACGTCATAACAGTTATCTATCAGCTAAGACCACGCTCTGCCCTGAGCACAGCTTACACTTCATAGGTTATCCACCTCTGCCACTGGATATTTACACTGATCCCTACTTCCACATCCCAGGTGCCCTAGGGCCATAACACAGGAGCTCTGCTAGGTTGAATCCCTGTGGTCCTTCTCACCACGTTTGAACTGAGGGATTTGGCAGTGAGAAAAGTGAGAATGCACACACGCAGATGAGTTCACATACACCCACACCCACTGCTCATTGTCACACACACACACACACACACACACACACACACACACACACACACACACACACACACACACACACAGGGTTTCCAGAAGTGATTGAAAGTTCATGGAATTTTGTAACCCTACACACACACAGCCTTTGTCAAAAGCCCTGCTTAGTTTGAGAAGTGTGTTCACAGGAGGCCTTAACAACTACAGAGCATGATGTCTGACTAGAACCCAGGGGAGGGACTGTCAGAGAGACAGACAGAGGTTCCTAGACAGGAAACCCACTACAAAGACTCAGTGTGAGACTACTCCCAATGTGACCGCAGTGCGTTCCCGCTCTTTTTCTACCTGTCGCTCCCTTCTCCCCTCCCTCTTTCATGGGGTGACATGACACAGCATGAGGCCACTCAGAGCTGTGACGGTTCTCTGAGGTGCTTCCTGTATGTGTGAGAGAGGTAGCTGGGACACACTTTTCCCAGAGTTCCAGTGCTCCTGGTGTTCTGTTGGTGCTGTTGGTGTTCCTTTTAGGCTACAGAAAAGTGAGTTCCTCTCAGCCAGTGCATGGTGTGTTTTGTATACAGTATATGCAGGGTCTAAGCAGGTTCTTTTGGACACACACACACGCACACAAACACACAAACATGTATATGTACAGATGCACAAACACACACATGCCTAACATGTGTACATGCACGTGAACACTTATGCACACACATACACACACACACGTACGCACACACACGCGCATGCACACAAATGTGCACGCACACACAAACACACATGCATATATACAGACC
Source organism: Salmo trutta (assembly GCF_901001165.1). Taxonomy (NCBI): domain Eukaryota; kingdom Metazoa; phylum Chordata; class Actinopteri; order Salmoniformes; family Salmonidae; genus Salmo; species Salmo trutta. The sequence goes on from NC_042968.1 coordinate 67,102,915, forward strand.
CACAAACACACACACGCCTAACATGTGTACATGTACATGAACACATAGGCACATACACACACACACACACACACACACACACACACACACACACACACACACACACACACACACACACACACACACACACACACACACACACACACACACACACACACACACACACACACACACACACACACACACACACACACACACACACACAGACACCCCTGGGCAGATGAAGGCTTACAGGGGCAGCAGCCCCAGAAGCTGACGAGGAATTCTCTTCAAACCGCACGCTAATGATAGTAGATCAATGTCTGACCACCAATTAGGCCGGACCACACTAACCTCAGAGACACACAGGCCAAGGATGGAGAACAACATGAATAAAACAGTGACTATTACAGTGCTTCTATTGCGCTTGTCAAAAGAGATGGTGAAAAGCATTGGTTTTAAAAATATGTAATTTGACATTGTAAGATCCTCTTCAGTGTTACTAAACACAACACACCAGAGAAAGACAGATCTATACTCTTAGAAAAAAGAGTTCCAAAAGGGTTCTTTGGCGGTCCCCATAGGAGAACCCTTTTGGGTTCCATTGAGAACCATCTGTGGAAGGGTCCTACCTGGAACCCAAAAAGCGTTCTACCTGGAACTAAAGAGGGTTATTCAAAGGGTTAACCTTTTTTTCTAAGAGTGTATGATGCAGATTTCATTTTAGCACCTAACATCAACTCTTCTCTACTATGACCAGAGGGCTTCAATCTCTGGGAAAGGTAAAATTCGTTCTTCAACTCTGTCTCTGTTGCCTCCAAGCCAAGTCTGCAGGGTAATTCAAAAGTTCAAAGGAAGTAGAGAGAAGTCTAAATGAACTCTGACCCTAGCATGACAACACAGCTCTTAGCTCCCTCTGTAGATGCCTACTGGACAACTTATTTGTATTGCTTTTAAATCTTTTTAATGAATTTCTATCTTATTAACACTTTGTTCTAGCTAGCTAGCTAGGGTGACACATGGTCTCTGCATGTGTCACCCTCACACTTCACATATGGACCCTCAATGGAGTGTGAGCCTAACAGTGCCCTTAAACTACAACATGAACAGTGCCCTTAAACTCTTCACGGAAGAGGAGTGAGAGTTTTTTATTTTACCTTTATTTAACTAGGCATGTCAGTTAAGAACAAATTCTTATTTGCAATGACGGCCTACCCAGGCCAAACCCAGACGACGCTGGGCCAATTATGCACCGTCCTATGGGACTCCCAATCACAGCCGGATGTGATGCAGCCTGGATTCAAACCAGGTACTGCAGTGATGCCTCTTGCACTGAGATGCAGGGTCTTAGACCACTGCGCCACTCGGGAGCCCACAGGAAACAGGAAGTATTCAAAAAGAGCAGAGGGGGAGACAGGAAGTTGCACAAAGTGGATAAAGGCCCTTGAATCGTAAGCTCCAGGTATGCGTAATAGCCCTGGCTGCACAATCAAAGGAGGAGAAGTAAGAAATCATTATGGGGGTAGCCTAGTGGTTAGAGCGTTGGGCCAGTAACCGAAAGGTTGCTAGATTGAATCCCAGAGCGGACAAGGTAAAAATCTATCGTTCTGACCCTGAACATATCAATTAACCCACTGTTCTCAGGCTGTCCTTGTAAATAAGAATTTGTTCTTAACTGACTTGCCTAGTTAAATAAAGGTTAAAAATAAAGATGTGAGTGGGAAGATTGCTTGCTGCAGGGACAACCCGTGATTGCTTTGTGGAGGCATCTACATAGCACTAGCGAGCGAAGATGTTACCCCAGTGCACAAATCACTAATTACTTATTAATGAGGAGAGTGTGCGCCTTCAAAGTTAACACTAGACAGCCTTCCCCTGTAGAACAGAGGAGGAGAGGAGGAGAGGGGGAGACAGCAAGGGGGAGGGAAAGGTTTGCTCAGTAAACTGAGACGGCAGCTAATCAGGTTTACGGGTCTGTAATGCCTCCAGCACATGAGAAATAGAAATATGGAAGATTCCTGCTCCAGCTTTATTTCAATACATGGAGACAGACACGCACCACAGAAGGGAGAGAGAGAGAGAGAGAGAGAGAGAGAGAGAGAGAGAGAGAGAAATCCAGATAAGTATGAAAAATGGAGGCAAATCCTATCTTGGTGACCTTTACAGAGTGCAGCAATGATAACGATAATACACGGAGTATAAACATCTTCACTCCAACCTTTTCTCTCCACTGTGATCGCTCAGCCATTTGATGGCGTACATCCAACAGTACAGCTACATTACCAGTAACTCTGAGAGTGTTAAAGATCAGCATATCCCCTGCTGTGATCCCCTGCGGTTTAAGGATAGCATAACATTTCTGCATTAATGGAGGAATTCCCCAATAAAGTATGGAGTTCATCAACAAAATCTACATATTTAACTTCAAACCATTACACTATCTTAATACATTGCCCTGGTGTGTGAGAATTTCTCAATTACAGTTGTGTAAAGTACTTAAAAACCTCTATGGGATCGGTGCCCCCCCGCGGGAAGGTTGAGCTAAAGGAGGCTAATGTGATTAGCATGAGGTTGCAAGTAACAATAACATTTCCCAGAACATAGACATATCTGATATTGGCAGAAAACTTAAATTCTTGTTAATATAACTGCACTGTCCAATTTACAGTAGCTATTACAGTGAAATAATACCATGCTATTGTTTGAGGAGAGTGCACAATTATGAACTTGAAAATGTATTAATAAATCAATTAGGCACAGTTGGGCAGTCTTGACACAACATTTTGAACAGATATGCAATGGTTCATTGGATCAGTCTAAAACTTTGAACATACACTGCTGCCTTCTAGTGCCAAAATCGAAATTGAGCCTGGAATAATACATTATAGCCTTTCTCTTGCATTTCAAAGATGATGGTACAAAAAACAAAAAAAAACATGTTTTTTTCTTTGTATTATCTTTTGCCAGTTCTAATGTGTTATATTCTCCTACATTCATTTAATTTCCACAAACTTCAAAGTGTTTCCTTTCAAATGGTATCAAGAATATGCATATCCTTGCTTCAAGTCCTGAGCTTCAGGCAGTTAGATTTTGGTATGTCATTTTAGACGAAAATGGGTCGGATGTTTAAGAGGGAAAAAAAACTTTAAAGCAATTTTTTGGGGGTATCTGTACTTTACTTTACTATTTATATTTTTAACAACTTTGACATTTACCTCACTACGTTCCTAAAGAAAATAAAAATACTTTTACTCCATAAATTATCCCTTACACCCAAAAGTATACTTAGCAGGAAAGGAAAATGGTCCATTTCACTCACTTATCAACAGAGCATCAATGGTCATCACTCCTGCCTCTGATCTGGCGGACTCACTAAACACAAATGCTTTGTTTATAAAGTATGTCTGAGTGTTGGAATGTGCCCCTAGCTATCGGTAAAAAAAATTCAACAAGAAAATTGTGCCATCTGGTTTGCTTAGTATAAGCCATTTGAATTTATTTTTGCAATTCCATTTACTTTTGATACTTAAGTATATTTAAAACCAAATAATTTTAGACTTTTACTCAAGTAGTATTTTCCTGGGTGACTTTCACTTTTACTTGAGTCATTTTCTATTAAGGTGTCTTTACTTTTACTCAAGTATGACAATTGGGTACTTTCTCCACCACTGCCCAGTTACCTTTGATAATCATCTCATTTCTCATTAGCATGCATTAGCAAATGTCCCCCGTGGAACATGTTAGATTGTTGAGTAAAAATTACAATACAGCTGGGACTATTTATCTTTTGAAAAGGGTGTTAATTTGTTCACGAGGAAATTGTGTTTTCATTTGCATTATGAATGGAAAGTCAATCCTGTTTCAACCTGTTACAGCAGCCACTCTTGATTGCTAATGAGTCCATTCCACTGGGAAGCTTTAGCCTGAAAAACAGATCATGAATTTACAGTAGTCTTAAACGATGTGTGTGGTCTTAATGATTAGCATGAATGATTAACATAGGTGTGTGTGTGTGTGTGTGTGTGTGTGTGTGTGTGTGTGTGTGTGTGTGTGTGTGTGTGTGTGTGTGTGTGTGTGTGTGTGTGTGTGTGTGTGTGTGTGTGCGCATGTTCCTTGGATGAAATTAAAGGGCTCTTATTCCATTCCAAGATTGCAGTAGACTAGATTCTGATGCTGGTACAGTAAATGAAATCTTCCATAACAAAGATAATTAGAATCCTCATAACAAGAGAGGGCTAAAATTACACTTAATAAAAAAGCACCACAAGGACAATGACTACATTATAAAGATAGAGAGGGTACAGTACAGTGTAGATACTGTAGGACCACATTTCATCCATTTAATCATATGAGAGTCTTTCAAGTCAAGTGCGAAATATATCATCTTCAAATAATGACTAGAACATGTATTACTATCAAGGATGCTGCCGCGTTACCATATGTCCATGAATCAAGTCCAGTCCCAGAGATGCATGTCGATGCATGTGGAGCATATGTAGTAAGAGCAGCTGCCCTGAGAGATCTACTGTAGAGAAGGAGAGGGTTGAGGGTTGCCCCAGCGCCCATGAATAATGATTAAGTGCTACCCACTAGACACAGGACCCTTAATAACACAGATCCTGCACATAAATATACAAACACATGCGGCCACACGCACATGTAACACACGCAGGCAAACACATTTTAAACGTGTTTACGCATGCGCACACACACATGCACACACGGCCAGGAACTCCAGGAAGCGTCTCGATGGCCTTCTCAAACAACCTCTGGAGCACAGCCCAATATCACACACACCAGCCCCCCACTCCAGGGGGTAACAGCAGGAACTTGGCACGGCCACACACACAGTCACCCGTTGGGTACAAAGTGAGGGAGAAAAATGTGTTCTCTTTCTAGAGCCTTATCATCTGACATAACTAACACAGAGTGGTTGCTTAGAACTACACAGTGTACCCCAGGACTGAGTTACCACATGAGAGGTACACACACTACAAACTACGTACAGTACACACCAGTCCGCAATCAAAGCCTCCATATTGGGCCTTCCTTTAACCTGTTGAGGATCTTATCCCGATCTTATCCCGGTATTGGGATTCATTGTCATGTGACCATGGCGGGGAATTCAAAACTGCAAGAGTAATCATTTCAAAAAATCAAATAATCAACTATTTTCCTCCATTTGAAAGATATATCTCCTAAATCTAACCACGCTGTCCGATTTTCAGAGGCATTACGGAGAATGCATAAAGTTAGGTTATGTGAGGAGAGTACATTGACAATAGCTGCGTGTAATGTTTAGCCAATTCAAAGAAGGGCATCAACAGACAGAAAACTAGCTAGAATTATGCACTTACCTTTGACAATCTGCATCAGATGACACTCATAGGACATTATGTTATACAATACATGCATTTTTAGTTCCATCAAGTTCATATTTATATCCAAAAACAGCATTTACAGTCGTGGTGAAATTCAGAATTTTTTTCGGCTCGAATGCACCCAGTGAATCCAGCATTACAAATCACGGAATTACTATTCGAAAACATTGGTAAATTATAATATTGTCATTCAAAGAATAATATATTATCATCTCGTAATTGCTACCGAATGGCCAGATCTCAAAATAACTTTACTGGGAAATCACATTTTGCATAAACTGGGTACTATGCTAACAACAATAAGCTATATGCTAAGCTAAGCTAAGCTATACCGTTAGCATTAGCATCATCTAATATCGATAATAACATTCTAAATATCCCCTTACCTTTGATTATCTCCATCAGAAGGCGCTGCCAGAGATCCCAGGTCCAGAACAAATGTGGTTTCTTTTGACAAAGTTCATAATTTATGTCCAAATAGTTAGCGTTCAGTAGGCTCCCACAAAATGAGGTGGGCAGTGTAAAGTCACGTCGAAAAGCTAAAGAAAACCTAGTAAATAATCTATTTACGTTTGTTTAAACATGTCAAACGTTGTTCATCATTAATCTTTTGGTCCATTTTTAACGTGAAACATCAGTAAACATCAGTAATATTTTCACACAACCTATCAAGTGTCTAGAATAAACGATAATGACAAAGGCACTCTTCTCAGATTCATGCGCAGGCGCAAAAAATGAAGTGATGACGTGTCAACTTGTAAGCTTTCTTATTCGGTCTGTATTCATCACAGATGCTTCCAACAACTTTCTAAAGATCGTTGACATCTAGTGGAAGCAGTAGGAGTTGCGAACTGAATCCTTTCTCACTGTGGTATCTTTAAAACAATGACACTAAATAGTACAGTCACAAAATTCTCATTTTTTTTAATCTATTTTTCACAGGTTTTTGCCTGCAATATGAGTTTTGTTATACTTACAGACACCATTCAAACTGTTTTAGAAAATTCAGAGTGTTTTCTATCCGAATGTGTTAATAATATGCATATCCTAGCTTCTGAGTTGGTGTAGGAGGCAGTTAAAAATTGCCACATATTTTTTTCAAAATTCTCAATACTGCCCCCGTGGCCCGTAGAGGTTAAACAGCCTGATATCCAGGGGTTTCTCTGGAGTGGGTGCACTGGAAGGCAGCATGTGGTTTTATGAAACTCTTTGAGGTTTTATAATTGCTGATTAGTGAGTTTAGGCTGGACTTAAGTTCACATATAGCAGACTCCCTGTGGAAACCAAATTCAAAACTTTTAACTTTGGAAAATGTGAGCAGCATGATTCTAGAAGAATTGAAGGAAAAATATGATACACTGTGTACTCGAGTAAAAGTATTCAAAAATATAAATAGTAAAGTAAAGTACAGATACCCCGTAAAACTACTTAAGTAGTACTTTACACCACTGTAACTGGGACATTCTCACACACCGGAGCAACATATTAAGATAGTGTAATGGTTTAAAGTTAAATATGTTGATTTTGTTGACAAACTATATTTTATCAGGCAATTCCTCCAATAATGCAGAAACGCAGAATTGTTATGCTATCCATAACTACATCACAGCAGGGGTTATGCTGATCTTTAACACTCTCAGAGTTACTGGTAATGTATCTGTACTGTTGGATGTACGCCATCAAATGGCTGAGAGATCACAGGGGAGAGAAAAGGTTGGAGTGAAGATGTTTATACTCCGTGTATTATCGTTATCGTTGCCGCACTCCTCCATGATTTGGTTCTCTGTAAAGGTCACCCAGATAGGATTTGCCTCCATTTTCATTCTTTTCTGGATTTCTCGCTCACTCACACACTCACACACTCACACACACACACACACACACACACAAGTATATTAGATCAGCATAACCCCTGCTGTGATGTGGTTATGGATAGCGTAACAATTCTGCGTTTCTGCATTATTGGAGGAATTGCCTGATAAATTATAGTTTGTCAACAAAATCAACATATCTAACTTCTCTGGAAGTTCATCATCAGTCGGGTGAGAAAAATCAACGAGGCTTCTTGGTATATTTCCTGCTCACCCAGATTGACTAATTGGTATGGGCCCTTTGTCAGAGCTCCACATTGAGCTCACTAGCGTTTTCCTCGGATGTGATTCTGATCTCAGGCATGAAAGTACACTAATGCAAATGCATATTTTGTTCATTTGCATGGCCCGTGAAACGTCTTCAGTCGCTCTGTCACTTTCTAATTAACACTCAAAGACCAATGAATCAATAACGAGCTTTCCTATACTGCTGCACACTCAGTTCAAATGAACTACTCCTGTGTGGGACTGTTTTGATGTTAGGCACATTAAAAATGTCTTAATAAACACAGTAAATTGCTCAATATATTTCTTTGTAGAATGTAAATCATATATATTTTTGGTACAATTAATCATTTTGATTCACGTTGTAATTATGAGAATGACTTAGCTAGCTGTATGCATATAGTGCACACGTTTTCAGAGGATATATTTCAAATACTTGGAAGGAGAAGGAGGAATGATTTCAGCAGCTGTGTAACAGTATGTTTGACTATTTCCTCTCACAAAGCAGATTAAATGGGAGTAAAATAACCTATATTATTATCAGCTAGTGAATATCTTGCACAAGCATGACATTTAAAAACTAAACAGGGCAATCTGTGAACATATTTAATGTATCACCATGACTAAAAACTCCATGGAGACAACAGATGAGTCACAGCTCTCTGCTGTCTGAGCCCACCGGTTTCCAGCAAACCCACAGTGAAAAAAAAAGGTACACATACATATACAATTTCCTTGTAAATGTAATGGAAAATAAAGCTTTTGGGATTGAATTGAATAGCACAGTTTGTGCTTTATGTGAGATCTCCCTTGTAAAAGAGGTCTTCTGACCTCAATGGGACTTCCTGGATGAATAACGGTTATCATCAAAACGCTTTACTGTGCCTCGGGGAGGCCCACTCACCTAAGGGTGAAGATCTGTACAGGTGACAGTGTGGAGAGAGCCAGGAAGGTGGAGACCGTCTCCCTCTGTCTGATTGGTCTAGAGGGCACCATCACCACAAAGTTACTGTCTAGCCTTAGCTCTGACATGGGCTGGAACAGACGCACGCTCCCGATACGCTGCATGGGTGTGGGCCCTGAGAAGTACCCCATGGGCCCCTGGTGCTCTGTGCGCATGGAACTTCCCTTCCGTAAGTCCTCTGAGCTACACTCCCCAGTCTCTGTGGACTGTACCATGTAGTACAGCTCCACAGGGGTGCCCTGGGCCTGCTCCGGAGCTCTCTGCCTGCCGTGCCTCACGGTAGAGGGGTTGAACCAGCTAGCCAGGGGCTCCAGCTCGGCCACACACATCCCCAGCTCCCCCTTCAGACGACACATGCCCCGCACCTCTTGAGTCTCGTGGAAGGCAAACATCCGGACACAGGGAAGCCTGTGGATGGTGGTATAGTCATCCCAGTCCCTGCCCCCCACATAGAACAACACCTGGACTTTTGGCCAACTGGGGTGGATCCTTTCACTGATGATGAAGGTCTGGACCTTCCAGTTGTAGGTGAAAAGGGACGGAGAAGAAGAGGAGATGGACGATGACGGGGAGGTGAAAGAGGGTCCATTGAAGGGTCCGGGGCTCTGTAGGAGCTCCAGGGGGATGGTTTGCTGGACAGACATGGGTCCATAGCTGGCGTTGATGGAGGGCATCCTGCGGGCCTGCTGGATGAAGAAGGGCTCGGTCCTGGCCTGCAGGCTGGAGTTCCTCATCAGGTCCTGGTTGGCCTCCTTCAGAAAGAAGGCTGCCTCGGCGTTGAGGACCTGGTAGCTGACAGGCAAGTAGGTGGGCATGGGGCCATACCTCTGTAGACCCTCAAGAATCCCCCTGCTGTCTACCACTGGAACACAGAGGAGGGGAGAAGTTAGCTACATACCTGTTAACCTCTATAACAAAGGGCAGAGCAGAGAGAGGATGATAAATTTAGTAAGAAATGGAAGAAAACACTGGACATTGTGAACATATATAGTCTCTTTATCTCTATGCTCTCCTGGGCATACACAGTTATGTTGCAATGTCCTAATAAGAAGTTATTTGCTACAAAGTGTGTATATGACATCCCCTTCACGCATTATTTCTCTCACTATATGAAGTAGCATGTTAAATGACATCCTGCAGTTAAACAGAGGGACTTGAAGACATGGATTAGGAATCGAATCTAATCTACGGTAATAGACTGTTTCTACTAAATAGTCACAGTTCCTCGTTAGACCCTACTCACTCACTCAGTCAACTCAGTCACTCCTTTCCTCATATTCCTCCTCTTCCTTCTCCTCTATCTTAACAATTCAGTTCACAACCTCCACACGCTCCTCTTGTCTGGAGTCTGAACCCCTGTATATAGCCTCGTTACTGTATTGTTGCTCTTGAATTATTTGTTATTTTTCTCTTTTTAAATTTTTTAAATTTGTATTTATTTATTGTTTACTTCAGTTTATTTAGTAAATACTTTCTTAACATGCATTTTTTCTTAAAACTGCATTGTTGGTTAAGGTCTTATAAGTAAGCATTTCACTGTTGTATATAAAATTTGATTTTGACTTGATTTGACCCTGTTATCGACCCCAACACCCAGCAGGGCCTCAACCCCCCTCCCCCTCCCTCCTCCCTCACCCCCTTCAAACTCATCTACACCTACCCCTTCTGTCTCTCCCTCCTTACTCCTTCCCCCTGCCCGTCCTAACTTCCCCCCTCTCTCCCTCTGCCATCAAGCTCTAGATATTTGGTCTGAAGGAGGATCCCGGGAGAGGCCATTGATTTCCCGTCGTAGCCAGGCCATGCGGCAGGGAGACACGGCAGTGATTTGTGACAGCCCATGGCAGTCTGACAAAGACCAGCTTGGAGGACCAGGCACAACAAGCTGTGGTCGGAATACCGAAGACCATAAAGCACAGTGTCTGTCTGTGTGTCTGTCTGTCTGAGAGTTGAACAGAGACACTTCTGAGATTTTAATGATGGTAGATACTCAAGTCGTACCTGAAAGTAGGCTAGGACTACTGTGTGATGTTACACAAAGGGTAAGTACAGAGGCAGAGCAGGCAGATGTTTAACTGTGCTGGAGTGTACCTCACAGGGAGTAAGATAGACAACTCTCTGTCTCTCTCAGTGAGAGTTTGCACACTGTCTTAGTTTTCACATACAGTAGACCCATGATAGAGACACAGAAACTACTTCATTACAATCAAAGTGTAATCACGTCCTAAATGTGGATTTAGATATAGAATGCTTTTCTTCATCTTCCAACGCTCAAAATGCAGTAAGTAAAGGCTCCCGATTCCCCTTGGGTCGGCAAAAGTAGGATTTCATGTCTGATGTTCTTGTAAATCACATTAACTTCCAGATTTTGAAATACAGTTTCTAGCAATGAAAACATGATTTGTGCAGATACTTGACTTGTTTGCCAAATCCTGCCTAATGTACACAGCCCTGAGATCAGTGAACACAACCTAACCCCAGAGGACATGGAATAAAGAGCCTTGTAACATATTAAACAGGAAGCTCTGCTCCACCCCCACCACTGGACATATGGGACATGTTATCCTTGCATGATTTGGGTGCCAAAAACCTACTAAACACAATGATCCTTTTTTATAATTTTTTTGAGACCAAATTTGTATTTATTTTGTAATTTGTTCTTTGACTGGGGTTACAGGTACAATATATAAATTCATATAATTTCATATTCCGTTCATGTCGTATTTTCCATTCATTATTTGAATGTAGTTATTTTCCACGTTAGTTATTTTCCTACTGTACCTGCGGGCTGCCACTCAACAACAACAAAAATATACATCAAAAAGGTACATAAATACAAAGTATTGATCATTTTAATCATATTACAGAGTTAAAAAGTAATAATACATTTTGTATTTAAAGGAAAAGAAACAAAAAGAAATGAGCCTCCACCCCCAACCTCCCATTCCCCCAACCCTGTTTTCCATTGCTTCCCACCTCCCTAAATACTAGGATTGCTTGTCAGTCATGCCATTTTGATTCCCAGCTACATTGTTTTTCAATTTTGCACCAAATTGAAATGGTGTGAGCAATAATTGGACAAAAACATAGTTTACATTGTTTAAAGGAAATACAGTGGATTCTGAAAGTATTCAGACCCCTTCCATTTTTACACATTTTGTTACGTTACAGCCTTATTCCAAAATGGATTAAATAAAAACAAAATCCTCTTCAGTCTACACACAATACCCCATAATGACAAAGTGAAACAGTTTCTTTGAAATTTTTGCAAATCTATGAACAATTTCAAACAGAAATAACTTATTTACATATGTATTCAGACCCTTTGATATGAGACTCGAAGTTGAGCTCAGGGGCATCCTGTTTCTATTGATCATCCTTGAGATGTTTCTACAACTTGATTGGAGTCCACCTGTGTTAAATTCAATTGATTAGACATGATTTGGAAAGGCACACGCCTGTCTATGTAAGGTCCCACAGTTGACAGTGCATGTCAGAGCAAAAACCAAGCCATGAGGTCGAAATAATTGTCCATAGAGCACAGATCTGGGGAAGGGTACCAAAAAATTGCTGCAGCATTGAATGTCCCCAAGAACACAGTGGCCTCCATCATTCATAAGTGGAAGAAGTTTGAAACCACCAAGACTCTTCCTAGAGCTGGCCACCATGCTAAACTGAAGACTCAAGGCTGTAATCTCTGCCAAAGGTGCTTCAACAAAGTACTGAGTAAAGGGTCTAAATACTTATGTAAATGTCATATTTACATTTTTCACAGTTCTAAAAACCTGGTTTTGCTTTGTCATTATGGGGTATTGTGTGTAGATTGATGAGGGAAAAAAACAATTGAATACATTTTAGAATAAGGCTGTAACGTGACAAAATGTGGAAAAAGTCAAGGGGTCTGAATACTTTCCAAATGCACTGTATCAGTGGAGACCACATCTTCCCGGTCAATAGAAGACACCATGGGTGTTTCTCAATACGCATACTACCATGCTCCGAGCACGTAATCTGGAGCACAGGAGGGTCGGAGCATGAGTCCAAATCAAGTATGCGAAACAGAGCACAGAGGGCACTTCTCGGAAGCGTACTTGTAAACATTTCAAAGCATGTATCGATGCAAGCTTCAATGAAAAGTATGAACAGAAATATGATGCAACCACATAAAAGAACACCATATTTATTGAAATCAATGCGGACATTATTTGTTCTGAGGCGAGAGAAAATAAACTCAAGCTTCGGAATTACATTTTGCCCATTCACATCTCATATGTTTCCTGACTACAATATTGTATCTTGAAAACATTTTAAAAAAAATTATATGTTCATTTTGGCATGTTTACCTGCCTACAATACCCAGTGTAGATTCTGTAGATTGCAAGCCTATAGTAAGTCAACTAGCTACCTACTACTTTTAGCTAGCTAGCCACAAAGAATTGGTAGCTAGCTACCCACGAAGAATTTACATCTACCTTGCATAACATTACTTTTAAGTCATTTTTGCCTGTTAAATTATCTGGTTAGCTAGATAGTTGCGATTCACAAATAGCTATCTGATAGTTATAAAGTAAAATGTTTGCTTTGTACATATCTTGTTTTGTCTCTATTGCCATTGTTCTGGCTGGAAGAAAGGTTAGTAAATGGGTAAGTCCATAGTAAGTCAACAGGGCTAACTGGCTTGCTAGCTAGCCTCTAAGAATTGGAAGCTAGCTACCTATGAAGAAATTACATCTACCTGACATAACATTAGTTTAAGGTCATTTGGCTGTTTAACTAGCTAGACGAATAAGATTCACATATACAGTTGAAGTGGAAAGTTTACATACATTTAGGTTGGAGTCATTAAAACCCATTTTTCAACCACTCCACAAATTTATTGTTTTGGCAAGTTGGTTAGGACATCTGCTTTGTGCATGACACAAGTATTGTTTCCAACAATTGTTTACAGACAGATAATTTCACTTATAATTCACTGTATCACAACAGCAAAGGACCTGGTGAAGATGCTGGCGGAAACAGGTACAAAAGTATCTATATCCACAGTAAAACGAGTCCTATATCGACATAACCTGAAAGGCCATTCAGCTAGGAAGAAGCCAGTGCTCCAAAACCGCCATAAAAAAGCCAGACTACGGTTTGCAACTGCATATGGGGACAAAGATCATACTTTTTGGAGAAACGTCTTCTGGTCTGATGAAACAAAAATAGAACTGTTTGGCCATAATTACCATCGTTATATTTGGAGGAAAAGGGGGAGGCTTGCAAGCCAAAGAACACCATCCCAACCGTGAAGCACGGGGGTGGCAGCATCATGTTGTGGGGATGCTTTGCTGCAGGAGGGACTGGTGCCCCTCACAAAATAGATGGCATCATGAGGCAGGAAAATTATGTGGATATGTTGAAGAAACTTCTCAAGACATCAGTCAGGAAGTTAAAGCTTCGCCATAAACGGGTCTTCCAAATGGACAATGACCCAAAGCATACTTCCAAAGTTGTGGCAAAATGGCTTAAGGACAACAAAGTCAAGGTATTGGAGAGGCCATAAAAAAACCCTGATCTCAATCCTTTACAAAATTTGTGGGCAGAACTGAAAAAGTGTGTGCGAGCAAGGAAGCCTACAAACATGACTCAGTTACACCAGCTCTGTCAGGAGGAATGGGCCAAAATTCACCCAATTTATTGTGGGAAGCTTGTGGAAGGCTTCCCGGAACATTTGACCCAAGTTGAACAATTTAAAGGCAATGATACCAAATACTAATTGAGTGTATGCAAACTTCTGACCCACTGGGAATGTGATGAAAGAAATGAAAGCTGAAATAAATCATGATCTACTATTATTCTGACATTTCACATTCTTAAAATAAAGTGGTAATCCTAATTTACCCGAAGACAGTACTAGGATTAAATGTCAGAAATTGTGAAAAACTGAGTTTAAATGTATTTGGCTAAGGTGTGAGTGTGGAGTACAGTAGTATGCATATTGAGAAACGCCCCATATCTCTCTATACTCAGCCAGGGGGGAAAATAATAATTTCTAAACCAATTTAGAATGGGGCGAAATGCTAGTGCCTACAAATACACTTAGAAGTTTGGTACGGCTCTTTCCCGCTTGGTAATTTTGTTAATATTATCCAGGGTCGCTTACCTTGCCATATACATTTTTCAACTGCACTATGAGACACAGTGATTCTTGGTTAGGCCATGGGATTCCCACTGGCTGTTGGTATACAGTAGGCTTTAAACAGCAATTTAAACAACCAGTCTTACTCCTTTACAAAACATATTATACACGATTATCATGGTTGTTCGACGCTGCTTCACTCCATAACGGGTAGTACCACAAAAAAGTAGAAACACAGTTCAACGTCTTCCTCCACGGCAAAATGCACAACGAAATGTGAGTGGGTTAGGTTAAATTTGAGTGAGTTACATTGGCTTCTTCAGTCCCTAATACAGGGATATTCAACTTTTACCCTACGAGGTCCATTGCCTGCTGGTTTTCTGTTCTGCCTTATAATTAATTGCACACGCCTGGTGTCCCAGGTCTAAATCAGTCCCTGATTAGAGGGTAACAATGAAAAAATGGAGTGGAACTGGCTTCTAGGTCCAGAGTTGACTTTGAAGACCCTAGTATGATACATTGTCGCTTGATTGAGCCTTTTGACTGGCTGGGAGGCCTCCTACACTCTACTCTAGGTTAAGTAATACAGGAGTTAAGGAACATCTAGCTGTGTCTCTGCTGCTGTCCACAGTCAAAGAGATATTCCACATCAGGATGGAAATAGTAAGGTGAAAGAGAGTGGGGAGAAAGGTGGAGAATGAATGAGAGGGAGATAGACCGTAATGCCCTGCGAACTGGAGAGAGCAAAAGACTTTGAAAGAACATCCTCAGCTCCCTCAGCAGCAGTTAATGCAAGTGCATGGACCAGTTTATATAGTAACCAAATTCAATTCCCAAGGAATAGTCACCAAACCAATGGCCATAATCTTAACATCAGTAGACCCCCAAACCAAGCATCTGTTCTATTCTCTTTCTTTTTTGACATGCTTGACATCTCTAATCATAGTAAAGCAACTTTCCTCAAGCCTGCTTTACAAGCTGTATATAAGAAACACACCTACTGAATACAAAGGGAATATGAGAATTTGCAGGGAAATATACACAAACAAAAATGTGTATTTTTCCTTGTCAAACTAGAGTAATAGCACTTTGCAATCACTTGATGTGTGACTGGTCTACAAAAAAGAACATTATGAAAAACTCGACGGCACCCGATGTCACAGGAAGACCAAAAAGATAATCAAGGACATCAACCACCTGAGCCACTACCTGTTCACTCAGCTACCATCCAGAAGGCAAGGTCAGTACAGGTGCATCAAAGCTGGGACCGAGAGACTGAAAAACAGCTTCTATCTCAAGGCCATCAGACTGTTAAACAGCCATCACTAGCACAGAGAGAATGCTGCCTACATACAGACTTGGAATCATTGGCCACTTTAATAAATGGAACACTAGTCACTTTAATAATGCCACTTTAATAATGTTTACATATCTGCATTACTCATCTCATATGTATATACTGTATTCTATACTATTATAGCATCTTAGCCTATGCCGCTCTGTCATTGCTCATCCATATATTTATATTTGTATATTCTTATTCCATTCCTTTACTTAGATTTGTGTTTTAGGTATTTGTTGTGGAATTGTTAGATATTGCTGCACTGTTGGAACTAGAAGCACAAGCATTTCACTACACTCGCAATAACGTCTACTAACCATGTGTATGTGACCAATAAAATTTGATTTGATTTGAACATTAAGCCACCAAACAAATGGCTATTCTGCTCTACAAACAGAGAGACAGGTGGGTCTCAAATGTACATTTACCCAGAATGCTTGCTGACATTTGTTCCTCCATCCTCACATTGTAGTCTGAAGTCCTATTGATAACTCCTCGTAGTCCAAAATGACATTTTGCAAAGCATTAAACAAAATGCTCCGTATGTATCAAAAAAATAAAAAGAGATGTGCTTTGATGTGTGCTTTTTTAAGACCAGGCTCTTCCACTTGCCTATGAAAAGCTTCGTTCTCTGTTGAGAAACTGCTTGGGGACCTTGATGTCACCATCAATACTGTCAGTCTGTATAAGTGGAAACTTTTCTCTTTTTAACCAACATTTTTGACTCTTCAAAGGTTCAGTATAAAATTCAGCAGCTTTTAGCAGAAGCACTGTCATTGGCAAACTGGAGAAGTTTAAAAACCTTACCAAAGACCGTTACTGATAATGCCTGCTCACACAAAAATAACAAGATGGTAGTTGAGGGTTTCTAAACCAATCGAGTACTATAAGTTACTCAGCTTTGTGTAGGCTGAAGAGAACGCTTGTTGTTGCCAGACCACAGTGTTTCAGCAAACAACAGCAAGAGCTGATCGCAAACTTAGACTGCTTACAGAGTAACTTATCACATTTGTTACTCTTGCAACAGTGCGAAACACTACCAATGGTCGTGTAGTCAGGACTAACAACCATCTTCAGTAAATGCTGACACAGACAGACACATAGCATCAGTGAAGGTGGCAAAGTTGTTGATGACCTTAAGAGAAGCGACTGGGGAGAGTAGAGCCTGGAGCTGAGTCTCCGGCCCTCAGGGGTAGTCAGCCAGTCAGAATCCAGTTTGGGCTACAGTAATTGGAGTGCCTTTAGGCTAGCTCACACTCAACTACCCAGCGTGGCCAGCAATATAATCTCAGTATTAGTGAGGAATGTGTGTAGCCTGGGATAATAGCCGCGGCCAGAGAGAACAGATGACCATACTAATCGCTCTAAGTGCCCAGCGTGTGTACCTTGACATAGTATGTCACAAGAGAGCCAGGGTAAAGCCGGGTTGGAGCAGAGGGGCATTTAGAAGTCTGGGGGTTAATCAGATCACTTATAGAGCCGGGCTGCACTTCATCTTTCATCGCCGGGCTACACATTCATACTGCAATCAATACTTTAAATTATATTTCCCATTTGTGAAAAATGGACCAAAATAAGGTATTTGCCTGGGCCGAGATGGATGAGGTGAGTCTTAATATATTTTATGGACAACAATAAGTCTTCCCTTCGGTTTTTCTCTGGATGACAGGCTCAAGTTGTTTTCCTTCTGACAAGATCAGAGAAGGGCGGTCTATGGCTTTACCTGCTGGTGCTCTCAGTATACACACTGGGCCTTTACTTTGATAAGCACATCATGCTCTCTCTCTCTCCAACCAAACATCAACCCAGATAGGACCAGGGCCAGACAGTGTCTGCCTGATGAGTATGTGAGGTGTGAGGGAAGGATGTGTGTGAGGAGTGAAGAATCATAAACCAGTCAGAGGGAAAGTAAGCCACAGACAGTCATCTCTCTCAGATGAACGAGCCTCCATCACATCGTAGCACGACGCGCTCCTTACTGCCATACTGATGGTCATTATCTAGGAAAAAAGGATGAGGCATATACAAAAGACACTTATCAAGGACATTGTTAAAAGTATTTATATGCAACAATTCTAGTTCTAGTCATCATATGTTATTTTATTGTGTTACTTTATATTACATTTTTTACTTTAGTTTATTTAGTAAATATTTTCTTAACTCTATTTCTTGAACTGCATTGTTGGTTAAGGGCTTGTAAGTAAGCATTTCACAGTAAAGTCTACACCTGTTGTATTCGGCGCATGTGACAAATAACATTTGATTTGATTTGACATACAGTACCAGTCAAAAGTTTGGACACACCTACTCATTCAAGGAGTTTTCTTTATTTGTACTATTTTCTACATTGTAGAATAATAGTGAAGACATCAAAACTATGAAATAACACATATGGAATCATGTAGTAACCAAAAAGAAGTGTTAAACAAATGTTGTATTTGAGATTCTTCAAAGTAGCCACCCTTTGCCTTGATGACAGCTTTGCACACTCTTGGCATTCTCTCAACCAGCTTCACCTGGAATGTAATGTCTTGAAGGAGTTCCCACACCTTTTGGCTGTTTTTCCTTCACTGCAGTCCAACTCATCCCAAATCATCTCAATTGGGTTGAGGTCGGGTGACTGTGGAGGCAAGTTCATCTGATGTAGCACTCCATCACTCTCCTTCTTGATCAAATAGCCCTTACACAGCCTAGAGGTGTGTAAACCAGATGGGATGGCGTATCACTGCAGAATGCTGTGGTAGCTATCTTGGTTAAGTGTGCCTTGAATTCTAAATAAATCACAGACAGTGTCACCAGCAAAGCACCCCCACACCATCACACCTCCTCCTCCATGCTTCATGGTGGGAACTACACATGCAGAGATTATCCGTTCACCTACTCTGCGTCTCACACAGACACGGCGGTTGGAACCAAAAATCTCAAGGTTGGACTCATCAGACCAAAAGGACAGATTTCCATCGGTCTAATGTCCATTGCTCATGTTTCTTGGCCCAAGAAAGTCTCTTCTTAATATTGGTGTCCTTTAGTAGTGGTTTCTTTGCAGAAATCCATCCATGAAGGCCTAATTCAGGCAGTCTCCTCTGAACAGTTGATATTGAGATGTGTCTGTTACTTGAAATCCGTGAAGCATTTATTTGAGCTGCAATCTGAGGTGCAGTTAACTCTAATGAACTTATCCTCTGCAGCAGAGGTAACTCTGGGTCTTCCTTTTCTGTGGCAGTCCTCCATCATAGTGCTTGGTGGTTTTTGCGACTGCACTTGAAGAAACCTTCAAAGTTCTTGAAATCTTCTGGATTGACTTACCTTCATGTCTTAAGGTAATGATTGACTGTCGTTTCTCTTTGCTTATTTAAGCGTAATATGGATTTGGTCTTTTACCAAATAGGGCTATCTTCTGTATACCACCCTTACCTTGTCACAACACAACTGATTGGCTCAAACACATTAAGAAGGAAAGATATTACACAAATTAACTTTTAACAAGGCACACCTGTTAATTGAAATGTATTCCAGTTGACTACCTCATGAAGCTGGTTGAGAGAATGCCAAGAGTGTGCAAAGCTATCATCAAGGCAAAGGGTGGCTACTTTGAAGAATCTCAAATATAAAACACATTTTGATTTGTTTAATGCTTTTTTTTGGTTACTACATGATTCCATATGTGTTATTTCATAGTGTTGATGTCTTCACTATTATTCAACAATGTAGGAAATAGTACAAATAAAGAGAAACCCTTGAATGAGTAGGTGTGCCCAAACTTTTGACTGGTACTGCATGTCTGTAGAATATTTATTAAAGATATTTCAGCTAATATACTGTATAATGTCCTGTAGGAAGTTGGAAAAGAAAAAAAAACATGCAATTAGAAAATATATTTACTGAAGGACGAATTCTACTTCCATTATTCACCTTTATCAGATCTCTGTAGAATGGAGAAACATCTGGAAAAAAGATGATTAACCAAAGTCTACATGAGATGGAGCTGAATCAAGTAGTTTGTTGTTGTTGTTGTTGTTTCCACGGTAAGTTCTTCACAGCACAAGCAGCCCCCAATTAGAGCTTAAAGATAAATGCTCTGAAGCAGGAGGCTTCAAATTCATTCTCCAGCTTCCCCAGTTGGACATAATGTGTTTCAATCGTATAGGAATCTTTAAGAAACGCTAATGGAAAAAAACACCACAGTCGGGCATTTGTCATGCTTGGCTGGGTAAAACTCTTTCAGCATCTTTCTAGCATCTCTTTATCTACGAGTAAGCGATTTTCAGCGTTAAAGCTTGCAGTGAGCTATCTCTCCCTAGTGGGGCTACTGAGCAATGAACAGTACTCCGGCAGTCGTGGCAGAGGGGGAAAAAAAAGCTTTCCGCTTTAAGACACGTTGGGGACCTGAATGGGCTTTTTATGATACGTCAATCCTGTCCATTGCCTGTAAACCTGCTGCTGTGCATTGTATCAAGGTATCCAGGGAGGAGAATTGCAGTAGGGAGGTTGATGTTTATTGTCATGAGTCTTGTCCTGGAGGCAGAACTGAGCAATGTCCCCTTAGATAAGCTAACTCCAGTCAAAATTGCCTATATTGTAAAAATGCATAAAGAAATATGTTTTTGGGTCTTCATTAAAGGTTAGGCATTATAAGGTTAGCAGTGTGGTTAAGGTTAGAGTTAAGGTTAGGGTTAAAATCAGATTGTATGACTTTGTGGCTTTGCCAGTCAGTGACCACTTTGTAGAGCTGCCTCCAGAACAACATTCATAATGAAAAATGCTAACCTGCTTGCGGTGGAGGGATCGACGCTGCAGGCAGCAACCGTTTAGCCGAGATGAACTAGGGAGGACGAACTCTCAAAGTGGATCGGGACAAATGTGCTAAGCTGAGCAATGCAGCAGTTACGCTTCCTTTAGGGGCAACGGAGCAGCAATCTAAAGAGTTCAACTTTTAGTGGATGGCTCTGCTTGTGTTGTTTAGGGCCACAGATTGCAGGGAGAGACAGGGAACCTGTCCCCTTCCTCTTTCCCATGTCAATGTCAAATGATCATCAGATTTCACTGTTCTCTCATAGCTGCCTGCATTCAAAGTGAGTGAAATAAATGTGGTGACAATGACAGATTACGTGGCGCTTTGCTCAGACACGAATCAGGCCCTGTGTCATATATAACAGTGTCTGCAGGCACATGGTAATCACATCCAAGTAAACCCATTTCAGGTATAGATTATAGCCTCCAGCATGATGTTTCTTTGCAAAACTTGAAAATTAGATGCAGTGAATAAGGTTGGAATAATGCAATGGGTTGCAGGTAAGTGAGGAGGGTGAATAATGTATCTGCATTTACTGCAAGGTTACTCTGAACGAGAGTCAATGGTCCTTGAGCACAAAGAAGAGATCCTATGATTTCGAAGGATGCAAGCTACAGTATACAGTATTGCCTGACCAAGATTACAGTCCACCATATCCAAGGGCCAGGCAGAATCTACACAAGCAGAATATAAATGATACATACCTTAATAATTCATTTGAATCAAACTACAGACTGTTAGACCCCTAAAAGCATGGACAAAACAACAATGCAGATTTCCCAAATCATAAAATCAAGAGGTCCTTCAGAAGATGGTAGCCCTATTATCAAATTCTTCAGGAGGTTATGGTAACAGGAAGCTTTCACTGCTATCAAAATACAATGAAAGACGACTAATTGTCAAAACCAAGGCCTCTTGCTGGATTTTGTGGTTTTATAAATTGACTATTTCTCTGTATTCAGAAGCATACTGCACTTCTGAAAAATCTTCTCTGTACTGCTCTGACTCTGAAAGAAGAATGAATGCTGAGGCGTTGAAAGCATACTCATGACGTTCAGAAAGATGCTGGGCTGCTGCTCCGTTGCCTCCCCTCAATTCTCACTCAGCATAGAGGGAGCTGCTTTGTCCGACAGCAACCGTATGAGCCAAATTGCTCTGAAGATTTTAAATTTACCAATTCATAAACGGGGAGGAAATTATATGAAAGGTTTTGCTGCTGAGTGATTTTGAGTACAATAAACATTTCGTTTGTTGTGGAATTAAGCTATTGAATGGTTTATTATTCTAGTGACAAAAGAGGGGGAAGGTGAGACAGAGGAGAAAGAGGATGGTGATGATGATTGTGCATAGCTGTGTGTGTGTGTGTGTGTGTGTGTGTGTGTGTGTGTGTGTGTGTGTGTGTGTGTGTGTGTGTGTGTGTGTGTGTGTGTGTGTGTGTGTGTGTGTGTGTGTGTGTGTGTGTGTGTGTGTGTGTGTGCGTGTGTACATGCGTGAGCGTGTTCCCTTGCACACACCCCAGTAGCCCCAGGCCACAGGCACTCTCTGTAAACAGAAATGTATATTTAGCCAGCCCGCTCCATCATAATATGGATCAAGGATGGGCAACTGACGGCCCATAGGACCTTGGATCAATTTCCCCCCCTTGTTTTTAGGAATTCAGTCAACTTACTGTTGAGAGTTTGAATAGTAGAATACACAAGGTGCTATTTCAAAATTAGCCTATGTCAGCTAAAACATTTTTGATTGGTAAGTTAGCTTGTAGTAATCATGGTCGAATTATCGACCCGGGGGGGCCCCCATTGATTTTGTTAGTCACTCTCATTCAGATATCATATTAAAAACTGCAAACATTTCTCTCCACCCACCCTATGGCAAAATGGTACAGTTTTCTCTCCTCCCTCTGGCAAAATTTGTGAAATTGCATGAAATTAGTAAATTGCTAAATCTTCTCTTCTACACATGGGAAAATGTGTAGAATTGCAGCAAACTTACTTTAAAAAAGCATTTTCTCTACGCACCATATCAAAATGTGTAGCATTGCAGGAAATAAACTCTAAAACTTGAATTCTCACTCTCCGCTGTCAATAGGGAGGCAAAATGTCCCTTGTGTGGGTATGGATGTGAGTACGCAGACCCACGATCCACTGCAAACCCTCCTGATGAGTTCAGGTTTTTTTGTGTGGCCCCCACCCCCATCAAAGTTGCCCGTCTCTGATATGGATGATCAAAAGTGTTGCCTCTAAAGCCTGAACTCTAATCTGTGAGAATAGTCCAGATCCATTTACCATCTGGGTGTAAGTAAGCAGCCTCTGGCAGAGAGACAGGATTCTGTTCTTCAGTAATATAGTGGAGGTGTGGAAATCTGCTTCCGACAGCAGCGTATAGTGATAAACAGCACAAGGGATAGGAGCCTGGGCTAGGATGGCCGTGAGGAATTCAACAAGCACAACCAAGAGGAAGGAAAAGCAGCATTTCAGTACAGCTCTGAAATGAAATGAATTGCACTCAAGGTCCCCTGCATACACAGCTCAGAGCGCACACGCTCATGCGATATCCTCTCCCAAATTGCCACAGAGAATTTGAGTCTCGCTTTGTTTGTTGTTTTTTTTTGGGGGGGGGGGCGCCTCACTGTCATTTTGGCATGGTGCTATCTATCAGGCCTTCCTCCCTCAGTCGCCTGATATTGTGACTAACAGCAGGGAAAAAGTTTAGTCAGATAATTACCTCTGACTGCCTCGGGTTTTGCTGAGAAAAAGCTTTTCAAAGAGTTTTCCTCTTTTTATGGCCAGTCATAAAATAAGGAGCCGCATCATAAAATATCTCTACTCTACCACCATGGCACTGTTTAAAAAGTTGTCTCTCCATGGAACATCACTCTTGGGTGAAATATAGAGTGGGAGTGCCCAAGGTCACATGGCCCATAGGCAGAGAGTAAATCCTGTAACTGGGAGATGAGGAATCAGAGCTTGACAACACAACCTGTCTTTGTTGTGCATTGAAGATCTCACTGAACTCAGATGTACCATAGCAGAGGACTACTGTCCATATCATCACAATGGGCTCTAAAGCGTGCTTCGATAAATTGAGGCCTTCAGAATCTTTTCTTCATTGTGGCAACGTGATTCTTGTCCAGCTCATCTGATGATTAGTGATATTAGTCCGTCTCTTTATGAATATACTGTACTTATTTAGTATTGAAGTTTAGAGACATATTCACAGTGTGGTACTAATAATTCTGAACACACCTACAATGATTACACTTCTTCATATTGTAGTTGTTCAGGGTCCCTTCTTAGGAAGTTCATACTACTGTATATGAAGACTGTGGAGTGCCGCTCCATAGTTGTGAAACTTGAAGTATATTGTGTTATAAAAAAGTATTGGAAAGTCTTACAGTATCTGCAGTGAATCTCATCAGGGCAACCGAATGATGTAATCTCAAGTGTTCTAATGAAAAGAGTGGACAATAACACTTTGATGTTTATTCTAAGAAGGGCCTCTGGTTAGAGTATGAACCCTTCCCAGAGATGCAGATCTACCACACCGTGGCACAGTCGGCCAAATTAAATATCTATTACTCTTAAAGCCGTTAGCCTTTGCCTCTCCAGCGCAGCCAGACAGTCAACACAGTCGACTCATGTAGTCTTCAAGAGCCCACACACTGACCAGGGTCACCTGACTGTACAGCTGCAGGATATGCTAGCATCAAACTTCTCCCGTACAGAGGTCTCATATAAGGGCCCTGGTATCATCTCAGAGAGAGAGACCCACACCAAAGGCAATAAACACCAAACAGTGCAGACTGCAGCTGACGGCAACACGACTGACACTTGTCAAATCCATTCAGAAAATCAACTAACAAATAAACATATTTAGAGAATGTAGAAACATACAAATCTAAATATGTATGGAGGTGCATAGGATACTTTAACCTGCATATCATTAACCTTCAGGGCAACTTTGTCAGCTACAAAAAGTATTTTTACGATTATGCATGTTTTCTATAATTTTTCATAGGACGTAATAATAGGTTCCATCATATAAAAAAGTATTCCTATGACAGCCTCACAACACACAAAGACAGCTTTGTGACATGGGAGAGAAGAGGGGAAAGAAAGAGTGGGTGTATAAGTGGCACTATAAAAGCCTCTTCAGAGCACTGTAAATGACTTCAAAATGGCTCTAAAATGACAGCTCCTTATCAAGTAATAACTCAGCCTACAATACGGTATGTTGCTTTTTTCCCCTTTCTCTCAGGGCAAGAGAAGGTTCACTACAGGGCCAGAACACTGTCTTCCTCTTCCTGTCATAGCAACAGTGTAGCAACAGATGAGAGATGTTTGTATAACAGTTTGTACAGCAACATCTATGAATACAGAGAAATAGCTTGTGATATGTTCACTTTCAATTCACTTTGTAAATAGAGTGACAATTTCCCTTTTGTTTACAGTAGTGGCTGGAGGACATTAGAAGGTGGTATTGGGGGGGACGTTACACATTGTGGCAGCAATAATAGCTATAGGCCTGTAGACCTGTTGACATAGCACCTTGGCTGCAACTCATTCCCACTTCCCCTGTATCTGCCTTGCCTGTGCTTGCAGAGATCTATCAGAGGCAGTCCACTGATGAGACCAGATCAATAACTAAGCCCCCTATTATCATTTCAAACCAAACAAGGGCTCTAAAATGAATCTCTCCATTCCAAGTTAACGACTTCTCCAGAATAACCCCATGGGAAAGGCTCTTTGTTTGTGTTTCTTCATATCGACCTGACACAAAGTGGATGGCCCGTACAAATCCATCTGATTCCTATTGGGCCTGTCAAAACAAACTCTTTCCCTGACTTTGATTGTGTCTTTCTTTATGGGAAAAGGGGACATTAAGTAATTCAACCGACCAAGCACAAGAATTCCTCTTAAATCAAAACAAATACAGAGATGTATTTTTTTCTCCAGTGAAACTTCATGGTTTGACTTGTAGACCCTTTGCTCATTGGTGCCAATGTAACAAGCACCCCATTGAGAGCCCAGAAAAGGACAGTTAGCCCTGGCAGCTTCCCAAACCACAAACATGCTCTGCTGTCATACCTTAACCATTAGGTGAAAACGCAAAATCAACCATAGATCAGTAAGGCAACGTCAACCTCCCTTTCCAAGACCACCAGTCCAGGGTTTTTCAGGATATTCAAACTAAACCAACTACATTTGCACAATCTAGATGACCCCAAATCAAATAAAACCTTCCCAAATGACCTGAAACCACCCACATGTCCACAGCACCACACCTCAGCACTCCAACACAGAGGTCCACAAGCACTCCACCTATTGTTTTGCTTTCTCCCCAGGCTCTCGTTCCCAACTCAGCGTTTGTGCAAACCAATTTCTGTGTCTCCCAGGTCATCCCGCTCATTCAGCCAGAGATGAAATGGCTTTGGGGTCACGCTGTGCCCTCACCAGGGTTGCCTGTTGAGAAGACAGTGTGTGTCGCATGCCTCCAGATCTATAAACAGAATCCCACTGTGAGCTGTGGGGTGTGTACAACAGACTCCCCATCTCCACTAGCACCACTGTTAATGTTGTAGCTGTTATAGTGGCTTCCGCTGCTGCCAGAGAGATGACAGCTCCCACTGTCCGCTGGTCTGGATATTAGATGAAAATTGGACATATTGTAGGTGGTTTCTCAACACACTATTCTAACACTGTGTTCAAGATGAGTGAGTGGATCTGTTTGTGCACACAGACATACTACTGTGTGTATCTATGTATGATTGCCTGTACACCATTGTGCATCTATAGACAATTCTTGGTGGTTGTGAGCCCCACGCCTATTCAGTCCTGTCGTCTAATGCTGCTCTGTTCATTCCTCGTCATGTGTAGCACAGCATTTATTTCACATTCACTGTGGAGAGGGATATAAAGAGAGTGATAGGATAGGAGAGGGATTGTAAAAAACATTCTACTTTCAATGGAAAAGCAAGGGGGGAAGGTGCAGGGCTGACAGACAGGCATTAGGGGATCCTTTTTTACTTGCTGTTACTGAGAGCATTGGTTGGCTTGACTATGGGCATTATTCTCCAGAACTATGTACTTGGAACTTGCTCTCTCTTGTCCATCTCTCCTGCCCCCCCCCCCCAACCCACACTTTCTTCTTCTGCCTCTCTCTCTTTCTATTTTTCTCTCCCTCCTCTGCTCATTCTCACACACAAAATCCATCTTCTGTATAATGAGCACTGGGTCCCGGGGGTGGGTGGGGGGTGGGGGGGGGGGGGGGGGGTTGTGGGGGGGGTGGACCTTCAACCTGCTCAGTGAGGGAGTGACGCACGGCTCCTGCAGCAGCCAGCCACAGACACGTCTCTCCTCCTACCCCCTTCCCCTCCCTCCCTCTGCCCCTGGCTGCGCCCCAGGGAAATGGGCCCGCCTGTCCCCCAGCTCCCCATCAACGCTCCATCACAGACACACGTCTCAGACACAGCTCCTATCACCTAATCTGAGAGTCTGTCATTCACAGTTCACACTCACTCTCACACGTACAGACATGAATTGCGGAAACAGACGCAAGTGCATGAACATACACACACTCTCTCACACACTCATGCCACTGCACACACCAACAGAACCAAGCCTCAAGGAAAGGCGAGGTAGTTTTTTAGTCTGTGTTCTCACTGTTCGGCGGCTGTCAGAGCTCCTGTTACACACACACACACACACAAAACACACATGCACAGTCAATATTTACAGCATGCCAGAGGAGAGAGAGAACGAAAGAGAGAGAGTGAGCCCTGCAGCCAAAACCAACAATTTGCATGTGCCCGCTGCCTCGCTAATTGGACACATTCGTCTTTCATTTAGCATTGGATTGAAGTGCAGGAATAGCTCCAAAAGCACGCAGCCTACTTCATCTTAGAACAAGTTTACTGAGTGCCGACCAAAAGAATTGAAAGCATTCTATGGCTGGCTCTGCCTCTGAAGATATGAGGCTAAAAGGGCTTTTCTTGTGTACTTTCTGTTGGTCGCTCTGAGAGTGTTCGAGG
The DNA here is from genome assembly GCF_901001165.1 of Salmo trutta. Classification (NCBI taxonomy): domain Eukaryota; kingdom Metazoa; phylum Chordata; class Actinopteri; order Salmoniformes; family Salmonidae; genus Salmo; species Salmo trutta. The sequence goes on from NC_042968.1 coordinate 67,130,617, forward strand.
AAAAGAGGCGGACCAAGAGGAAGTGAGATGTTTGATTGAAGAGTGAATCCAGGCATTGAGGGGAGAAAAATGGGCTGGATGATTGCTCTCCCTCAATATGGCCAAAATACCAGCAATTTACTGTGCTCGCCATGGGTACACCATTGCCAGCAGTGTTGGGTGGCTGATATCATAAAGTTGACAGCTCTGTTGAGTGGCCAGTAATGGTCTAATGGAGGTACAAAACCAGGATAAAACCAAGATTCGGTTTGACTGAATGGGAGCTGAGTGCACGTCAGATGAGTGGATGGAAGACATGATCATGGTGCAATCAGTGGTTCCCAAATTGGTGTCAATTGCTAGCAACAACAGATTAAACGAATTTGGCCAAGGGGTCTGTGGAAGAAGTTGAGGGTGCAATACAATACAATGTAATATTATTCAACTACAATATAGCCTTAGATGTACAACAGGGCCTAAAATTGCTAAATTGTCTCTCTGCCCCATGGGATAATGTGGCCGGAAATTAGCTTTAAAACTTAAAGAAAAAAAATATCAGAAGCAAAGAGGGGGCCTTTAAAATGTTCTTTCCCAGGGCCCAAGTCTTGGTTAGTCGGGGCATTCAATAATTTCATACTGACTATCACATGTATAGAATCTAACATTGAAGTATATGCATTAAAATCCATATTATTCACGTAGCATGTGGCGGTAATGGAGCAAATAGGAGAGGCGGTAAATTGCTCTGAGCAATTAAAGCTGTGAAATTGTCCAAATAGCAGCGGACGGCGAGATCACACTGGGAACATGATTTAAAATAATTGCTCCTTATTATCTGGGAAATAATTGAGAGAAGGAGAGGGGAGGTGCTGTGCAATAGGCAGTGAAATGGAAAAACGTTTTCTGGGCTGACTGGACATGTGACTCGCTAACACTGTGAGAGAGGCTGAAGTATGTGTTAATGAAAACATACAAATCAGATAGATATACCATCACCGTGATACACAAGGCAAGAAGACAGGGAGAAGAGGAAGGAGGATGAAGAGAGAGAGGGAGAGTGGATGTTAGATTGTGTCAGGTTGTTATATGGAACTGTCAACAACAACAAAAGCATAGGAACTCTTGTCAAATGATTACTCTATTCAGATGGTGCTGCATGAGACTTGATTTTACTGCCCTCGTCATTCAAACCACATCAGTCTTCTCATTTAATCTCTCTCTCTCTATGTGTGGTCATGTGGTGCTGTTATGGGGTACACCCGCGTTCTAGGGCCCCCGCGATCCAATAACAGTATAACAACATTCCACCCCCTCCCCAAATCCCAGGGCTTTGACTGACACCACAAGATAATCTGTTTCCGATACAATCTATCCAGTGGACCAGACATTCTATCAGTCGATCACTGCTCCTTGAGTCGATATCACAGGGATGGCAGAAATATTTCTTAAAAGAAGGAGGAAGCAGCAGATTTTTCAGTGTGGGCATGCAGGAGGCTGAAATGGGCGCATTCGCAAACCTGGAAGGATTCTGCACAGTTCATTAAGATAAAACGATTACATTCTGGTGAGACTGAGCAGCGATTGGGCCCGTGCTGTACACAGACCGCTCTGATTAGCAGCCAAGCCAACGCGCTCCACGACATTTTGACGCGAGACAATATTCCGCTTTCAATTACACACCCCAACAGCCCCCTAACTACCAAAACCAACTCATTTGCATGATTGAAATATAATTATAGTGTGCTGAAAGCATAGTTCTGTTGTGTTTGCTATTACAATTGTTTTCATTTTGCCCCAAAAAAGTATATGGTTGAGTTGGGTTTTCTTTTTTTTTCTCCAGAAATGAATACATCGAAATCTATCTTTGACGAGGTACCTCAAGGTCAGGGAACGTATCAAGAGAAAACTTTCAGTCAGAAGAAAATAGTAATTCTGGTGAGAATAATTTCTTCAAAAGTGGTGAGGCTGAAACATTTACAATTACTGAGAGAGAGAGTCTTATTCACAGCGCTCTCACATTATTATCAAACGACGAAATGCTCTGGGCATGTTTCAAACTTCGTTATAGGCTGGTCCCTCTACTCTGCTGCAAAGATTAGCCTGGAGACATAGCTTACTCCAGTGTGATAGACAATAGACAAAGCAGATGTTTATTACATTGTCTTATCTATACATGGCTCGTTCAACAGCTGTTTAGCATTTGCACTCAGATTATTTCCATGCTAAACACTAGTTCACTCAAACCGGTGTGAAGGTGACCTGTGTTCACCTGGCTTCCAGATGGTGTTTACCCATCCTCTGGGTGTAACATTACCCACAGCTGGGTCTGCCGCCCGCCACTAAACTACACTCTGCAAGTCAAATGTGTGTGTTTGTGCGTGTGTCATTGCATTTGTATTTATATCTGCTTGTGATGAACAGGGACACACATCAATCGGTGCACATGCATGCACAAAGTCATACTAACACACCTTAAATCATTGCCTGCTTAGAGCGGCCAGCGTCTGCCCGTGATCAACATACTTTCCCTTGAATAGCAAACTCAATCTGCCTATAAGCATTCCAATATCCCACATCAACAACATCAGAAAGCTGTGATGCCAGAAGCGAGACTTGCACTCAAAGTGCTCCATTAATTGAATCAAAGCTATGAATACCATGCTGACAATTCTATTGTTGAGCCATGGAAGCAGTACAACAAGTTATTGCTGGCCTAAATTATCATATAAAGACGAATAAAGAAATAACGTTTTTTGTTTTTTATTGCATGCCGTTCTGACTTTTTCCTGCACAGCACAGCTGCATCAAAGCCAAAATCAATGTATTTTTGACTGTGTGTTATTGAGTCACCACATGCAGCCCCTAGTTTATGAAGACGCACATTATAATTAGTTTACAAAGACTCATTGAATATTCAGAATTCACATGATTCCTGGGACAATGCAGAATGAAAATAGATGAGAGAATAATTGAAGTGTGTGTTGCTGGATGATTAGCATAAGAGAAGGCCCTATTCCCATTCACATCTGACTGCAATTCATCTTGCTATATTAAAGAACTGACTGTGCTAACGACAGATAATGCACTAATTGAATGCTAATACCACATTTATCAGGATCTAAGCTTCAGCCACAGTGAATGTCTGCATTTGAGTCTCCTCTCTTTTGTCCTGTTATCTATTATTTAGTGGAGTCTTGTGAAAAGCAGGCTTTGTCTGGCTAAGTAAATAAGGCTTTCTTCCTGCTTAAACCCAGCTGTGTCAAACTCAGGCCCAGTCTCAGTGTTTGCCCTGTCAGTATCATGCGACTAGCCGTGCCCTTCTCCTTGTACCAGCCCCAAGCCCAAAGCCATGGGAAAGTGGTGCTTGGATTATCTCTAGAATCAGGGGTCGCAACTTTGGTTTTAGAAATGGGGGGGACATAACTTTTTATTCCAGTCAGATTAACACTCCAAACAGCCTACCCGACCCCTCGGAGGCGTCCACAGTCGTTTTGTATCACATTCCAATGATAAAACTGGGGGGGGGGGCAAAAATGCAATGGACATGTTCCCCCCCTGTCCTCAGTGAAAGGTGCGCCCCTGTCTAGAATATATTGAGTCCCACTGAGTAACCTGTAATAGTAGACCTGGAGGGCTGGATAAGACAGCCACTAGCCTTTTAGTACTGGATCTGTGATTGCCAGACCTAGAGCAGTCTCAGTCCTAGAGTCAAATACAGCTGGAGAACGAGAATACCTTTTTACTAATAGATTCCCCAGCGAGTTCATCACTGCCCACTGGGCACACACTGGTTGAATCAACGTTGTTTCCACATCACTTTAAGGAAATTATGCTGAACCAATGTGGAAAAGAATTTGAATTGACGTCTGTGCCCAGTGGGCGATTTCTTCAAATAGCACTGTTCTACCACAGTCACTTCCTCCCATAGACTCATCCATAGTCCCTTAGCTAAACAACATGTTCCTTCCACATCCTATGCCAAACACATCCCACATCCATCCATCAACTGATCCTATCGATTCAGAATGAGTCTTTGATTCACCCATTCCATTCCACAAAATTACACAGCACCCCTCCATCCAACATCTGATGTTGAATAACTAAGTGAGACGCAATTTTAGTCGAGCCACGGGGAGCCATTTTCTAGCTTTGATTAGCAGCCATGTCAGTGAGCTGCATGGAGTGGTGGTGTGAGCTGGGCCAGGAAATGTCAGGTCATCAGATTCCTCACTGCCTGCTCCGCACACTCACTGAAAGGTTCAAGGGAGGGAGAGCCAAAAAAATCTGCTCTAAATGTAAATCCAATCTGATGAGCGCACCACGGGGTAAAATAATATTTTTTTACATATGAAAGAAGTTCCGGTTGTACGATAACAGAATAAAAATAGTTCTAATTAGCCGTACAGAGGGGACAGAGTTTCTCAGCGTGGCATACTGCCTACCTGGGTGAAGGAAAGGTGTGGATTAAAGGAAAACAAAGCAGCACCATGTGAAACCTAATTACAAACAAATGGAAAGAGTGCGGGAGAGAGTGGATGTAATAACATTGGGAGTAATCTCACATGGGGCTGAGAGTAAACATGTTGGAGGTAAGGTACAGCTTTAGAATTAGTTCTGTGGTGTATTTTATGGAAAGTCATCAATACAGTTGATCATTAAGCCTTTCGCTAGCGTGTGTTCATCAAAAAAGTAGTTAAAATGTTTCCTCTGTGTAGTGTACTCCAAAGGACTTTCTCAGCATGTGTTCTCTGTGTGAAGCGGTTTGTTTGATGCCTATATGTGTTTCTTTCTATAGCAGGCTGCTGTGCTGTGTTCCTTCACATACAGCCTTCCTCTCACAGCCAGGTCATAGGTGTGAAGCTCTGTCTCTGGAGATGAACTATGATCTGACAGAGAGACAGAGAGACAGAGAGACAGAGAGACAGAGAGACAGAGAGACAGAGAGACAGAGAGACAGACAGACAGACAGACAGACAGACAGACAGACAGACAGACAGACAGACAGACAGACAGACAGACAGACAGAAGGGGTGCTGAGGGTGCTGCAGCACCCCCTGATAACTTAAAAATATATATATATTAAATAACATTAAATTAAAAACATTGTCTCACCAAATTAGTGCGCTAGGCCTTTACTACTCCTGTGTGAGCGGAGATAAATACTCGTCAGCAGAGCAGAGAAAAGTATCCATGAGTTCCATCTGTATCCATCTGACTCTGGGCAGGTAGAAAATGCTAGAATCTCAATCTTAATTGCCAAAATCTCACAGTATCTCTTTAATACCACATCTACAGATAAACGCTTAAGATTACAGCCAAAAGCTTCAGGTGGGCAGACCCATCCGTCATGATGATCAGGGGAAAGAAACCCCTCTCTATAACCCCCCACTTCGGGCTGAGAGAGTGAGACCAGAGAGGACCACATCAGCCGTCCTGTCCCTCTCATCAGTTATCTTAAACACATACGGCATCCCACCCATGACAGAAAACAGGTCCTCTTCTCCCACCTAGCATAAATACTGCATTTATGGAGATTACATGCACTGGTAAAGACAGCCCAATTATGCAGCAGAAAGAAAAGCAGCCCTTGAAGCCCCCAGACCGCAGCCTATACAGCCCCAGACCCACACAGACCCACAGCGAAACAAAGGGGATTTCACGGCTCAGTTTAAATCCACGGGCTTTGGCTGCGTCTCGGCTCCCCCTAAGTGGGTCTTTTAAGTGCTGCCTTATCCTCCATTACTAAGCGCTGGGCCGGTCCAGGCAGGGCTGGCTCCGGGCAAATCTACAGCAGCACAGCTACTACGGTGCTAATTGGGGATCCAGCAGGAGATCAGCCAGTGAAAGAACAGCTCAATGAGATACATAGGAAACCACTATGCTTGTCCTGGATGAAAGATAAGGGAGACACTAAGCATGGATCAGATCACAGAAAACACACAAAGATCAGGCGGGATCAGTTTGTGGTCAAACTCTGGTGACCTGCCTCACCAATGCCAGAGGCTCTTGTCACGTTGACAAAACACTGTGTGAACCTCTAACCTTCCCCGATTGTGGAAAAGGACTAAGAGATATAATATAAATCTCCTCATGTTGTATGGTGGTGCACGGTTGTGTATCCACAGTGTGTGTGGACAGGCAACGGTGGGCTTGTCGGCCATAGGGAGCCAAGGGAGATAAGACGAGGGAGCAGCTGTGAGAGGAAATTGCCAGGTCGGTGCTCAGCGAGACGAGAGCTGCCCCCCTCGCTTTGTCTGTCGGCCGCGTCACCAGAGCCAGCCTGGGAAGGAGGGGATTGCCTATTCCTTTTCCATTTCCATTAATTCTGCAGGAGCTCCACGCTGCCCTGGTTACTTCTCGTAATTAAATTCTAGTGTGAGGTGAAGGGCAGGGGAGGGGAGAGGAGTGGGTGAGGGACACAAGGAGTGGAGGGCAGGGGAGGAGAGGGGGTGAGGGGGTTTCAATAAGATCTTATCAGGGTTCACAGACCTCGTCTTCAGAAAATAATCATGTAAATGATGCATGGGTCAGCAGGATTTTCCAATGACTGCCGGATACCACTCCCCAGTCTCTGCCCACAGAGCAGCCAACTACAGCAACTACTTTAGAGGAGGAAGAGAATGGAAGAATGGGAGATGTGAGGAGAGGGAGGTTGAAAGTAAGGACTTTGAGGTGAAGCTCTTGATTCCAGTGTTAGATTATGTGCTGAAGTGAGGCCTGCTTTCCTTTGTTCAACACAGTCACATTGAAGAGGGAAAAGTCTTGCCTGTACTTTTGACTTCGGTACCCCATTCAAATTAATGGGCACAAAGACAAATATACACTCACATGCACACACACAGACAATAATATTCAACTATCGAGGCCTGAAAACAGCTTTTTCTCAATCCCTGATTAAATCTATTCCATGGCAGATTGCAATTTTCAGACAAAATAGGGACTAGTGACTGGTCTCCAACACATACAATGCTAAGTAGAAATAGACAAATATGAGTTTTCTAGAGACAATAGCATTTTCTTGAGCCCAGACTGGCTGTGGGTGTGCACATCGATCAGTATCTACAGTACATTCTTATATCTAATGTACTCTGCTGAGGAGTAAACAAACAGTATAGGCTACACCAAACTACCGGTAAAAAGGCCTAGCACAAAACTCTAACCTCCTCCAACTCTAACCTCCTCATTGACAGGAGTCAAAGGGTTCAACAGACTCTGAGTGTACAAAACATTACCTTACCATGACAAAGACTGACAAGGTGAATCCAGGTGAAAGCTACGATCTCTTATTGACGTCACTTGGTAAATACACTTCAATCAGTGTAGATGAAGGGGAGGAGAGAGTTTAGAGGGTGAATTGGCAAGTAAAAAAGTCTAAGTGCCATTGAACGGGGTATGGTAGTAGGTGCCAGGCGCACCGGTTTGAGTATGTCAAGAACTACAAAAAACGCTGCTGGGTTTTTCCACGCTCAACAGTTTCCTGTGTGTATAAAGAATGGTCCACAACCCAAAGGAAATCCAGCCAACCTGACACAACTGCGGAAAGCTTTGGAGTCAACATGGGCCAGCATCCCTGTGGAACGCTTTCGACACCTTGTAGAGTCCATGCCCCCAACGAATTGAGGCTGTGCTGAGGGCAAAAGAGTGCAACTAAATATTAGGAAAGTGTTCCTAATGTTTTGTACACTCAGTGTAAGTATATTGAAGAAATAGCTGTTTTGAATCCTTCCAGATTTTAGAGCGCATTATCTATCACCCGCCAGCTGCCTGGCACACCCTATTATACAGGTTCCAATTTATGTATCCATGCTCCAAATGTATATATGCGGTTCAGTTGCTTAACACATATGAATGTAGGTTTATGGAGCAATAACCATTTCTAATATCATTTGTATTGGTGGATGTTTACTGAACCACTCGAGGCAGTGTTGCTAGAAATTGGTTTGGGAATTGCGTCTTGGTTGGGAATCCCATTTTTTTAAGTGTGAAATATCCTCCCTCGGGTGTCCGGTTAATTTCCTGAACCTCTATCAAGTTTGAAATTTAAATTCACCTGTCTACATTTTTCTTCTTGGTACAAAAATGTGTTGTGGAGTTTTGTTTCATTAGGTTGAACTTTTGAAGGAGTTTACATTTTTTCGTTCTCTAACATTTGATGAACCTGGTGGGAAATCAATCGAAAGGAAATAGCTCAGTTTTACCTGAGTCTAGGAACAAGACAATCAGAAAGAACGTTTATTTTTATTTTATTTAACTTTTATTTAACTAGGCAAGTCAGTCAAGAAAAAATTGGTATTCACAATGACACCCTACCCCCCAGGCCAAACCCTCCCCTAACCCGGACAACGCTGGGCCAATTGTGTGCCACCCTCTGGGACTCGCCATCAGGGCCGGTTGTGAATCAGCCTAGGAACAAACCAGGGTCTGTAGTGACGCCTCTAGCACTAGCAATGCAGTGCCTTAGACCGCTGCGCCACTTGGGACATGTAACAATAATCACTGGTGTTCCATTTCAACAGACCATTATTTAATGCCAGCTTACAGAACCATTCAAGCCATTATCAATCACAAGGTCATGTTGAACTTGATGCCAGAAGCCCAACAACATCCTGCTCTGTGGGGATGGATAACATTGATAACATCAAATCAAATCAAATTGTATTTGTCACATGCTTCGTAAACAACAGGTGTAGACTAACAGTGAAATCCTTACGTATGGGTTCATTTCCAACATTACACAGTTAAAGTTAAGATACAAAAATAAAAGAAAAATATAAATAGTGACATGTGTAGTTGTTATGGGACTGCTGACATACAAGCACACCACAGGATCTATGTATCTTAAATCCTGGTTGGTTGTACTACTTCTACTTTGAGAAGAACAGAAATCTGTCTCCTTCAAAAGAAAAACGTTCTCTGACGTGTTCCTCTCAAACTCATGCATTTCACTTACAGCCAAAGCGTGTGAGTCCAACTCAGCAGGGAATTAAAACAACAAGGACAGACAGAAGAGGGAAAAGATCAGGTAGCTCCTCAGGGATTAGAGCTGCCAGCGGAGGAGAGGAGAATCAGTGATCCCTCCGTCATTCTTTCCAGGCAGTGCATGAGTTATCTAAGCCTTGATTGGCTAATGTCTCCCTGTCTATTAGTCCTGATTGTGTAGATGTGTGCAATCATTATTTTAGTCATTTAGCAGACGCTTTTATTCAAAACGACTTACAATAAGTGCATTCATCTTAACATAGTAATTACATTTTTCCTCAATACAGAAGTTATCAGCACATTCAGTGCTTGTAGGAAAAGAAAAGTGCAATTTATTTATTTTATTTATTTACTTAGTAAATTTTATTTTTATGGGGGAGATAAGCTAGATAGATGTCTTATTTAAGATGCTCTATAAAGAGGTTTCAATTGTTTTCGTAAGATGGGCAGGGACTCTGCTTTTCTAGCTTCAGGGGATGCTCATTCCACCAATGGGGTGCCAGGAAGGAGAAGAGCTTTGACTGGGCTGAACGGGAGCTGACCCCCCATAGGTGCGGAATGACCAAGATACCAGACACGGCAGAACGGGGTGATCGGGTTGGGGTGCAGATTTTGAGCATAGCCTGAAGGTAGGTAGGGGCAGATCCCCTTGCTGATCCGTAGGCAAGTACCATGGTCTTGTAGTGGATGCGAGCTTCGACTAAATTAGAAGGGTTGCAGCCACGGGGTGGGGAACTTCTGTAAAACCTACAGGGAGAGGAGCGAACATGGATAGAAAACACACACATAGTTGACAAAACGACACAATTAGATAATCTGAAAATAGATAGGAAAAATACTCAGGTGAGAGAGTGACATCAAGCCTTCCTCTCTTTCCTTCCTCGAATAACTCCTCAGAACATCTCGGCAGAACTGTCTGTTTTGGCAAGGGTCTTAGTTTTGGCAACGAGACTGCTGCTGATACGACCGCTACTTACAGCTGGTCAGTCCTTTAACTAATGCTCCGTTACCTATGATAATGTCTCCACATCTCCCGTGGTGCGTTCTCTTGCCTGGCGGGCTTTGATGTTGTTTGCCCACCGAGATGAGTGTGTGGGGAGCAGTATGGAGCTTCCGAGCCCCCAGCCCCATCCACGGGAGACGTCTGCCGTATTCACAATGCTCCCTCAGACTCCCAGAGCTCAGACAGCAAACAACCAAGCAGTGGCATGTGTTCATGTATGTCAAGGGAAGCCAGGCTTCCCCCCCAAATAAATGTATTTTAAATTTTAAAACATAAAATAATGTATGTTTCGTCTCTCTGTGTTTCATAATTTTCCTTCATTTCACAAGAGGCTGGATGTACCTCACAGGAGATAGCAGCCGAGTGAGACAAACAGTGCCCCTCTGTCTCTCTACGTGTAGGCCATCTATCTGATGCTATCTGGTTCAAATGAGTATGACATTGGTGCCGCCGGTAGTATTGAATGCAAGGGAAGCCAGTGAGCATTTGGCCTCCCTTGATAGAAAAAAGTATCAAAAATTTGCCAATCAGCGTTGAGCTAAACTGAGAATGGTCCTAGTGCACCAAAAAAAAGTGTCAAGGGAAGCCAGCTTGGATTTTGGCCTCACTCCTACCAAATCTCATTGAGAGCATACAGTACTTCATCGACAGAAAAACTAGAATTGTTGCCTCTTGTTGTGTTGTTGTTCTCTGGTGGCTAGCTAAAATTAGGCCTTTCCTAAATGAGTCATCGATGGAGATAGGGATTTGGACCTGTGGTTTTACTTAATTATTTGTACTGGCCAATGATTATAACGCCGATTCTGATCCACCCATTAATTAATAGATTGTTGTGACCCTGGCCAGAGAGGATGGAAGTTCAATATGTAGCTAGATGTAGAAGGCTAATGTTAACTAGCTAACATTGCCCATGAATGGAAGTTAGGCTAGCGAGCAAGCATTTTAGCCAGGTAGCCAAGGACAAGAGAAAAAAATATTAGTGTGTACTGTATGACAGAGTGACAGACTGAAATGGTGCTGGAATAGTGGAGGCAGCTCATGTTTTCTTTGTGACTTGCGATAACTCTGGTTCTAAATCAATATTTGTTTGGTGGTCTGAAAATGTCTCAAACATTAACTTGCTTGACCATGCTGTAGGTCATGTAACTGTATATTACATGTGATATGTGTCATGGACTTCACCGGACAGAGGTTGCTATCCCGTTTTATGATAAAACAAAGGTGTGGTTGAATTGATGCATTTTTCTGGATTTTTTTGTTGTTATTCTGTCTCTCACTGTTCAAATAAACCTACCATTAAAATTATAGACTGATCATTTCTTTGTCAGTGGGCAAACATACAAAATCAGCAGGGGATCAAATACTTTTTTCCCTCACTGTAGGTTGTAATATGGCTTTTTCGTGTGAAACAAATAATACAGTTTTTCCTATCCTCTGTTGGTTTATTCATTGGTGTCTCTAGGAAAATTAATGACAATGCTCTACAGTCAATTCCATTCTGTGTCTAGGCCCTTTGTCCTCTCATATTACTGTAGGGAAGCCAAGTAAACTGGATGTTGTCAGCAGACCCATATTATGAAAGAGGTGATAACAGCCCTCTTCACTCTAACCAGGCCACACAGACAGCCCTAGAAATCACTTGTAATAGGTGTGTGTGTCTGTCTGTCTGTCTGTCTGTCTGTCTGTCTGTCTGTCTGTCTGTCTGTCTGTCTGTCTGTCTGTCTGTCTGTCTGTCTGTCTGTCTGTCTGTCTGTGTGTCTGTCTGTCTGTCTGTGTGTGCGTGTGTATGCGTAAGCATGTACAAATATTGGCACTTGCAGTTGCCTGTCTCATTGTCTCACTTTCCATTATCTCTCTCGACTCCCTCTTTATCTCCACCTTCCCAACAGGTGGATGTTACTGTATATCTAAAAGATCCATCACATTAAAGTAAAAATAGATTGTATTTTCAAATCTGATCTAATTTTCAGGGTTTACAGCAATCAGGCTGTGGAATCAGCATTGGTTTGAGGAAGGGCAATCAGATGAATATACTTAACCCTCCTCAATGTCCAGGCTGCATCACATCCGGCCGTGATTGGGAGTCCCATGGAGTGGCGCACAATTGGCCCAGCATCGTCCAGGTTTGGCCGGGGTAGGCCGTCATTGTAAATAAGAATTTGTTCTTAACTGACTTGCCTAATTAAATACATTTTTAAAAATTAAAAAATTAAAAAATATATATGCCCTCCAGTTTATGACCAGTGTTTCCATGTTACGACGCTTATAAACTGCTCTGTAGTGTACTGGTCCAATATGTGCTGGTGCAGTGGATACCCCAGCTTTGTCCACTGCTGCACTCTTCCTGGTGTTTTTACACACCATCCCTCCCTGCAGCTCTTTACAATGCTGCTCCCTAACCATGAAGTCCAATAAGAAGTATGGCTTGTTTTATTCTACTGTTCAGCCAGTCTTATAGGGCTGACCTCTGTTCTTCTGCAGTGAAAAAGTGTTTGTGTGTGTGTGTGTGTGTATATATGTGTGTGTGTGTGTGTGTGTGTGTACCACTTTGCACAGAACATTTTGTAGTGTTAAAGCAACACTTAAGAGTTGATTTTACACTATCTCAAAGTACATATGGTCCCACTCTACAGAGTATAAAAAGTACTCTGATTATAGTGAATGTTCATGTAACAATCTGTAAAGTAAGAAAAAATGCATTACACTATCCAGTGTTAATCAAATTTGACACAATAAGGTAATTAACACAGTGCTATTTCTATTCAACCATATTTGATCTAGAGTTAACTCCTATTACTGTTAAACAAAAATACTGTTACATTAAGTCATTTTGGGTGTTGTTTTAACACTATGGTGTAAAGCCTCATTTGCATATTTCCCATGGTGCCTTTTCTTTTTCGAGTGAATTATAGAGCTACCACTCATGACTGAATATGTTAGTGACAGAGAGATGGTTGCTAAGTTTTTTCCTTTTAAATGCCTGTGGCTTTCACCTAATGAGTACCTAGGTGAATAGCATCATTTAAATTACAATATATGACAATACATTACATATATCATAAGGCCTTCCCACTGGGGACACACTGGTTAAATCAACGTTGTTTCCATGTCATTTCAATGAAATTACGTTGAACCAACTGGAAATAAACTCAGCAAAAAAAGAAACGTCCTCTCACTGTTAACTGTGTTTATTTTCAGAAAATGTAACGTGTAAATATTTGTATGACCATAACAAGATTCAACAACTGAGACATAAACTGAACAAGTTCCACAGACATGTGACTAACAGAAATGGAATAACGTGTCCTTGAACAAAGGGGGGTCAAAATCAAAAGTAACAGTCAGTGTCTGGTGTGGCCACCAGCTGCATTAAGTACTGCAGTGCATTTCCTCCTCATGGACTGCACCAGATTTGCCAGTTCTTGCTGTGAGATGTTACCCCACTCTTCCACCAAGGCACCTGCAAGTTCCCGGACATTTCTGGGAGGGAATGGCCCTAGCCCTCACCCTCTGATCCAACAGGTCCCAGACGTGCTCAATGGGATTGAGATCCGGGCTCTTCGCTGGCCATGGCAGAACACTGACATTCCTGTCTTGCAGGAAATCATGCACAGAACGAGCAGTATGGCTGGTGGCATTGTCATGCTGAGGGTCATGTCAGGATGAGCCTACAGGAAGGGTACCACATGAGGGAGGAGGTAACGCACAGCGTTGAGATTGCCTGCAATGACAACAAGCTCAGTCCGTTGATGCTGTGACACACCGCCCCAGACCATGACGGACCCTCCACCTCCAAATCGATCCCGCTCCAGAGTACAGGCCTCGGTGTAACGCTCATTTCTTCGACGATAAACGCAAATCCGACCATCACTGGTGAGACAAAACCGCGACTTGTCAGTGAAGAGCACTTTTTGTCAGTTCTGTGTGGTCCAGCGACGGTGGGTTTGTGCCCATAGGCAACGTTGTTGCCGGTGATGTCTGCTGAGGACATGCCTTACAACAGGCCTACAAGCCCTCAGTCCAGCCTCTCTCAGCCTATTCTGGACAGTCTGAGCACTGATGGAGGGATTGTGTGTTCCTGGTGTAACTCGGGCAGTTGTTGTTGCCATCCTGTACCTGTCCCGCAGGTGTGATGTTCAGATATATCAATCCTGTGCAGGTGTTGTTATGCGTGGTCTACCACTGCGAGGATGATCAGCTGTCCGTCCTGTCTCCCTGTAGCACTGTCCTAGGAGTCTCACAGTAAGGACATTGCAATTTATTGCCCTGGCCACATCTGCAGTCCTCATGCCTCCTTGCAGCATGCCTAAGGCACATTCACGCAGATGAACAGGGACCCTGGGCATCTTTCTTTTGGTGTTTTTCAGAGTCAGTAGAAAGGCCTCTTTAGTGTCCTAAGTTTTCATCACTGTGACCTTTATTGCCTACCGTCTGTAAGCTGTTAGTGTCTTAACGACCGTTCCACAGGTGCATGTTCATTAATTGCTTATGGTTCATTGAACAAGCATTGAACAACCCTTTACAATGAAGATCTGTGAAGTTATTTGGATTTTTATTAATTATCTTTGAAAGACAGGGTCCTGAAAAAGGGACGTTTCTTTTTTTGCTGAGTTTAGACGTGGAATTGACGTCTGTGCCCAGTGGGTTACTTTAATGGCCTAGTTTCAACCTAACACAATAATGTTAGGAAACTCCTGGTTTACAGGCACATCAGGCCTGCAAGTCACATAATGCTGGCTTGCAAAGTGGTGTAATTCCTATTGGAATCCAGCCAGAGATAGGATATCCAACAGTTGGAATTGTTATTCACCTGCAACCAGCATTCAGAAAGACTATCAAGGGTTAGGAAACTTAAAAACCAGGAATAACCACTTAAATAATGGTTGCAATATATCTAGCTAACTGATTGGATTAGTTTAGAAAACTGTATGTTACTTATCATTTGTATCGTAAGATTAATCAATCAATGTACATGCAAAAACACAGATATTAAAAACAATCCTTGAAAAATCTACCTTCAGTAGAGCATGCTGGGAAATATGATTATATTGGGTGTGGTTTTGATGGGACTGTTTTACTCTCCACAGTCTAAAACAATAAATCTGGTTATTAACACTAACACTTGGGGGGTATATCACACCACTGAGTGTTCATTTCACTCTTACAGAGTGAATTTCACTCCTGAATGAACAGAAATGTTACACCGAAAAATCAACACTGACCAATTTGCTGTGTATGGATGATGAGCGGCAGGTAGCTTAGTGGTTAGAGCATTGGGCCAGTACCCAAAAGGTTGCTGGATTGAATCCCTGAGCCTACAATATTTTTAAAAATCTGTCTATGTGCCCATAACTTTAATTTGCTCTAGTAAAACAACTGTGATTTCCAGTAAAACAACACATTTTACTGCATGTGGCATTAAAAACAGTGTATATATACATGATCCTAATCTTAAAAAGAGACCACCCAGCCCCCAGAGCTCCTCTACCCCTCCAGGGAGAGCTGTCTGTGGGACTGAACAGGGACATCCCCTGAGGCTCCACACACCAGGAGGCAGACAGCCAACTAAGGACAGAATCAATTCAGCCCTTTTCTCATTCCCACTGCCACATCCCAGGAGACTGGCCAGATTTAAGGTATTGAAAACATTAAGAATTTCATTCCAAAATGCTATATATACATATTTTCAGAAATGTTGGTAAATTAGCTCTTTTGTTTAAAGAACTTATGAAAGATATGGGTGTGTTTTTCCAAGATCGAATCATGGCATGCATGCGGTTGTTAAATGACAGAGATGTATTTGTTTCAAACCTATCACTAGGTGGTTTTGCAAAATCCCCAATTGTAATACATCTAAAATCTATTCATTCAAAATCTGAGGACAGCAATATTTTATACACACAAAGGTTACTCTAAGCATTAATTTCTGATGAAAAAACACAAATATGGAAAAATTGGTGGATATACAGTAGCTTTCTACTATAGGAAAATAAAAAGGTGTGCTGGTAATATGGGTCAGATGTTGAGACCTGGTTGTGCAAACTGGTTTTTTTTCTGTAGTACTGGTGCAACCATGATGCTAACGAATCTGCACTGGCTTGATTCTTTAGGAAGCTTGGAAACAAAGGTACAGATGTCTTATCATTACAACAACTAACTGTATCTGGGAGATTGTTTTCATAGTCGCACAGTGCTCCCAGAATATAACTCCTGGTCACACAGCAAAATATTTAGTCGCATATGCATTTGGTCGCAATTTAGAGCCCTGCAGACACCCTCTTCACACCTGCAGGCTTTGACAAGCAGCCATTCTGAGTACATGCTCAGACAGAGACTCCCTCTCAGTCTCAGCCCCAGCATTAGGTTTATAGAACATGACTGCGGTTCAAAACCATGGTGGGACACACCAGCAACAATTATAAAGCTATTTCTAGCTCCATTCACAATCCCCACAATACAGCCCTTAAAATATTGATATTCTGCTCTGTCTCAATTTAGAATATTACACATTTAGTAGAGTGCAGTCACTACACACTGTCTAACAAATTACTTCTTCCCTCTCTCTCTATCTTGATTATAATACTTCCCATTTATCTTATAAGCACATCTAACCAGTCCTTCTTATTCCATATTTAACTTAGTCATCCACTTTCAAGGAAAAAGAGCTTGACATTTATGTTACCCATGCCTATTCTTAGCCTTGTTCATGATGACTCACATTGAGATCATATATTTTCATTAGAAAATGATGTCCGGAAGATAATTGAGAGAAAGTCGATATGATTGCTACTACATTAAGGGCAATTTAAGTAGTGGATATAATGGACATGATGGATACTGATAACTGAAGACAGACTTAAATAAGATGTAAATAGTTTTTTACAGAATGCATCGCTTCCCCCTGAAAGAAAACGTGTGTGTGACGCGCATGTGCTGAAAATGTAGTATAGCCTATTATTCTTATTTATGAATGTGGATTATGAGAATTTCTCACCTCCGAAAAGCACGACCGCTGCGAGCCTCAGTGTGCAGAGAAGAGTCATCTTTCCTTCCGATGATTCAGAAAGTTCCAGACGCACAGAAACGGGGAAAAAGCGAGACAGCTCCGGTCACTACCGATGTTCCCGAGGGAAGGTGCCAAAAGTTTGCACAAAACTTTTCTCTCCTCTCTTTCAAATACTAACAGGATAAACGTTTTCCATTCAATAAACAATTGATGTATCTACTCAGTACGATTGCTGGAAGCTGACGAAAGTCCGACAGTCAACAGCCATCGCTGAAACGACAGGTACCCAAACAGTGCGACATGTCTTGCTCGAATGGTGCCGAGGAGGGAAATGAGCAACTCCTGGGGAATAACGCTCCGTCCCAGTATCCACCCCTGATGCAACAAAATAGAATTGATCCTAAATGAATCTGTTTATTGTTTGTTCCCTGCAACACGTTGCATTGACTAAAGGATTTAAGACTTATATTGGCCCGGTTTAGAGTTACCTCGTGTATGTTTTATTGACGGTTGATTACAGGTGTGTCCGTTGCGCAGATTATGATTCCTACATCACTGGTTGTGCCTCCCGACGCTGGTCTTTGACATAACACGCTGCAGTTATTTTTTGTATTGCAAAAACAACTGATGAAAACGATCTAATATTTAGCATTAATCAAAGATAATGTTCATTTTTGTAAAATGTCCTTCAAGCGTTTTCTGCTGGTCCATTTTTAGTTGCGCGTCGTAGCCTACAGTCTTTTACGCATAGGGTACGTCGAGTGTCTTTCCAAAAAATTCATCTAATTTCTCTATAAGAATTCTTTATCAACGTTTTCAACACGGTATGTCGACAGATCTTCAGCGGTAAAATACTCTCTACCTGAGTAGGCTAAGATTGTATGTGTCAAGCTCATTTGTAATTCATTAATTTCGCCCTCAGAGGTTAATCAATATGACAGTTATGCTATCATAAGATTACATCATGCTTTTAATAGTCCTACTTTTCGTGTGTAAAATAAGTGAATATTGTTGAATTCATCTCGTGTTCCTCTCACCACTCTGCAACGATGGCAGTTCATGATCTGCGGGCTCCGCAGAGAAACCAAATGAGATAGAACGCTCACGCTGGTTGGCAAATTCTGAGTATGGGGTGTGACGTGCGCGCAAATTGACCATATGTAGCCTAATTGCCAAAATACTTTAATTATTGTATTAATATAATATATAATGTAATTAACTAAGGCACTGAATAGGGGTGAGAAAAGCACGTGTTAAATTTGAGATTGACACCCAGAAATGATCACTGCAATGGTTCAGTTCACCTCACCTCCCCGGTCATTTTGAGTATGAATCGCCATTACAATCCCTCTATTTTTCATCCTACAGTATTAAAAGGCTATTCTCTCATCAGTTCAACACAGAGCAGCTATGATATATGCGACATAAATCCTCACAGTTGCGTATAACCTGTTGTGTCGGTCTCACAGTTTACAGTACGGGACCTTCATAAGATTCAACAGTGCCCCCTATAGGATAAAGGCTCATTGTACAAGCACTGACAACCACTGTGAGCTGTCTATTCTTCACTTTGGGTGTTTTTACATATAGTCCTCTTTGAAATAACCTGCCTCAGTACTCTTTAAAGTGAACTCTGGTGTAAAAAACTAGGTTAAAGAACTAAGTTATCTTTGTATTCACACTGCCCTCACATTTGAATGAGGACTAAACTCTTTTGCCAGTTCACTTCATCTATTTTGTGCTCCGAGTTCTCTTTAAATTCACAGTGCTATGTTTAGAAAGGAACCAAGATATTGTTCCAACATTCATTCAATGCACTCTGGGTTTTTACAAAGTGCAGGACAAGCCATTCCATCAGATCATGTAATCGGACAGCTAGATATACCTACTTACATTTTGAAGCTAATAGATTGCATATAGTTAAAAGACATAATAATTAGAATCAGAAGATAATATCAACAAATAAATATTATTTTTCACAGAATAGATAGCAGTAGAATACTGCAGATTAAAGAATACTGTAACGGCAAAGGTGCATAAAGATGGAGGAATTCAGATACTGTATGACATCTTTGTTTGAACACTATCCACAGACCTTTCAAACTAGGGCGTGCGACATGGTTAAATGGGCCTATAAATCAGCACAATCTACTTTTTCATTTTTTCAAATTGTCACCATCCTGGAGCTAAAATTGGGATCTCCGCTGAGCTAACCAGCAATTGCTGGCCGTCACAGGAGGAATGACCTGTGTGAATTTGGAGGGGAAAGTGTCCTACCCATCTCTTCCTATCGCTTCCATCTGCCCAGGAGTATTTACATAAGTAGACCTGAGGAGATGTTAAAAAACCTGGTCTTTCATTCATTGTTCGCGGAAACAACTGAGTGGTTATGTTGTTTGGTGTCCTCTTTCATAGAGCATTGAGAGATTCACTTTGTCCATTACTGTAATGGTAGCAGGGTTGCTAAACATTGCCTCACAAGAACCCTTGATCTAAAAAACATGTATGGCTTTGGAGTGGAAGGTTGATCGATGTGAGATCACATCCCAAAATAGGATGAAGGGAACAAATCCGCACACACAGAGACAGACAAACATAATTACCCATCATAAGTCCTAATCCTCATCGTGTCTTAATTGACATACCCTGCTCAGTGCACACTTCTGATATATCACTCTGACAAACTTCATGCAGGATAAGTGACTGAATGCTCCAGTTCCAACTCTTCTGCCTGCAGCTATGGAACCCTGACCTGTTCACCGGACGTGCTACCTGTCCCAGACCTGTGGTCCCAGACCTGCTGGAACCCTGACCTATTCACCGGACGTGCTACCTGTCCCAGACCTGCTGTTTTCAACTCTCTAGAGACAGCAGGAGCGGTAGAGATACTCTCAAAGATCGGCTATGAAAAAGCCAACTGACACTTACTCTTGTGTTACTGACTTGTTGCACCCTCGACAACTACTATGATTATTATTATTTGACAATGCTGGTCATTTATGAACATTTGAACATCTAGGCCATGTGCTGTTATAATCTCCACCCGGCACAGCCAGAAGAGGACTGGCCACTCCTCATAGCCTGGTTCCTCTCTACGTTTCTTCCTAGGTTTTGGCCTTTCTAGGGAGTTTTTCCTAGCCACCGTGCTTCTACACCTGCATTGCTTGCTGTTTGGGGTTTTAGGCTGGGTTTCTGTACAGCACTTTGTGATATCAGCTGATGTAAGAAGGGCTATATAAATACATTTGATTTGATTTGATAGCCATCTTGATTCTGTTGACTGAACTTTATTGGCTGTCCAACTCAGAGGCTTGACTGACTGCAGCATCGGAGTTGCTGTTTGAGTATCTGGGACGTGGGGAGCAAGTACATCTCCTGAGAGCACTTGGCTGTGTTTAGCAGCCCTTCTGCTACCCGCTGGTTCACAGAGGACGTGTTCACCCAGAAACTAAATCATTAAAGTATTGATGAGCTGCATAAGACAGGTGCTGCTGCATTGGTCTGATTCCACCTGAGAGACTGTTAGCCCAATCTGTATCAATTACTGGATGGATTGGGGGGGGGGGATGGAGGGTATGCAGCAACTTGACAAGTATGCTGATGTCTTCGGATGTCTGGACAGGAAGACGATGTGAAAACTTCAGAGGCTTGAGGTCCTCATGTCATCTTACCACTGTACTTTCAACGTGTGACAGACTGGGTACTGACTGGGTACATGGGTTGTCGGCACATACCAAGACCAAGTTAGCTCATTGAGCTAACATACAAGTATTCACGTATAAGGCAAGGTTACTCATCTTGCAAGCACAGTCAAAAAATTATAAAATACAGAGAAAGAGAAAAAGAGAGAAAGAGAGAGAGAGAGAAAGAGAGAGAGAGAGAAAGAGAGAAAGAGAGAGAGAGAGAGAGAGAGAGAGAGAGAGAGAGAGAGAGAGAGAGAGAGAGAGAGAGAGAGAGAGACATGCACACACACACACACACACACACAGCAATTCCCTTTCATACCAGGGCACTCTGCAGCCTGTGTGCCTGTACTCTGGCCTCTGTCTGCTAATGTCAGGTCCAGTAATTAACATTTATCAGTCTCTGACCAAGACCTTTCCCGACGAGGGGAGAGTGACGTCTAACCCGCCATACTCTTTTCCCTCCCGCTCTACCGCTCTCTCACTCCCTCAGTCATTATAATGGCAGGCGGTCAGAGAGAGAGCTCAGATCAAGTCTAAACTGTCATCTGCAGTCATTACCTACTGTAAGACGGATAACCCTGAGTAAAGGATCAATTTGACTGCTGGCGTTATAGCATGGTTCAAAAGGAGCCACATAGAATGCAAACAAGGGGCGTAAACAAGGTGGGTGTAAACTAGGTAGGCCAGGGGGTATCCTCCCTCCTCATCAATGTGATTTTATACCAGCATCTGGGTCTGGAAAATACTGAGTGGTGAGACCCTGTTGGCGATAGGTTGAATTTAATTTGTGGATGGAGATCATATTAAGTCATTGATGTAACACCTTGAGACTCCCATACCAGCTCCAAATGAAGTGGATTAGCTTTGGCAGAGGGAAGCAGGGATCAAAGAACTTTGATAGGCTGTGGAGTGGACAACTGCTGTGGGTTAAAGAGCAGTACTGATGGATAGAAATGCCATCAGAGGCTGAAAGAAGCAAAGCTGATATTACTGTCATGACAGTGATCCTACATTATGAATATGAATCACTGGCTCCCGTAAGAGATTCTTTCATTTTGTTCCTTGCCAAAAAGCTATTTACTGGGAGCTAAGAAAGGAACAGTATCTTGATGCCCAGACAGGCAGACAGCTTTTTAAAAAGGTAGTGTAACGAGTGCGCTGAGAATCGGGAAGCAAGTTCAGGGAGTGAGTGTTCTAATAAATAAATGAAACAATAAACACGTAACACAAACAACCCACCGACATGAAAACAGAGTCAATAACACCTGAGGAAAGAACCAAGGGGAGTGACAGATATAGGGAAGATAATCAAGGAGGTGATGGAGTCCAGGTGAGTGTCATCAGGCCCAGGTGAGCGAGACGATGGTGACAGGTGTGCGGGATAATCAGCAGCCTGATGACCTAGAGGCCGGAGAGGGAGTATACGTGACAGGTAGATTATATCTAAATTGTAGGCGCGATCAAAGGTAAGCGGCAACTCTGGGGAGGAAACGTTTATTAGTTTATGTTATTTTGACATTAATACCCAGAGACGCACCGTTACCATGGCACAGAATAATCATCTGAATGCAATCAGGAAGTATGGTGATAATTGCCACTTGTTGTTTTGGCCCCGTCACCATCATCCCCGGGCGTTTGCTCGCTCGCTTTGATAGACACGTACAGCACTAACTTAATTGAGGCCAGCAGGACTCAAAGCTAAGGAATATGTTAATTTTATTAGCAGCCATGTAAAATTAACTAACCCTGGTGGCATAAGCTAATTAATTTGGCGCCCCTGCATCCAGAGTTGAATGTATATCTGGCCTCTGGCTTTGTCTCTCGACATGAGAGAAAGTGGGGCCATTAACAGCACTTATAAAGGTGCGTTTTCAGTGGAGAGAAAATACTCAACACCTATCATTTAAGCCTCAATGTTAGCATTGATGAATCATATGTCTAGACTTGTTCCATACAGCCTGAGACATTGCCAGACAGACAGCGTCAATTAAACATGGAAGATAAATCATTGTCAAGAAGTCAATCTCAGAGTCATAAATTAAAGCTCTGCCATTAAGTACTTTTATGACATTTGTATATGTATTTATTATGGATCCCTATTAGCTACTGCCAAGACAGCAGCTATTCTTCCTGGGGTCCAGCAAAATTTAAGGCAGTTTATACAATTTTAAAAACATTACAATACATTCACTGATTTCACAACACACTGTGTGCCCTCAGGCCCCTACTCCACCTACTCCATATCCACAGTACAAAATCCATGTGTACGTGTGTGTATAGTGCGTATGTTATTGTGTGTGTGTATGCATGTGTCTGTGCCTATGTTTGTGTTGCTTCACAGTCCCCGCTGTTCCATAATGTTTATTTTTTTATCTGTTTTTTTAAATCCAATTTCACTACTTGCATCAGTTACTTGATGTGGAATAGAGTTCCATGTAGTCATGGCTCTATGTAGTACTGTGCGCCTCCCATAGTCTGCTATGACTATGGAAGGCGCACAGTTCTACACAGAGTACTACATAAATCACATCATAATATTGATGTGATTGGCCTGACTGTATACATGGCTTAAGCCTGATGAATTTACTGTGGTAAATGAGGCCTCACCTCCTGGTTACACTAGTGACCATATCCCCCGCGCATCCCGCAAAGGCGGAGGTGTTGCTAACATTTATGATAGCAAATTTCAATTTACAAAAACCCCCCCGATGTTTTCGTCTTTTGAGCTTCTAGTCGTGAAATCTATGCAGCCTACTCAATCACTTTTTATAGCTACTGTTTACAGGCTTCCTGGGCCATATACAGCGTTCCTTACTGAGTTCCTTGAATTCCTATCGGACCTTATAGTCATGGCAGATAATATTCAAATTTTTGGTGACTTTAATATTCACATGGAAAAGTCCACAGACCCACTCCAAAAGGCTTTCGGAGCCATCATCGACTCAGTTTTGATACTGTTGCAAAGCTAACTAAAAAGAAGCATTCCCCAAGAGAGGGTGGCTTTCACTTCAGCAGTGATACATTCATGAACTTCTTTGAGGAAAAGACATTGATCATTAGAAAGCAAATTATGGACTCCTCTTTAAATCTGCGTATTCCTCCAAAGCTCAGTTGTCCTGAGTCTGCACAACTCTGCCAGGACCTAGGATCAAGGGAGACACTCAAGTTTTTTAGTACTATATCTCTTGACAAATTGATTAAAATAATCAAGGCCTCTAAACCTTCAAGCTGCATACTGGACCGTATTCCAACTAAACTACTGAAAGAGCTGCTTCCTGTGCTTGGCCCTCCTATGTTGAACATAATAAATGTCTCTCTATCCACCGGATGTGTACCAAACTCACTAAAAGTGGCAGTAATAAAGCCTCTCTTGAAAAAGCCAAACCTTGACCCAGAAAATATAAAAAAACTATCAGCCTATATCGAATCTCCCATTCCTCCCATTCCTCTCCAAAAAAAATTGAAAAAGCTGTTTTGCAGCAACTCACTGCTTCATTCTGGTTTTAGACCCCACCATAGCACTGAGACTGCACTTGTGAAAGTGGTAAATTACCTTTTAACGGCATCAGACCGAGGCTCTGCATCTGTCCTCGTGCTCCTAGACCTTAGTGCTGCTTTTGAAACCATCGATCACCACATTCTTTTGGAGAAATTGGAAACCCAAATTGGTCTACACGGACAAGTTCAGGCTTGGTTTAGATCTTATCTGTCAGAAAGATATCAGTTTGTCTCTGTGGATGGTTTGTCCTCTGACAAATCAACTGTAAATTTCAACTTCCTCAAGGTTCCGTTTTAGGACCACTATTGTTTTCACTATATATTTTACCTCTTGGTGATGTCATTCGGAAACATAATGTTAACTTTCACTGCTATGCGGATGAGACACAGCTGTACATTTCAATGAAACATGGTAAAGCCCCAAAACTGCCCTCCCTGGAAGCCTGTGTTTCAGACATAAGGAAGTGGATGGCTGCAAATGTCCTACTTTTAAACTTGGACAAAACAGAGATGTTTGTTCTCGGTCCTAAGAAACAAAGAGATCTTCTGTTGAATCTGACAATTCATCTTGATGGTTGTACAGTCGTCTCAAATAAAACTGTGAAGGACCGCGGCGTTACTCTGGACCCTGAACCCTCTTTTGACAAACACATCAAGACTGTTTCAAGGACAGCTTTTTTCCATCTACGTAACATTGCAAAAAATCAGAAACTTTCTGTCCAAAAATGATGCAGAAAAATGTATCCATGCTTTTGTCACTTCTAGGTTAGACTACTGCAATGCTCTACTTTCCGGCTACCCGGATAAAGCACTAAATAAACTTCAGTTAGTGCTAAACACAGCTGCTAGAATCTTGACTAGAAGTGTCATGACGTTGGCCTCTTTGGGTACAGGGCTATCAGTTGACCCCCTCCCCTTTGTACCATCCCCCAACCTACCTTCCCCCCAACCCAGGCCCTGTGTGAAAGGGTTGTAAAAACTCTAAGAGGAGAATCTCCTACCACATGTTTCATAGAGAGACAAAGGAAATTCTTCCAACTCATAGAATTGGAGAACCGAGCGACATGTGTGTTCTGGAGAAGGTATGGAAGATTGGTGAAGAATCCAGCTACGAACTGGTCCGCTTGGTACAATTTTGTGATACTCAGAAGAGACAATATAGCCATATTACCATAAAACTGTTTATATAATAGCCTCAGCGATGAGACTTGCATCATAATGGTTGTATAAAATGTATTAATAAGGATAAAGCTATTTGTAATACATTGAGATGCTATGTACTGATGTTAATGTGATAGAATTGGATTTCTGTACCAAGCTTCACTCAGCCATCGGCACGCCCCCCCAGGGACACAGACAGGACCAGGCGTCATTTGACAAGCCTGTTCTAGGGTCACTATAAAACTATACCCTGATTTACATTTCTCCAGACCAGGCCTGCACTCCATTAGTGAGTTGGCCAGTAGGTTTTACCATCCAATTCCTCTACTGAAAGTGAACTACACCACGTGGTTAACTTTTAGACTATCGAGACCGACAGAATAAGAACAAGTCTTTGATATTAATTATTAGTCTGCAGCTAAGTAAATTATATCATCGAACGCGAAGACCAACGAAACATCCATACTATAACGACATTAATGAATGTCGCTTTGAAAGATCCATTCTAACCGAGAGAGAGAGAGAGAGAACTCTCCATCAGAACGATGCTCGAACAAGGATCCTGACGACACATGAGCGTAAATATATATTGATTGCAATTGTTCCCGAATGAGTGAGCCTTCAATTGTCAATTGTTAATATTAATGAACTCTGTGTACCTTCTCAGCTGACCGTTTATGACCCATTGTCTAACAGACCAGCCATGCCTGTTAGCCATTAGGGCACATTACTATACCAATCCTTTGTGACGATAATTACTGTTTGTATGTTTTCTGTTAACCTCTACGGGCTAGGGGGCAGCATTGAGAATTTTGGAAAAAATATGTGCCCATTTTTAACTGCCTCCTACACCTACCCAGTAACTAGAATATGCATATACTTATTATATATGGATAGAAAACACCCTAAAGTTTCTAAAACTGTTTGAATGGTGTCTGTGAGTATAACAGAACTCATTTGGCAGGCAAAACCCTGAGACAGATTCTGACAGGAAGTGGATACCTGATGTGTTGAATTGACTTTGAGCCTATGCCATTGAAAAACAAAGGGGCTGAGGAATATTTTGGCACTTCCTATTGCTTCCACAAGATGTCACCAGCCTTTACAAAGTGTTTTGAGTCTTCTACAGTGAGATCTGACCGAATAAGAGCCATGGAACGTGATGGCCCATTAGACACCTGGCTCGCGAGTTGATGGTGGGTACTCTCATTCCGAAACGTTTTAAAAGAGAACCCAATGGTCCGCCTTGAATTTTATTCATGTTCTGGTTAAAAAAGGCCCTAATGATTTATGCGATACAACGTTTGACATGTTTGAACGAACGTAAATATATTTTTTCCGTTCGTGATGTGAAGTCCGGCTGGCTTAGATCATGTGCTAACAACACGGAGGTTTTGGGACATAAATGATGAGCTTTTTTGAACAAAACTACATTCGTTATGGACCTGGGATTCTTTGGAAGTGACATCTGATGAAGAGAATCAAAGGTAATGGATTATTTACATAGTATTTTCGATTTTAGATCTCTCCAACATGGCGGTTAGTCTGTATCGCAATGCGTATTTTTCTGGGCGCAGTGCTCAGATTATTGCAAAGTGTGATTTCCCAGTAAGGTTAATTTTAAATCTGGCAAGTCCATTGCGTTCAAGAGATGTAAATCTATAATTCTTTGAATGACAATATAATATTTTACCAATGTTTTCTAATATTAATTAATTATTTTGTTGTGATGACTTGACTGCCGGTATTGGAGGGAAACGATTTCCTGAACATCAACGCCATAGTAAAACACTGTTTTTAGATATAAATATGAACTTGATAGAACTAAAAATGCATGCATTGTCTAACATAATGTCCTAGGAGTGTCATCTGATGGAGATTGTAAAAGGTTAGTGCATAATTTTAGCTGATTTTATGGTTTTGGTGACGCCTGTCTTTGAATTGACAATACACTACACACAGCTATTGTCAATGTACTCTCCTAACATAACCTAACTTTATGCTTTCGCCGTAAAACCTTTTTGAAATCGGAAAACGTGGTTAGATTAAGGAGATGTTTATCTTTCAAAGGGTGACAGATAGTTGTATGTTTGAAAAACTTGAATTTTGACATTTATTTGGTTTCAAATTTGCCGCTCTTGAAATGCACCTGCTGTTGATAGGGTGCGCCACAGGTGGCACGCTAACGTCCCACATAGCCCAAAGAAGTTAATTACTTAGTGTAGTAAATAAATGATTTTAAGACAATTGATGTATGGATGATTTTAGTAAAGACTGGGTTCGTGCAGATACAACAATTTACGTCATTTGGAATGAGACTGAACGCGAGGTAAAATACACCATTTAAACCAGAAGATAATCGGCCTATATTATAATATAGGAAAGTTATATTAGGAAAATTATAACTTTGTAATCTGAATATTTTTCTTGGTGCCCCGATCTCCTAGTTAATTACAATTAAACGATTAATCAGTTTAATCGCGTGATAATAATTACAGGGAGTTAATTGATAAACATGTCTTCAGTTTAATGGTACCCCAAAGACACGACAGAAGCAAAAAATTGGATCATATTACTCCAGTGCTAGCCTCTCTACACTGGCTTCCTGTTAAAGCAAGGGCTGATTTCAATGTTTTACTGCTAACCTACAAAGATTTACATGGGCTTGCTCCTACCTATCTTTCCGATTTGGTCCTGCCGTACATACCTACACGTATGCTATGGTCACAAGATGCAGGCCTCCTTACTGTCCCTAGAATTTCTAAGCAAACAGCCGGAGGCAGGGCTTTCTCTTATAGAGCTCAATTTTTATGGAATGGTCTGCCTACCCATGTGAGAGACGAAGACTCGGTCTCAACCTTTAAGTGTAGACTGGCCCAGGAGTGTGAAGGTGAACGGAAAGGCACTGGAGCCACGAACCTCCCTTGCTGTCTCTGCCTGGCTGGTTCCCCTCTCTCCGCTGGGATTCTCTGCCTCTAACCCTATTACAGGGGCCGATTCACTGGCTTACTGGTACTCTTCCATGCCGTCCCTAGGAGGGGTGTGTCACTTGAGTGGGTTGAGTCACTGACGTGATCTTCCTGTCCGGGTTGGCGCCCCCCTTTGGGTTGTGTCGTGGCGGAGATCTTTGGGGGCTATACTCGGCCTTGTCTCAGGATGGTAAGTTGGTGTTTGAAGATATCCCTCTAGTGGTGTGGGGGCTGTGCTTTGGCAAAGTGGGTGGGGTTATATCCTGCCTGTTTGGCCGTGTCCAGGGGTAACATCGGATGGGGCCACAGTGTCTCCCGACCCCTCCTGTCTCAGCCTCCAGTATTTATGCTGCAGTAGTTTATGTGTTGGGGGGCTAGGGTCAGTCTGTTTTATCTAGAGTATTTCTCCTATCTTATCCAGTGTCCTGTGTGAATTTAATCAAATCAAATCAATCAAAGTTTATTTTTCACGTGCACCGAGTACAACATGTTTAGACCTTACAGTGAAATGCTTACTTACAGGTTCTAACCAATAGTGCAAAAAAGGTATTAGGTGAACAATAGGTAAGTAAAGAAATAAAACAACAGTAAAAAGAAAGGCTCTATACAGTAGCGAGGCCATAAAGGTAGCGTGGCTACATACAGACAATGGTTAGTCAGGCTGATTGAGTTAGTATGTACATGTAGATATGGTTAACCTCTCTAGGGTCGGCGGGACGAAATCGTCCCACCTACGTAACAGCCAGTGGAATCCTGTGGCGCGTTATTCAAATACCTTAGAAATGCTATTACTTCAATTTCTCAAACATATGACTATTTTACACCATTTTAAAGACAAGACTCTCGTTAATCTAACCACACTGTCCGATTTCAAAAAGGCTTTACAACGAAAGCAAAACATTAGATTATGTCAGCAGAATACCCAGCCAGAAATAATCAGACACCCATTTTTCAAGCTAGCATATAATGTCACAAAAACCCAGAAGACAGCTAAATGCAGCACTAACCTTTGATGATCTTCATCAGATGACACACCTAGGACATTATGTTATACAATACATGCATGTTTTGTTCAATCAAGTTCATATTTATATCAAAAACCAGCTTTTTACATTAGCATGTGACGTTCAGAACTAGCATACCCCCCGCAAACTTCCGGTGAATTTACTAAAGATTTACTAAATTACTCACGATAAACGTTCACAAAAAGCATAACAATTATTTTAAGAATTATAGATACAGAACTCCTCTATGCACTCGATATGTCCGATTTTAAAATAGCTTTTCGGTGAAAGCACATTTTGCAATATTCTAAGTAGATAGCCCGGCATCACAGGGCTAGCTATTTAGACACCCAGCAAGTTTAGCCTTCAACAAACTCCGATTTACTATTAGAAAAGTTTTAAAAGTTTGATAAGAAAAATGTTATTACCTTTGGTGTTCTTCATCAGAATGCACTCCCAGGACTTCTACTTCAATAACAAATGTTGGTTTGGTCCCAAATAATCCATGGTTATATCCAAACAGCGGCGTTTTGTTTGTGCGTTCAAGACAGTATCCGAAAGGGTAAAGAAGGGTGACGAGCACGACGCATTTCGTGACAAAAAAATTCTAAATATTCCATTACCGTACTTCGAAGCATGTCACCCGCTGTTTAAAATCAATTTTTATGCCATTTTTCTCGTAAAAAAAGCGATAATATTCCGACCGGGAATCTGTGTTTAGGATAAAAGACGAAATAAAATAAAAGCATGGGGTCGACTCGTGCACGCGCCTAAGCCCATTGTCCTCTGATAGAGCACTTGCCAAAAGCGCTAATGTGTTTCAGCCTGGGGCTGGAATTACATCATTCAGCTTTTTCCCGCCTTCTGAGAGCCTATGGGAGCCGTAGGAAGTGTCACGTTACAGCAAAGATCCTCAGTCTTCAATAAACAGAGTCAAGAAGCTCAAGGAATGGTCAGACAGGCCACTTCCTGTAAGGAATCTTCTCAGGTTTTTGCCTGCCATATGAGTTCTGTTATACTCACAGACACCATTCAAACAGTTTTAGAAACTTTAGGGTGTTTTCTATCCAAAGCCAATAATTATATGCATATTCTAGTTACTGGGCAGGAGTAGTAACCAGATTAATCGGGTACGTTTTTTATCCGGCCGTGCAAATACTGCCCCCTATCCCCAACAGGTTAAAGTGACTATGCATATATGATGAACATAGAGTATCAGTAGCGTAAAAGAGGCGTTGGCAGGTGGTGAGTGGTGGGACACAATGCAGTTAGCCGATGTGCAGGAGCACTGGTTGGTCGGCCCAATTGAGGTAGTATGTACATGAATGTATAGTTAAAGTGACTATGCATATATGGTAAACAGAGAGTCGCAGCAGCATAAAAAGAGGGGTTGGGGGGCACACAATGCAAATAGTCCGGGTAGCCATTTGATTAGCTGTTCAGGAGTCTTATGGCTTGGGGGTAAAAACTGTTCAGAAGCCTTTTTGTCCTAGACTTGGCACTCCGGTACCGCTTGCTATGAGGTAGTAGAGAGAACAGTCTATGACTGGGGTAGCTGGGGTCTTTGACAATATTTTGGGCCTTCCTCTGACACCGCCTGGTGTAGAGGTCCTGGATGGCAGGCAGCTTAGCCCCAGTGATGTACTGGGCCGTACGCAAAACCCTCTGTAGTGCCTTGCGGTCAAAGGTCGAGCAATTGCTGTACCAGGCAGTGATGCAACCAGTTAGGATGCTCTCGATGTTGCAGCTGTAGAACCTTTTGAGGATCTAAGGACCCATGTCAAATCCTTTTAGTTTCCTTAGGGGGAATAGGCTTTGTCGTGCCCTCTTCACGACTGTCTTGGTGTGTTTGGACCATTCTAGTTTCTTGGTGATGTGGACACCAAGGAACTTGAAGTGCTCAACCTGCTCCACTACAGCCCCGTCGATGAGAATGGGGGCGTGCTGGTCCTCCTTTCCCTGTAGTCCACAATCATCTCTTTAGTCTTGGTTACGTTGAGGGATAGGTTGTTGTTCTGGCACCACCCGGCCAGGACTCTGACCTCCTCCCTGTAGGCTGTCTCGTCGTTGTCGGTGATCAGGCCTACCACTGTTGTGTCGTCTGCAAACTTAATGATGGTGTTGGAGTTGTGCCTGGCCATGCAGTCGTGGGTGAACAGGGCGTACAGGAGGGACTGAGCACGCACCCCTACGGAGCTCCAGTGTTGAGGATCAGCGTGTCAGATATGTTGCTACCTCCCCTCACCACCTGGGGGCGGTCCATCAGGAAGTCCAGGATCCAGTTGCAGAGCGAGGTGTTAACTTAAGTCCCAGGATCCTTAGATAAATGATGAGCTTTGAGGGTACTATGGTGTTGAACGCTGAGCTGTAGTCAATGAATAGCATTCTCACATAAGTGTTCCTTTTGTCCAGGTGGGAAAGGGCAGTAGGAGTGCAATAGAGATTGCATCATCTGTGGATCTGTTTGGGCAGTATGCAAATTGGAGTGGGCCTAGGGTTTCTTGGATAATGTTGTTGATGTGAGCAATTACCAACTTTTCAAAGCACTTTATGGCTACGGACGCGAGTGCTACGTGTCTGTAGTCATTTAGACAGGTTGCTCTCTAATTCTCTCTCTTTTTCTCTCTTTTTCTTTCTTTCTTTTTCTTTCTTTCTTTCTCTCTCAGAGGACCTGAGCCCTAGGACCATGCCTCAGAACTACCTGGCCTGATGACTACTTGCTGTCCACAGTCCACCTGGCCATGCTGCTGCTCCAGTTTCAACTGTTCTGCCTGCGGCTATGGAACCCTGACCTGTTCAACGGACGTGCTACCTGTCCCAGACCTTCTGTTTTCAACTCTTTAGAGACAGCAGGAGCGGTAGAGATACTCTGAATGATCGGCTATGAAAAGCCAACTGGCATTTACTCCTGAGGTGCTGACCTGTTGCACCCTCGACAAACCACTGTGATTATTATTATTTGACGCTGCTGGTCATCTATGAACATTTGAACTTCTTGGCCATGTTCTGTTATAATCTCCACCCGGCACAGCCAGAAGAGGACTGGCCACCCCTCATAGCATGGTTCCCCTCTAGGTTTCTTCCTTCTGGCCTTTCATACATGAAGGGAACATTTCGGCATTTGCTGTATGATTAATGAGAAAGTCCATATTGCAAATGTACGGTCCCTTACGGCATCGGGCCGTGCACTGGGGCCGGATCTTCCGGGAAGTCATTGAACGGAGTCTCTCGGACATTCGGTTTCCATTTAATAAAATGTTCACATTTTGGTCATTTTTCACCTGTCCCGGATTATACCACAGGAGGGCGAATGGAATCATATTGCAAATGTAACAAACATCACCAATCACGACGTCGCCTTTTCTCCTAAACGGAAAAGACTTCAAAGACGACACTTGGTGAGCATTGGTTTGGCATAATGGGCAGTTGGCCCCGAACAATATGGAGTCGAGGCCTCAACGCTTTTTGAGTTAAGGCCATTTTTCTGGGATTAAAGGTCAAAAATGAAAATAGAGCGCTAATTTGACCACTTCACGTCAAAGTACATGAGCCTACGGTGTCAGGAAAAAAAGAACCAGACATTTATCTATCGTCATTTAAGAGAAATCGTACAATGTCAAATTAATGATATTCAAAAAAATGAGGTTTTTTTTCAAAAAAGTTACAGATCCAGTTGCAGCATGTTCAGATGAATCCGTTAAGGTGGGTTTCGGAGCTCTGTGAGATTTCTGTGATTTTCTGAAATAACACACACTCGTTCAACCCTCTGTAAATAAGTCAGTTCTTAACGTAAAGACTTAAAACTTAATATTCTATAAGAGCCTAACCCAAGGAGGATATGTGTTCACTTTCAGCTTCTTGTGTCAGCCAGAAGTGCCTTAAAATGGTGTCATAGGGGCTGTTTCGAAGGGTTAAAAAGGTCAAATCTTTCCACAACTTCATATGTGTGATTAGGCAACCCTCATGAAATGTAAATCAGTCATTTCTCCAAACAGATGTCAAAGAAAAGTTCTCTCTCACACACACACACACACACACACACACACACAGCAAGGATGGAGTGACACAGTGCGGTGCTTAAAGACACACAGAGCCTGCAATGGCATTAACATTATCTCTAGGCTGTGCCGAGTTCAACGAGATGCCCCGCTTGACCGTAGCTCGCTCGGTCTGAGCGCAGCGACCTTGAATAAAAGTAGGCCCAAAATGAAGCCTGGCCCTACATTTCAAGTGCTTTTGGGTGGCAACGAGAGAACCGTTAGGGTTAGAAGCACAATTCAACTTCAATCTGTGCAAGCCTAACCTTGACCATGTGGCATTAACCCTTAACTTCTTGGGGCTATGTGGGACGCAAGCGTGCCACCCGTGGCGCACCCTATCAACAGCAGGTGCATTTCAAGAGCGACAAATTTGAAACCAAATAAATGTCAAAATTCAGATTTCTCAAACATACAACTATCTTACACCCTTTGAAAGATAAACATCTCCTTAATCTAACCACGTTGTCCGATTTCAAAATGGTTTTACGGCGAAAGCATAAAGTTAGGTTATGTTAGGAGAGTACATTGACAATAGCTGTGTGTAATGTATTGTCAATTCAAAGACAGGCGTCACCAAAACCATAAAATCAGCTAAAATTATGCACTAACCTTTTACAATCTCCATCAGATGACACTCCTAGGACATTATGTTAGACAATGCATCCATTTTTAGTTCTATCAAGTTCATATTTATATCCAAAAACAGCGTTTTACTATGGCGTTGATGTTCAGGAAATTGTTTCCCTCCAATAACCGGCAGTCAAGTCATGACAACAAAATAATTAATTAATATTTGAAAACATTGGTAAAATATTATATTGTCATTCAAAGAATTATAGATTTACATCTCTTGAACGCAATCAACTTGCCAGATTTAAAAATAACCTTACTGGGAAATCACACTTTGCAATAATCTGAGCACTGCGCCCAGAAAAATACGCTTTGCGATACAGACTAACCACCATGTTGGAGAGATCTAAAATCGAAAATACTATGTAAATAATCCATTACCTTTTGATTGTCTTCATCAGATGTCACTTCCAGGAATCCCAGGTCCATAACGAATGTAGTTTTGTTCAAAAAAGCTCATCATTTATGTCCAAAAAGCTCCGTGTTGTTAGCACATGATCTAAGCCAGCCGGACTTCACTTCACGAACGGAAAAAATATATTTACGTTCGTTCAAACATGTCAAACGTTGTATCGCATAAATCATTAGTGCCTTTTTTAACCAGAACATGAATAAAATTCAAGGCGGACGATTGCGTTCTCTTTTAAACCGTATTGGAACGAGAGTACCCAACATGAACTCGCGTGCCAGGTGTCTAATGGGCCATCACCGTTCCATGGCTCTTGTTCGGTCAGATCTCACAGTATAAGACTCAAAACACTTTGTAAAGGCTGGTGACATCTAGTGGAAGCAATAGGAAGTGCCAAAACAGCCCCTTTGTTTTTCAATGGCATAGGCTTAAAGTCAATTCAACACATCAGGTATCCACTTCCTGTCAGAATCTGTCTCAGGGTTTTGCCTGCCAAATGAGTTCTGTTATACTCACAGACACCATTCAAACAGTTTTAGAAACTTTAGGGTGTTTTCTATCCATATAGAATAAGTATATGCATATTCTAGTTACTGGGTAGGATTAGTAACCAGATTAAATCGGGTACATTTTTTTATCCAGCCGTGAAAATACTGCCCCTTATACCCTAACAGGTTAACAGTTAAAAGAAGGTGTTTACATCAAAAAGTTTGCAATGACTTTTCTCCCCATAGGAATACATTGCCTATTCCCCTAAATTCAACCTGAAGCCTATGTGGGTTATGAATGCCTTATGAACCTGTCTTCAATGACATACCATCATCAGGCCACTATGAGGTCTACCTGTGTCGATTCTAAGCTTCCTGGAGCAACCGGAAGTGGTTAAAAACACCCTAAAAGTTTTTTATATAACCAGCCTGCAGATTGTGAAAATCACTGCATTCAACCCTATGTAGATCAGTCAATTCTTAACGTAAAGACTTTAAACTCAGGATTCTGTAATAGCATACCCCAATCAGGATATGTGTTTACATATAGCTTCCTGTGCCAACCGGAAGTGCCATAAATCTGGGTCACAGGGGCTGTTTCGAAGGGTTAAAAAAGTCAGATCATTTCATAACTTCATATGTGTGACTAGGTAACCCTTATGAACTGTAAGTCAGTCATTTATCCCATCAGATTTGCAAAAAAACTAACACACACACACACAGCTAGGACATAGTGACACAGTGTGGGGCTTAGAGACATACAGTGCCTGCAATAGTTACCTTTGTTCGAACGATCAAAGAACCATCAGACCTAGAGCTCTGAAACTTTAGAAACCTGTTCTAGAGCTCAAGTCGACAGTGCACGGGGAGTTATGTGGCTCTAGAACGTTCTCAGACCGAGAAACAGCCTCATACATTTGCAAAATGTTCAATTCATTTTGAATGGCGACATTTAGAAATGTCCCAGAGTCGCAAGACTAGGTGCATTGAAACTGCCTCAGCCCATAGAGACAGACCCCAACGTTTCTGTCAGATAGCTCATTCAAGGACCCCATAGCAACGCCCTGAAAAAGTGGATTTTCAGCACCAATTAAGGTCGTTGCTCGGGCACTGAATGACCTATCAAGCCGAAACTTGGGATTCGGGGTCGCCTCACATAGGCCTACACATAATGTCAGAGCTGGACCTGCAGCTAGAACGTAACTACGTGTTTTATGGTTTTTTATGGTTTAAACTGAAGGCATTGTGAATCATGGGCCTGCTCTGATATATGTGATAGTTGGCTTCTAAACGAGTTGGAAAAAGTGGGTTTGGTGTCAGATGGTATCAGTTTGGTGTCAGAATGACATCTAATTGACTGATGGACTCTGACTTGCTGGGTGACGAGCGATGGAGAGGAACCAGAGACACTGCCCAGCCATCCCGAGTTCATCGGGCCAGTCAATTTTGCATTTCTGCAGTTTTTTTGAGCATGTCAAATTCGTGATGGTATTGGTCATTTTGAAAGTTTTTCAAAAAAATCGTTAAAAACAACAGTCCCACTTCTCCCTCATCATACATGACAAATAAACCATCTAGGTTGATTCATGGCTTAACATAGGGCTATATATCATTTGGGCAGTATAAATGCCATTTGGACATGGTTCACTGACTTTAGGGTTTCGAAACCAACTTCCTATGATCGTACATGGCAAATGGACAAACATCCTGATTTGGCACATTCAATACTTTCATACATGTATAATTGACAAAAAAATTATTGGACATTTCATGTGGACATTTCTTATGGCATTTGGCAAAAAAAAGAAAAGATTATGTCACTTTTGACTTCCTATAAAATCATATTGCAAATGGACAAAACATATGCCTTATATACAAGCAAAAAAAATTATGTCAATAAAATATGTTAAAAGTATGTTCATACAGTTCTTATACATGTGTAATTGAAAAAAAATCTAAAGAATTTCAAAAAACGGTCCAGAAAGCACTTTTTTAACCTCTTACATCTAGACGTTCAACTAGCGGAACACCTGCTCCAATATCCAATGATGGGCGTGGCGCAAAATACAAAGTCCTCGAAAATCCGAAAACTTCAATTTTTCAAACATATGACTATTTTACACCATTTTAAAGACAAGACTCTCTTTTATCTAACCACACTGTCCGATTTCAAAAAGGCTTTACAGCGAAAGCAAAACATTAGATTATGTAAGCAGAGTACCCAGCCAGAAATAATCAGACACCCATTTTTCAAGCTAGCATATAATGTCACAAAAAACAAAACCACAGCTAAATGCAGCACTAACCTTTGATGATCTTCATCAGATGACACTCCTAGGACATTATGTTATACAATACATGCATGTTTTGTTCAATCAAGTTCATATTTATATCAAAAAGCAGCTTTTTACATTAGCATGTGACATTCAGAACTAGCATACCCACCGAAACTTCCGGTGAATTTACTAAATTACTCACGATAAACGTTCACAAAAAACATAACAATTATTTTAAGAATTATAGATACAGAACTCCTTTATGCAATCGCTATGTTCGATTTTAAAATAGATTTTCGGTGAAAGCACATTTTGCAATATTCTGAGTAGATAGCTCGCCATCACGGGCTAGCTATTTTGACACCCACCAAGTTTGGCCCTCACCAAACTCAGATTTACTATAAGAAAAATTGGATTACCTTTGCTGTTCTTCATTAGAATGCACTCCCAGGACTTCTACGTCAATAACAAATGTTGGTTTGGTTCCAAATAATCCATAGTTATATCCAAATAGCGGCGTTTTGTTGTGCATTCAAGACACTATCCGAAGGGTGACGAAGGGTGACGCGCCCGGCGCGTTTCGTGACAAAAATTTCATAATATTCCATTACCGTACTTCGAAGCATGTCAAACGCTGTTTAAAATCAATTTTTATGCGATTTTTCTCGTAAAAAAACGATAATATTCCGACCGGGAGTTGTTGTTTTCATTCAAAGACTGAAAATAAAAACATGGAGTCTTCTCGTGCACGCGCCCCCAGTCTCATTGTTCTCAGATCGACCACTATCCAAATGCGCTACTGTTTTTCAGCCATTGCCTGCAAAGTCATCATTCAATGTTCTGCCGCCTTCTGAGAGCCTATGGGAGCTGTAGGAAGTGTCACGTTACAGCAGAGATCCTCAGTTTTCAATAAAGAGAGTGTAGAAGGCCAAGAAATGATCAGAGAGGGCACTTCCTGTAAGGAATCTTCTCAGGTTTTGGCCTGCCAAATGAGTTCTGTTATACTCACAGACACCATTCAAACAGTTTTAGAAACTTTGGAGTGTTTTCTATCCAAAGCTAATAATTATATGCATATTCTAGTTTCTGGGCAGGAGTAATAATCAGATTAAATCGGGTACATTTTTTATCCGGCCGTGAAAATACTGCCCCCTATCCATAACAAGTTAAGGGGGTGATAAGTTTTCGAAAAAAAATCATTTTTTCAAAATTAGACTCTTGGGTTTTTACTTGTGCTACATTTGCAATACGAAAATTCACTGTGGAGCGCGCTCGCCATCTATTAGATATTTGCTGTGATTTGGCACATTCAATACTTTCATACATGTATAATTGACCAAAAAATAAATTGACATTTAATTTGGACATTTCTAATGGCATTTGTCAAAAAAAAGAAAAAAAGTCACTTTTGACTTCCTATGAAATCATATTCCAAATGGACAAAACATATGCCTTATGTACAAGCAAAAAAATAAATAATAATAATGTCAATAAAATATGTCAAATGTATGTTCATACAGCTCTTATACATGTGTAATTGACCAAAAAGAAAGCACTTTTTTAAGGGGGTGATAAGTTTTCAATTTTTATTTTTATTTTTCAAAGTTTGACTCTTGGGTCTTGACTTGTGTTACATTTGCAATAAGAAAATCCACGGTGGAGCACGCTCGCCATCTATAGGATTTTTGGGGTGTGACACTTGGCATTTGCCATATGAAATTTGCAATATGATTTGGATGAATGTGGACCAAATTGGGTGGTATTGTCATTAGGGTGTATGATTCGTGCAGTGCCAATATGTTCCCATTAATTTTTGTCCATTTCATGGGGGTCTTCCCTTACTAGGGAGTTTTCCCTAGCCACCGTGCTTCTACACCTGCGTTGCTTGCTGTTTGGTGTTTTAGGCTGGGTTTCTGTACAGCACTTTGTGACATCAGCTGATGTAAGAAGGGCTTTATAAATACATTTGATTGATTATGGACTTGGGGACTGTGAAGAGACCTCTTGTGGCATGTCTTGTGGGGTATGCATGGGTGTCCGAGCTGTGCGCCAGTAATTTAAACATACAGCTCGGTCCATTCAACATGTCAATACCTCTCATAAATACTAGTAGGGATGAAGTCAATCTTTCCTCCACTTTGAGCCTGGAGAGATTGACATGCATATTATTAATATTAGCTTTCTGTGTACATCCAAGGGCCAGCCGTGCTGCCCTGTTCTGAGCCAATTGCAATTTTTTGTGGCATCTGACCAGGACCTGCCTTGTTGACAGTGCTGTTAAGAAGGTAGAGTAGCGCTTTATTATGGACATACTTCTCCCCATCTTAGCTACTGTTGTATCAATATGTTTTGACCATGACAGTTTACAATCCAGTGTTACTCCAAGCAGTTTAGTCACCTCAACTTGATCAATTTCTACATTATTTATTACAATATTTAGTTGAGGTTTAGAGTTTAGTGAATGATTTGTCCCAAATGCAGTGAATTTAGTTTTAGAAATATTTAGGATTAACTTATTTGTTGGGGTATTAATCTCCAATAATGGCATCACACTAATAATTCAACTAATAATGCTCTGGTTATTGTATACAAATATAAATTGGCTATTTGGCTCTAACACAGTCATTTCAGTCACTGTAGTAGCTCACACGTATAGTGATGAGTCATCCACATACATAGACACTCTGGCTTTACTCAAAGCCAGTGGCATGTCATTAATAAAGATTGAAAAAAGTAATGGGCCTACACAGCTGCCCTGGGGAATTCCTGATTCTACCTGGATTATGTTGGAGAGGCTTCCATTAAATAACACCCTCTGTGTTCTGTTAGACAGGTCTCTATCCACAATATAGCAGGGGGTGTAAAGCCGTAACACATACGTTTTTCCAGCAGCAGACTATGATCGATAATGTCAAAGTCTAACAAAACAGCCCACACAAACTTTTTATCATCAATTTCTCTCAGCCAATCATCCGTCATTTGTGTAAGTGCTGTGCTTGTTGAATGTCCTTTCCTATAAGCATGCTGAAAGTTTGTTGTCAATTTGTTTACTGTAAAGTAGCATTGTATCTGGTCAAACACAATTTTTTCCAAACGTTTACTTAGGGTTGGTAACAGGCTGATTGGCCGGCTATTTGAGCCAGTAAAGTGGGCTTTACTATTCTTAGGTAGCGGAATGACTTTTGCTTCCCTCCAAGCCTGGGGACACACACATTCTAATAGGCTTAAATTGAAAATATGGCAAATAGGAGTGGCAATGTCGTCCACTATTATCCTCAGTAAATTTTCATCCAAGTTGTTAGACCCCGGTGGCTTGTCATTGTTGATAGACAACAATAATTGTTTCACCTCTTCCACACTCACTTTACAGAATTCTAAAGTACAATGCTTCTCCTTCATAATTTGGTCAGATATATTTTCTTTGTTTCATAGTGTAGTTTCTTCTTTTTATTCAGTTTAGTCACATGATTTCTCAATTTGCAATTCGTTTGCCAATCGGTTGTGCATCCAGACTTATTTGCCATTCCTTTTGCCTCATCCCTCTCAACCATTAAATGTTTCAATTCCTTATCATTCCACGGGGATTTTACAGTCATTTTCTTAATGGGTGCATGCTTATTAGTAACTGAAATAACCTATTTCATAAATGTGTCAAGTGCAGTGTCTGTTTGCTCATCATTACACACAAAGGACCAACAAATATAACCATTCAACAACATAGGAATCACTACAAAACTTCTTGTATGACCTCTTATACACTATATTATGCCCAGCCTTAGGAACTTTGGTTTTCCTAGATATGGTTACTATATTGTGATTATTACATCCGGTGGATCTGGATACTGCTTTCAAGCAAGTTTCTGCAGCATTAGTGAAGATGTGATCAATACATGTTGATGATTTCATTTCTGTGCTATTTGTAACTACCCTGGTAGGTTGACTGGTAACCTGAACCAGGTTGCAGGCACTGGTTACAGTTTGAAGCTTTTTCTTGAGTGTGCAGCTTGATGAAAGCCAGTCAATATTTAAATCACCCAGAAAATATACCTCTCTGTTGACATCACATACGTTATCAAGCATTTCACACACTGTCAGCACTTGGTGGTCTATAGCAGCTTCCCACCAGAATGGGCTTTAGGTGAGGCAGATGAACCTGTAGCCATATTACTTCAACAGTATTTAACATGAGATCCTCTCTAATCTTTACAGGAATGTGGTTCTGAATATAAACA
Source organism: Salmo trutta (assembly GCF_901001165.1). Lineage (NCBI taxonomy): Eukaryota > Metazoa > Chordata > Actinopteri > Salmoniformes > Salmonidae > Salmo > Salmo trutta. Next base: position 67,171,977 of record NC_042968.1, read on the forward strand.
GCAACACCTCCACCATTGGCATTTCTATATTTTGTGTAAATGTTATAACCTTGTATTGCTACCACTGTATCATCAAAGGTATTATCTAAGTGAGTTTCAGAGATAGTCAGAATATGAATGTCCTCTGTTATTAGCAAATTATTGATTTCATGAACCTTGTTTCTTAATTAAGCTACATATATTAACGGGGCTATTTTGAGCACTTTTCTACTGGGATGCTTACTTGTTTTTATTGCTTTACTGGGAAGCTTAGCAGCAGTAGATGTGGTCATGTTCTTTATGTTAGTGCAGGGTGAGCTGCACACAGTGGACTTCCTCCTAGGGCACACCAGCTCAGTGCTAACAGTATAAATCTGGTTCATAAGCACATGATTACTGCATACAATAGCTCCAGGATAAGCAGAGGCATGCAGGGCAGTCAGAGGAACATAAATTAGGTTACTTATATTGTGTCTACCGACGCCCCTGGTGTAATGTACATTTGTTGAAGCATTATGACAACTCTGCGCCACAATGATAGGGATTAGCTGAGCTGGGCTTGGGTCATTGATAAGTCATTGTCTCAACACAGCCTTGTAGTGACAGAAAAAAAAAAAAAAAAGTATGATATGTATGAAATTGTATGAAATGTATGCATTCACTACTGTAAGTCGCTCTGGATAAGAGCGTCTGCTAAATGACTAAAATGTAATGTAAATGTAGTGCTATGAATGGATCCAGGAACCCAAATTACTTGGGTGGATCCCATCCACCTTATAAAACGTGTTTTGTTTCCAAAAGGTATCGAAATTGGCAACAGAAGTTACACCCATTGAGCTGCAATAATCATGTAACCAGTTGTGAAGAGAAATGTATTTATAAATGTTTTATTTAACTCGGCAAGTCAGTTAAGAACAAATTCTTATTTGCTATGACGGCTTATCAAAAGGCAAAAGTATAAAAAATATAGGAAAAACACAACACTACATAAAGAGAGACCTAAGACACCAACATAGCATGGCAGCAACACATGACAACACAGCATGGAAGCAACACAACATGACAACAACATAGTAGCAACACAACGTGGCAGCAGCACAAAACAGGGTACAACATTATTGGGCACAGACAACAGCACAAAGGGCAAGATGGTAGAGACAACAATACATCACGCAAAGCAGCCACAACTGTCAGTACCAGTCCTGCTAAAGCGTAAAGTATCAACAGCCATTCATCTGAGTGTCATTAGCATGCCCATCACATCACACATACACAGTCACAAAGCCTCTCCAATGGAGAGGGTGGACAGCTACCTATCATGTGAATTGATAACCCTTAAAAATGCCATAACTGTCAGTCCATTAGTAAAATGGCGCCGACAGAGATGGTCGCCTCGTTTCGCGTTGTTAGGAAACTATGGAGTATTTTGTTTTTTTATGTATTATTTCTTACATTGTTACCCCAGGAATCTTAAGTCTTATTACATACAGCCAGGAAGAACTATTGGATTTAAGAGCAATGTCAACTTACCAATGTTACGACCAGGAATATGACTTTCCCGAAGCGGATCCTCTGTTCGGACCACCACCCAGGACAATGGATCTGATCCCAGTAGCCGACCCAAAACAACGGCGCCACAGAAGAGGCAGACGGAGCGGCCTTCTGGTCAGGCTCCGTAGACGTGCACATCACTCACCGCTCCTGAGTATACTACTCGCCAATGTCCAGTCTCTTGTTAGCAAGGTAGACGAAATTCGAGCAAGGGTTGCCTTCCACAGAGACATCAGAGATTGTAACATTCTCTGTTTCACGGAAATATGGCTCTCTCGGGATATGCTGTCTGCATCAGTTCAGCCACCAGGCTTCTCCATGCATCGCACCGACAGAGACAAACACCTCTCTGGGAAGAGGAAAGGCGGGGGTGTATGCTTTATAAATAACGACTAATGGTGTAATCATAACAACATACAGGAACTCAAGTCCTTCTGCTCACCCTACCTAGAATTCCTTACAATAAAATGCCTGCCATTTTACCTACCAAGAGAATTCTCGTCAATTATAGTCACAGCTGTGTACATTCCCCCTCAAGCAAACACCAAGACGGCCCTCAAGGAACTTCATTGGACTCTATGTAAACTGGAAACTATATATCCGGAGGCTGCATTTAATGTAGCTGGGGATTTTAACCTGTCTGGGCTAGGGGGCAGTATTGAGAATTTTGGAAAAAATATGTTCCCATTTTTAACTGCCTCCTACACCAACTCAGAAGCTAGAATATGCATATTATTGTTCAGGTTTGGATAGAAAACACTCTGAATTTTCTAAAACTGTTTGAATGGTGTCTGTGAGTATAACAGAACTCCTATGGCAGGCAAAAACCTGACAAGGTTTCAAGCAGGAAGTACCCTGTCTGACAAGGAGTCGTGCGTCTTGCATCTTTTTATTGAAAAGTAAGGATCTTAGCTGTAACGTGACAATTCCCAGGGCTCCGATAGGCTCTCAGAGCCCGGGAAATAACTGAAGGTTTACGAGGGAGCCTCAGGCTGAAACACATTATCACCTTTTGTAAGTGGCTGCTCCGAGGACCTTTGAATGAGGCGCGTGCATGAGTCGCTTCTGAGGAGAAATTTTATTCGGCTGTTTAGGCTCAATGCATACTCCCGGTCGGAATATTATCACTTATCTACGAGTTGAATGGCATAAAAATTGGTTTTAAACAGCGGTTGACATGCTTCGAAGTACGGTAATGGAATATTTAGACATTTTTGACACGCCAATGCGCCATGCGCGGGACCGTGAAGAAGCATTCTGATAGTGTCTAGAACTCACGAACAAAACGTCGCTGTTTGGATATAACGATGGATTATTTGGGACCAAACCAACATTTGTTATTGAAGTAGAAGTCCTGGCAGTGTATTCTGATGAAGAACAAGCAAGGTAAGAACATTTTTCTTATAGGAAATGTGATTTTGGTGGAGGCTGACCTGGGTGGGTATCTAAATAGCTAGCCCTGTAATGCCGGGCTATGTACTTAGATTATTGCAAAATGTGCTTCATCCGAAAAGCTATTTTAAAATCGGACATATCGAGTGCATAGAGGAGTAATGTATCTATAATTCTTAAAATAATTGTTATGCTTTTTGTGAACGTTTATCGTGAGTAATTTAGCAAACTGTTAGTAAATTCCCCGGAAGTTTGCGGGGGTTATGCTTTTTCTGAACGTCACATGCTAATGCAAAAAGCTGTTTTTTGATATAAATATGAACTTGATTGAACAGACATGCATGTATTGTATAACACAATGTCCTAGGTGTGTCATCTGATGAAGATCATCAAAGGTTAGTGCTGCATTTAGCTGTGGTTTGGGTTTATGTGACATGATATGCTAGCTTGAAAAATGGCTGTCTGATTTTTTCTGGCTGGGCACTCTGATGACATAATCTAATGTTTTGCTTTCGTTGTAAAGCCTTTTTGAAATCGGACAGTGGGGTTAGATTAACGAGATTCTTGTCTTTAAATAGCTGTAAAATAGTCATATGTTTGAGAAATTGAAGTAATAGTATTTCTAACGATTCAAAAATCGCGCCACTGGAATTTCAGTAGCTGTTACGTAGGTGGGACGAAATCGTCCCACATACCCGAGAGAGGTTAACAAAGCAAATTTGAGAACAAGGCAACCTAAAATATATCAGCATATTGATTGCACGACACGCAGGGCTAATACTCTCGACCACTGCTACTCTAACTTCCGCCACGCATACAAATCCCTCCCCCGCCCTCCCTTCGGCAAATCCGTCTTATAGGCAGAAACTCAAACAGGATGTACCAGTGACGAGAACCATTCAACGCTGGTCTGACCAATCAGAAGCCACGCTTCAAGATTTATTTGATCACACGGACTGGAATATGTTCCGGTCAGCCTCAGAGAACAATATTGACCTATACGCTGACTCGGTTAGTGCGTTTATAAAGAAGTGCATTGGAGATGTTGTACCAACTGTGACTATTAAAACCTACCCTAACCAGAATGGATGGCAGTGAATGGATGGCAGCATTCGCGTAAAACTGAAAGCGCGGTCCATCGCATTTAACCATGGAAAGAGGTCTGGAAATATGGCTGAATATATACAGTTTAGTTATTCCCTCCACAAGGCAATCAAACAAGCAAAATGCCGGTACAGGGACAAGGTGGAGTCGCAATTCAACGGCTCAGATAAGAGACGTATGTGGCAGTGTCTACGGGAAATCATGGACTACATAAACAAAAACAGCCACATCACGGACACCGACATCACGCTTCCAGACAAACTAAACACCTTCTTTGCCCGCTTTGAGAATAATACAGTGCCACCATCGCGGCTCGCTAACAAAGACTGCATCCCTCCCCTCTCTTTCTCCGTGGCTGATGTGAGTAAAATATTTAAACTTGTTAAACCTCGCAAGGCTGCTGGCCCAGACGGCATCCCTAGCCACGTCCTCAGAGCATGCACAGACCAGCTGGCTGGTGTGTTTACGGACATATTCAATCACTCCCTATCCCAGTCTATTGTCCCCACATGCTTGAAGATGGCTACCATTGTTCCTCTACCCAAGAAGGCAAAGATAACGGAACTAAATGACTATCGCCCCGTAGCACTCACTTCTGTCATCATGAAGTGCTTTGAGAGGCTAGTCAAGGATCATATCACCGCCACCTTACCGGCCACCCTAGACACACTTCAGTTTGCATACTGCCCAAACAGGCCCACAGAAGACACAATCGCCATCACACTGCACACTGCCCTATCCCATCTGGACAAAAATAATACCTATGTAAGAATGCTTTTCTAAAATGCTTTGTCTAAAATGGCGTCGGAAGAACTGGCAGCAGTTTTATGGGCATCTAACCAATTGTGCTTTTATTCGCATTATTTGTAACATATTTTTTGTACATAATGTTTCTGCCACCATATCTTACAGCAAAAAAAAGAGCTTCTAGATATTAGGACAGCAATCACTCACCTCAGATTAGACAAAGATTTGTTCTTCAACAAGCAGGAAGCACAGGATATACTGCGAACACCCGACAAGGCCGACATCCCCGTTATTGGAGAGAAAAAAAGACACAGGTACAGAGGACACAGAGCAGGGTGCCTCGTAAGGATCCGGAGAAGGTGAGTGGGAAAGCTGCCGTTACCGTCAATATTACTCACCAATGTACAATCATAGGACAATAAATTTGACGAGGTACGATCACGAATATCCTACCATTGGGACATCAAAAACTGTAACATCTTATGTTTCACAGAATCGTGGCTGAATGATGACATGGATATTCAGCTAGCAGGATATATGCTGCACCGGCTAGATAGAAGAGCACACTCCGGTAAAACGAGGGGGGGAGGTCAGTAATTATTTGTAAACAACAGCTGGTGCAAAAAATCTAAGAAAGTCTCTAGATTTTGCTCACCTGGAGTAGAGTATCTTATGATAAATTGTAGACCACACTATTTGCCAAGAGTGTTTTCATCTATACTTTTCGTGGCTGTTTATTTCCCACCACAGACGGACGCTGGCACTATAAGGAAATAAGCAAACAGGAAACCGCTCACCCAGAGGCGGCGCTCCTAGTGGCCGGGGACTTTAATGAAGGGAAATTTAAATTAGTTTTACTTAATTTCTATCAACATGTTAAATGCGCAACCAGAGGGGAAAAAATTGAGATCACTTGTACTCCACACACAGAGACACGTACAAAGCTTTCCCTCGCCCTCCATTTGATAAATCTGACCACAATTCTATCCTCCTGATTCCTGCTTACAAGAAAAATTCCCCCCCAAAAATAAAAAATTCAAGCAGGAAGCAGCAGTGACTCAGTCTATAAAAAAGTGGTCAGATGAAGCAGATGCTAAACTGCAGGACTGTTTTGCTATCACATACTGGAACATGTTCCGGGATTCTTCCGATTGCATTGAGGAGTACACCACATCAGTCACTGGCTTTATCAATAAGTGCATCGAGGACGTCGTCCCTACAGTGACTGTCTGTACATACCCCAACTAGAAGCCATGGATTACAGGCAACATTCGCACTGAGCTAAAGGGTAGAGCTGCTGCTTTCAAGGTGAGGGACTCTAACCCGGAAGCTTATTAGAAATCCTGCTATGCCCTCCGACAAACCATCAAAAAGGCAAAAGCGTCAATACAGGGTCCGACGCTCATCTTATGTGGCAGGGCTTGCAAACTATTACAGACTACAAAGGGAAGCACAGCCACGAGCTGCCCAGTGACACGAGCCTACCAGACGAGCTAAATCACTTTTATGCTCACTTCGAGGCAAGCAACACTGAGGCATACATGAGAGCATCAGCTGTTCCGGACGACTGTGTGATCACGCTCTCCGTAGCCGACGTGAGTAAGACCTTTAAACAGGTTAACATCCACTCCGGGCATGTGCTGACCAACTGGCAGGTGTCTTCACTGACATTTTCAACATGTCCCTGATTGAGTCTGTAATACCAACATGTTTCAAGCAGAGCACCATAGTCCCTACGCCCAAGAAAACTAAGGCAACCTGCTTAAATAACTACAGACCCATAGCACTTACGTCCATAGCCATGAAGTGCTTTGAAAGGCTGGCAATGGCTCACATCAACACCATTATCCCAGAAACCCTAGACCCACTCCAATTTGCATACTGCCCAAACAGATTCACAGATGATGCAATCTCTATTGCACTCCACACTGCCCTTTCCCACCTGGACAAAAGGAACATCTACGTGAGAATGCTATTCATTGACTACAGCTCAGCGTTCAACACCATAGTACCCTCAAAGCTCATCACTACGCTAAGGATCCTGGGACTAAACACCTCCCTCTGCAACTGGATCCTGGACTTCCTGATGGGCCGCCCCCAGGTGGTGAGGGTAGGTAGCAACACATCTGTCACGCTGATCTTCAACACTGGAGCCCCCCAGGGTTGCGTACTCAGTCCTCTCCTGTACTCCCTGTTCACCCACGACTGCATGGCCAGGTACGAGTCCAAAACCATCATTAAGTTCGCAGACGACACAACAGTGGTAGGCCTGATCACCAACAACGATGAGACAGCCTACAGGGAGGAGGTGAGGGCAGGAAAACAACCTCTCACTCAACATCAACAAAACAACGGAGATGATTGTGGACTTCAGGAAACAGCAGAGGGAGCAACCCCCTATCCACATCGAAGGGACAGCAGTGGAGAAGGTGGAGTGTTTTAAGTTCCTTGACATACACATCACAGACAAACTGAAATGGTCCACCCACACAGACAGTGTGGTGAAGAAGGCGCACCAGCACCTCTTCAACCTTAGGAGGCTGAAGAAATTTGACTTGTCACCCAAAACCCTGACAAACGTTTACAGATGTGCAATTGAGAGCATCCTGTTGGGCTGTATCACAGCCTGGTACGGCAACTGCACCAAAGTCAACCGTAAGGCTCTTCAGAGGGTGGTGCGGTCAGCACAACGTAAAGCCAGGGGGCAAACTACCTGCCCTCCATGACACCTACAGCACCCGATGTCACAGGAAGGCCAAAAAGATCATCAAGGACAACAACCACCCGAGCAACTGCCTGTTCACACCGCTACCTTCCAGAAGGCGCGGTCAGTACAGGTGCATCAAAGCTGGGACCAAGAGATTGAAAAACAGATTCTATCTCAAGGCCATCAGACTGCTAAACAGCAATCAATAACTCAGAGAGGCTGCTGCCTACATTGATACCTAATCACTGGACACTAATAAATGGATCACTAGTCACTTTAAAAAATGCCACTTGAAATAATGCCACTTTAGTAATGTTTACATATCTTATATTACTCATATCACATGTATATACTGTATTTTATACCATCTACTGCACCTTGCCTATGCCGCTCGGCCATCGCTGTCACAACTTCTGCCGAAGTGGGTTCCTCTCCTTGTTCTGGCGGTGTTCGGCGGTCGACGTCACCGGTCTTCTTGCCATTGCCGATCCATTTTTCATTTTCCATTTGTTTTGTCTTGTTTTCCCACACACCTGGTTTTCATTCCCTCATTACGTGTTGTGTATTTAACCCTCTGTTCCCCCCATGTCTTTGTGTGGTTGTCACAGGCGTCGAAAGGATTAGACCAAGGCGCAGCGTGTATAGTGCTCATCTTTTACTTTTAATGAGAAGCACTTCACAACAAAATAATAAACGCTCAAAAGTACCGTCAGGTACAATAACTAAACGGAAAATAAACACCCACATACCCAAAGAAAAACAGGCTGCCTAAGTATGGCTTCCAATCAGAGACAACGAAAGACACCTGCCTCTGATTGGAAACCATACTCGGCCACACATGGAAAATGAAACATAGAAATAGAAAACTAGAACAAATTCCCCTAGAATCAAACCAACCCCAAAACACACAAAACAACCCCCTTGCCACACGCTGACCATTCTACTATGGCAAAATGTCCCTTCTCACTGGTCAGGACGTGACAGTGGTATTGTTTGTTGTAAGTGCTTGTGCACATTGTTGTCTGGTGTGCGACGGGTTTTGTACCCATTCTTTATTATTCTGGATGCCGGTGGTTATATGTATAATTATATTAAACTGCTCCAGTTAACACCCAGTTCTGCTCTCCTGCGTCTGACTTCGCTGCCACCAGTTACTCAACCCTTACAATCGCTCGTCCATATACTTATATGTACATATTCTCATTCACCTCTTTAGATTTGTGTGTATTAGGTATTTGTTGGGGAATTGTTTGATTACTTGTTAGATAATACTGCACTGTCGGAACTAGAAGCACAAGCATTTCGCTACACTCGCATTAATATCTGCTAACCATGTGTATGTGACCAATAAAATTTGATTTCATTTAATAGCCCTGAGACATTTTGAAATATTTCCTGTATGGCTGTATTGGCTAAAACAACCACAATAGCGCTATTTTTTCTCTTTAAAAGGTGCATAGAGGTGCTGGGACTGCCAATGGTCCAGAGAGCTCTTTTTCAGTCTTTTTCAGTCACGAGGGGATTAGCTGGTATATGGGTGTAGTGCTTTGGCGATCACCTCTACTCAGACACACATTGGTGTTGGTGAGGGTCTCTCTCTCTGGTCCTCAACCCACCATCAGACAGCCTGCAGCATTCACTGGACCTGTAGACCCCTGGAGGTCAGGGCCCCTGGGCACATGCCCTGCGTGCCCGGTCAGTATTTAGCCATGATTACTTAAAGTTAAATAACTGGCTAGACTAACGTACCAAACAAAAAATTGTTAGCTGACATGGGTAATTGAGTCAGTGACTGACAAAACAAGAGAAAATCTGCTTATCCACAACCAAATTTCCAAATTACAGCATATGTATTCTATTCTAACTCTCAACAGTAAGTTGAGACGCCGACTGAGTTCCACCACCCCAGAAAAACTGCCCTGCGCTCGATTCATTGCATCAACCAGAGGCAGCACAAGGCTCAAACCCACAGGGAATTGTAATAACCTGGACAAAATGCTGCCTCAGATCAACCACTGCGGCAGAGTCCATAGACCCTACAGGTTCCGAAAAGACTCACACCAAGACATGGGGAGTCTGGAATGCCAGAACTCACACAAGGAACCGCAAGCACAAAACAACAGGGCACATGCTGTGACTTGATAATGCGCATTCGCGCGCCACCTCATCAACGAACCATGGCAGCCCAAGGCTCAATCCAACAGGGGAACTTTGGTAACCCGGATAAATGTGCAACCTGCACACTGCCTAACACACACTCCCTGACCCAGCCATAAGAACCCTATGATCCACAATGGGAGCGGTTACGTCCAAGCGATAAAACCTCACAAAGTCGTGTGGGGAACCCCAAATCGCTGCAGCACAGATATCACCAATCGTCATGCCCCTGAACAATTCCTAAGAAGCCAACACACCTAGTGTAGTGAGCATGCACACCGCTAGGCAACCCTTATCCTTTTACTGTTTTATGCCAGGGAGCCTCTACAATCCAATGAGAAAGACAGTGTTTAGAAAGCACCCTACTCGATGCTGCATTAGCGAAACAGACAAAAAGCTGGTCACAAATGCAGATATCCTTGATCCTATCCATATAAATGTGTAAAGCTAGCACCGGACCCAGGCCATGCAACCTCTGTTGTTCACTGGAAGCAAACGTAAGAACTATTTCGGCCCTGCCGAACCGGTCCCATATCTGGACCACCACCGAGGGGTGCAGTCTCCACTCCGTAGAAATAAGACCCCCTCTGGAAAGAAGATCCGCACCCCCGTTGAGAGTTCTAGGAAGATACATCGTCCTGAGTGACAGGAAATACACACTGCTCCATATGAGCAGATAACGGGCCAGGTTAAGGAGAGAGAGAGACTGCAACCCTCCCTGCCTGTTGATGTACGCCACCAACATCCTGTTGTCAGAAATCACACAGCGCTAAAACAGACACATCAACAGAAGTCCCAGAGGCACTACAGTTATCATAGACCCAATAATCGCAGGAACAAGCAAAAAGTCTCAACTGAAACCGTGCCAGACAGAGCCGGAATGTGACCCTCCTCTCTTGGGACAAAAAGTCATGATTCAGAACCGAGTCCAGAACGAGACCCAAAAACTGAATGAGCTGAGCTGGAGTCAAACAACTTTTCTTGTGATTCACTATTAACACCTGAGACTGAATATGGAAAACCAGCATGGCAGTGTGGAGCTCCACCTGTTCCCTCGACTCCGCTATCACCAGCCAATCATCCAGATAGGCAAATACCCTGATCCTCCGTCACCACACCGGTGCCAAAGCCACCTCCAGCACCATAGAAAAATGTTTGGGCAATAGGGAGATGGAGAGGATTTATAGCACATGAAAATCAGTGGGAAGCACATTCTGCATTAGAAGTGTGAGCATTTTGAACTTGCAACCTTAAGGTGCAAAAATATGCAAGTCTAGGGGACTCAACATTCCATCACTCAAGAAATACCAGCTGTACCAACCGCTCTGTACTTCTGACACTGTGACCACCCGAATAGCCTGCTTTTGAAGGAGAGAGGAAATCTTCTCTCTCAAGACAGGCATTAGGACCTCAGGACCATTGATGTAATGTCACCACGAAAAGGAAGGGGATGCATACCGTACCACCTCGTAATTGTCTTAATCACCCACGGTAAAACTGTGCGTGCCACTGGACAGAGCATGCTACCAGACTCCTATACATTATACCCTAAAGGGACAGAGCTCCACCCTAAGGGCAGGGATAATTCGGCCCACACCCGGTTTAGGTCCTTGGCAACAAGTAACTTGCCCCCATTGACCAAGCCTCTTGGGAGCACTGTTGCCACAGCAAATGCTTCGGGAGGAGGGCCCCGAACCAAACAACATTATTGGTGAAACTGGCTAATCCACCTGTCCCTCTCAGGAATCTACAGAACCGTCACTGTTTATTCAGAAGCACCGGCTAGGATTAGCCCCCTTGTTAGCCTCTGGAGCTAAGTAACTCGCCACTCATCAGCAAAATCTTTAAAAAGGTGTAAGCAACGTTTCACCGCTGCAGGGACAAGAGGTAAAAACCTTCCCCCAAAGCTGGAGGAACAACGCTGAAGGGGGAAAAACTCAATCAAAGGCGAATTCACCACCAATGGTTCACTCTCCTCCGCCAAATCCAAAGCCGGAGCTTCAGGCTGCCCTGGACTGATGTCATCTGATTCACACTCTAAAAACCCTCCAGAGCCAATCAGGGATAGTATATCATCCCCGGAAACCAGACTCTGAACACTAGCAGAGAAATCGGCTGGGATGACACCCCTATCAACTACAACCACCAATCTTTGTCACAAATTCATCCCGACTCCCAGTGGAGTTGAAACCAGACGCAGACAATGGTCACACAAACTGGTCAGAGCCAAAGTGTCCTGAGCATATTTTGACCCCAGGCAACAGGACAGCACTCGTGAGTACCTTGAATTTTCATCTTATAACCACATGCCCTACGGCTCGGTCGGAGGTTCAAACTTACTCTTACCACTGGCCAGCTTCAAACAAGGAAGTGCTGGCTACACAAGCTGAGCAGAAAGTATTTGGTTTTTAGCCAACACAAAAAACGATACCAAGATCCAAAACACGCAACATCTAGGGGGATAAGTACTCTCTCCCCACTAACAGACACCTAATTTGGAGCAAATCTAGTAGCCTCGTTTGCTAGAAAGGTTTGTAATTTGCATGACGGGTTCTTCCTTCAGGCGAGCTGAAGAGCCCAAAAATTAGGAAATGGATGTGAGCCCCGATATTATAGCCAGGAAGGTGGGGCTGCAGAGGACAGGCTTGGCATCCATTACATTTGCTTCAGGTGAATAAGATAGTAGAATGTTATACTGAGTGACCGACTGAAAGGGAAGCACTATTTTCAAAAAAAGAAGGGAGTGCATAGTTCACCTAACATGTTATTCCCTTTGAAAAATAAACAAAAACTCACACAATACACACTTATCAGCCATGTCTTTTTATGTGGTCGGTTTGCTCCCTCACACCAATGGAGACATCAAACCAATATGGTCAGACCTTTTAACTTCAGAGACCCAGAGTGCAGCCGTGAGTCTAGCTGAAGTGTTTATCCACCAGTGGTTGTATCTGTCAGCGTGACATATGAAGGCGGTTAACCCCGTTAGCTAGAGAGGGGAGGAGGGGGAGGAGATGGGTACACAGGAGAGCAGAGGGGTGTCGAACTGCAGGCCCAGCATGTTTATAATGAGAAGGGAACACCACACTGCAGCAGTGCATAAAGAAAAGGAGTCTATCGTACATTAAGCTCTGAATGTTTTACTGTGGGTAATAAAGACCCTTGCTGGCTAATCAAGATCACAGAGAAAAGACCATCCCTCAAGCAGTGACCACGACCAGTAAGGAGAGTGTTTTTCCTCTAAAGCAGATTATATTTTTTCCTTTTGAGGCGATTATCACATCCGTTGTCTGAAATTGTGCCTCTCATCATAGTTTAAATATGAGTGTAATTGAGTTTTGAAAGTAGGCTTGCTTGATCTGCTAAAATGTGATACTGTACATCTGCCCTTAATGTAGTAGGGGTAGTGCTCAGATAGTTAGGGGGTGGGGGAATAGGTATTAGTATTGAATGTCCGTATTTGGAGTATCAAAACGGGTTATATTATTTTACATACACTTTGATCCCATCAAAGTCATATAGCTTTTGCATTACCATGTCATTACAAATATTTCCATTACAGTCTATCTATAATACCAGCGTATCCCTGAGGAGTTTATTGTGATGCTCATCTGAAATCCAGCCTGGCCTATAACACTGGAGTCTGTGTTGTGTTTACAGAGACCACTTCCCTCAGACGATGAGCTCATCCTTCACTTGTTTACATGCACCCACAGCCTTGCCATCGCCATGGCAAATTAGTGGGGCTAATGACACCAGTGCGTGTGGATGAGTGTATCTTATGATTAATTTGGCTCTGAATGACAAGTGGAGGCCCTTAGAGAGTCCTTTAGAATGGTGCAAACATGGCCATAATCAGGTCTTTTCATCTCTGCTCCAATCCTGCTGATCTTTACAGCCAAACATTACTCAAGACACTCTCGGGGGATAATCTAAGTGATGTTCAATCAAACGGTGTGTGCTTCTATGTTAGAAAAAAGGTTTCCTGGCATTTCCTGGTGACTGCCCACTGAGAGGGGTCCTGGGAGACAGTATTTTTTCCACTGACTCTGCTGTACCACACAGTATTTTTACAGAAATTAATTTCTGAAACTAATTTCAGTGATAATAATAATAATAACTTTATCTGTGATAAATGTAGTATATTGTGATAAATTGCAGACCACACTACTTGCCTAGAGAGTTTTCAGCTATACTTTTCGTGGCAGTTTATTTACCACCAAAGACGGATGCTGGCACTAAGACCGCACTCAGTCAGCTGTATAAGGAAATAAGCAAACAGGAAACCACTCACCCAGAGGCGGCGCTCCTAGTGGCCAGAGTCTTTAATGCAGGGAAACTTAAATCAGTTCTACCTAATTTCCATCAACATATTAAATGTGCAACCAGAGGGAAAAAAAATCAAGATCACCTGTACTCCACACACAGAGACGCGTACAAAGCTCTCCCTCGCCCTCCATTTGGTCAATCTGACCACAATTCTATCCTCCTGATTCCTGCTTACAAGCAAAAATTAAAGCAGGAAGCACCAGTGACTCGGTCTATAAAAAAGTGGTCAGATGAAGCAGATGCTGAACTACAGGACTGTTTTGCTGTCACAGACTGGAACATGTTCCGGGATTCTTCCGATGGCATTGAGGAGTACACCACATCAGTCACTGGCTTTATCAATAAGTGCATCGAGGACATCGTCCCCACAGTGACTGTAAGTACATATCCCAACCAGAAGTCATGGATTACATGCAACATTCGCACTGAGCTAAAGGGTAGAGCTGCCGCTTTCAAGGTAAGGGACTCTAATCCGGAAGCTTATAAGAAATCCTGCTATGCCCTCCTACAAACCATCAAACAGGCAAAGTGTCAATACAGGGCTAAGATTGAATCGTACAACACTGGCTCCGATACTCGTCTTATGTGACAGGGCTTGCAAACTATTACAGACTACAAAGGGAAGCACAGCCACAAGCTGCCCAGTGACACAAGCCTACCAGATGAGCTAAATTACTTTTATGCTCGCTTCGAGGCAAGCAACACTGAGGCATGCATGAGAGCATCAGCTGTTCCGGATGACTGTGTGATCACGCTCTCCATAGCTGACGTGAGTAGGAGCTTTAAACAGGTCAACATTCACAAGGCTGCTGTGCCAGATGGATTACCAGGACGTGTGCTCCGGGCATGTGCTGACCAACTGGCAGGTGTCTTCCCTGACATTTTCAACATGTCCCTGATTGAGTCTGTAATACCAACATGTTTCAAGCAGACCACCATAGTCCCTGTGCCCAAGAACAATAAGGTGACCTGCCTAAATGACTACAGACCGTAGCTATGAAGTGCTTTGAAAAGCTGGTAATCGCTCACATCAACACCATTATCCCAGAAACCCTAGACCCACACCAATTTGCATACCGCACAAACAGATTCACAGAGGATGCAATCTCTATTGCACTCCACACTGCCCTTTCCCACCTGGACCAAAGGAACACCTATGTGAGAATGCTATTCATTGACTACAGCTCAGTGTTCAACACCATTGTACCTTCAAAGCGCATCACTACGCTAAGGATCCTGGGACTAAACACCTCCCTCTGCAACTGGATCCTGGACTTCCAGGCGGGCCACCCCCAGGTGGTGAGGGTAGGTAGCAACACATCTGCCATGCTGATCCTCAACACTGGAGCCCCCCAGGGGTACGTGCTCAGTCCCCTCCTGTACTCCCTGTTCACCCACGACTGCATGACCAGGCACGACTCCAACACCATCATTAACTTCTTCGCTATAGGGGGCAGTATTTTCACGGCCGGATGAAAAATGTACCCAAATTAAACGGCCTACTTCTCAGGCCCAGAGTCAAATATTTGCATATTATTAGTAGATTTGGATAGAAAACACTCTGAAGTTTCTAAAACTGTTTGAATGGTGTCGGTGAGTATAACACAACCCATATGGCAGGCAAAAACCTGAGAAAATTCCAAGCAGGAATTTGTAGTTCTTCTTTTGGTTCTCTATAGAAACTACTGTGCTGTTACGTAGCACTTTCTAAGGCTTCCATTAGCTCTCTAACGCCTTCAGAAAATGGATTGAGGCGTCTCCTGTCTCTGGGCAGATAATAGGAGCTCAGTTTGTCAGTGGCCTGCCTGGTGACTAAGAGATTGGATATGCGCGTTCACGAGACCACGCTGTTTTTTATTTTCCTCTTTGAATGAATACACTATTGTCCGGTTGGAATATTATCGCTATTTTACGAGAAAAATACCATAAAAATTGATTATAAACGGCGTTTGACATGCTTCTAAGTACGGTAATGGAACATTTTGAATTTTTCTGTCACGAAATGCGCTCGCGCGTTACCCTTTGGATAGTGACCTGAATGCACAAACAAAACGGAGGTATTTTGACATAACTAATTCTGAATTTAGTGTGCTCCAAACTTGGCGGGTGTCAAAATAGCTAGCCCTGATGGCTGAGCTATGTACTCAGAATATTGCAAAATGTGCTTTCGCCGAAAAGCTATTTTAAAATCTGACATAGCGATTGCATAAAGGAGTTCTGTATCTATAATTCTTAAAATAATTGTTATGTATTTTGTCAACGTTTATGATGAGCAATTTAGTAAATTCACCGGAAGATTTCGGTGGGAATACAATTTCTGAACATCACACGCCAATGTAAAAAGCAGTTTTTTGATATAAATATGAACTTGATTGAACAAAACATGCATGTATTGTATAACATAATGTCCTAGGAGTGTCATCTGATGAAGATCATCAAAGGTTAGTGCTTCATTTAGCTGTGTTTTGGGTTTCTGTGACATATATGCTTGCTTGGAAAATGGCTGTGTGATTATTTTTGGCTGTGTACGCTCCTAACATAATCTAATGTTTTGCTTTCGCTGTAAAGCCTTTTTAAAATTGGACAATGTGGTTAGATTAACGAGAGTCTTATCTTTAAAATGGTGTAAAATAGTCATATGTTTGAAAAATTTTAATTATTGCATTTTTGAGGTTTTTGTATTTCGCGCCACGCTCTTCCATTGGATATTGGCGAGGCGTTTCGCTAGCGGAACCCCTAGATGTAAAAAGTTATGTTTGCAGACGACACAACAGTGGTAGGCCTGATCACTGACAACGACGAGACAGCCGATAGGGAGGAGGTCAGAGACCTGGCCGGTTGGTGCCAGAACAACAACCTATCACTCAATGTAACCAAGACTAAGGAGACGATTGTGGACTACAGGAAAAGGAGGACCGAGCACGCCCCCATTCTCATGAACGGGGCTGTAGTGGAGCAGGTTGAGAGCTTCAAGTTCCTTGGTGTCCACATCACCAACAAACTAGAATGGTCCAAACACACCAAGACAGTCGTGAAGAGGGCACGACAAAGCCTATTCCCCCTAAGGAAACTAAAAGGATTTGACATGGGTCCTCAGATCCTCAAAAGGTTCTACAGCTGCAACATCGAGAGCATCCTAACTGGTTGCATCACTGCCTGGTACGGCAATTGCTCGGCCTCCGACCGCAAGGCACTACAGATGGTAGTGCATACGGCCCAGTACATCACTGGGGCTAAGCTGCCTGCCATCCAGGACCTCCACACCAGGCGGTGTCAGAGGAAGGCTCTAAATATTGTCAAAGACCCCAGCCACCCCAGTCATAGACTGTTCTCTCTACTACCGCATAGCAAGCGGTACCAGAGTGCCAAGTCTAGGACAAAAAGGCTTCTCAACAGTTTTTACCCCCAAGCCATAAGACTCCTGAACAGCTAATCAAATGGCTACCCGGACTATTTGCATTGTGTGCCCCCCCAACCCCTCTTTTACGCTGCTGCTACTGTCTGTTTATCATATATGCATAGTCACTTTAACTATACATTCATGTATATACTACCTCAATTGGCCCGACCAACCAGTGCCCCCGCACATTGGCTAACCGGGCTATCTGCATTGTGTCCCACCACCCACCACCCGCCAACCCCTCTTTTACGCTACTGCTATTCTCTGTTTATCATATATGCATAGTCACTTTAACCATATCTACACATACATACTACTTCAATCAGCCCGACTAACCGGTGTCTGTATGTAGAATCGCTACTGTTATAGCCTCGCTATTGTATATAGCCTCGCTACTGTTATTTCTCACTGTCTTTTTACTGTTGTTTTTATTTCTTTACTTACCTATTGTTCACCTAATACCTTTTTTGCACTGTTGGTTAGAGCCTGTTAGTAAGCATTTCACTGTAAGGTCTTCGGCGCACGTGACAAATAAACTTTGATTTGATTTGTATAGCGCTTTTCAATACAAGTAACAAAGTGCTTCACATCATAAAATAATACAATAAAAGTACTAACTAAGGAACAAATGAAAATTTAAAAAAATTGCGAATTAAAATCATACATTGACATAATACATTAAAAGCATCTTCATAAAGTGTGTCTTCATCAGGGTTTTAAAAAGAAGCACTGAATCTGCAAGCGTAATCTCCTTTGGCAGACCACTCCAAAGTCTAGGGCCCCTTATGACAAATGGTTTCCTTTTGTTTTCAACCTAGACTTTGGACTGGTCAACAGTGCCTGTATAACTTTCTCCAGATCAGTGACTGAAATAAAATGCTTAACTTTAGCTATATTTCTTAGATTATAAAAGCAGGACTTGGACAACCTTTTTTACATACAGCTTGAGGGTTAAAGAATACACCAAAGTTTCTGGCGGTAAGCTTTACATTGGCGGACAAATGACCAAGGTTATTTACAGTCTGGGTCATAGCAAGATGGGGGACAAGTAAAACAACCTCTGATTTCTTATCATTGAGCTGGAAAAAATGGTCAGACATTCAACATTTGATGTCAGCAA
Organism: Salmo trutta; assembly: GCF_901001165.1. Taxonomy (NCBI): domain Eukaryota; kingdom Metazoa; phylum Chordata; class Actinopteri; order Salmoniformes; family Salmonidae; genus Salmo; species Salmo trutta. The sequence continues at coordinate 67,190,463 of NC_042968.1, forward strand.
GAAACAGGTAGCTTAGCTAGATTGGTCACTGGGTCTGATTGGTAAATAAAGCTGTGTGATCCACATAGCTGTGAAACTGAATGTTATGATTGTGGATGTTGTCACCAAGGGGAAACAGAGAGTAGGATGAAGTATGATGTGTTATTTATGTAACTTTCCAATGAGCTGAATAGGGGACCTGGAACGAGGAGTGGGGGCTGAGAGGTGGGGGGATGCAATAAACACTGATTTGTGCGGGACTTTAACAAAAGAAATCGTTGGAAAATTCTCCCGAAATTCCACCAATACATCTTCTGTGTCACACGTGGAGAGAGGACGCTTGACCATTGTTATTCTCCCTTTGAGTCACAGCTACAAGGCCCTTAGCCGACCCACCCCCCTTCGGCAAATCTGATCACGCCTCCATTCTGCTCCTCCCCACCTATAGGCAGAAATTAATATTCAATCTCTCCCTATCCCAGTCTGTTGTCCCCACTTGATTCAAGATGTCCACCATTGTTCCTGTACCCAAGCAAGCTAATTTAACTGAATTAAATTACTATCACCCCATAGCACTCACCTCTGTCATCATGAATTGCTTTGAGCAGCTAGTCAAGGACCATATCACCCCAACCTTGCCCGACACCCTAGACCCACTACAATTTGCATTCTGCCCCAATAGGTCCCCGGACAACGCAATCACTGTTGCCCTGCACACCGCTCTATCCCACTTGGACAAGAGGAATACCTACAGTATGTGAAAACGTTGTTAATCAACTACAGCTCTGATTTCAACACCATAGTGTCCTCCAAGCTCGTCACTAAGCTCAGGGCCCTGGGTCTGAACTCCTCCCTGTGCAACTGGGTCCTAGACTTCCTGACGGGCCAACCCCAGGTAGTGAGGGTAGGCAACAACCCCTCCAACATGCTTATCATCAACATGGGGGCCCCACAGGGATGTGTGCTCTTCCCCCTCCTGTACTCCCAGTTCACGCATGACTGCATGGCTACACACCACTCCAACTCAATCCTCAAGTTTGCTGATGACACGACAGTGGTAGGCCTTATTTCCAACTACTCCCTGGCAGAGTGGTGCCAGGAAAATAACCTTACCCTCAATGTAAAAAAAACGAAGGAGCTGATCCTGGACTACAGGAGACATAAGAGGGAAACACCCCCATCCACATCAATGGGGGGTCAAAAGATTAAAGTTCCTCTGCGTGCACATCATTGAGGACCTGAAATGGTCCTCAATGATGGATACCGTGGTGAAGAAACGGATACCGTGGTGAAGAAAGCAAAACAGCACCTCTTCAACTCAGGAGGCTGAAGAAATTTGGCATGGCCCCTAAAACCCTCAGAAACTTCTACAGGTGCACCATTGAGAGCATTCTGTTGGGCTGCATCGCTGCCTGGTACGGCAACTGCACTGTCTTCAACCGCATGGCTCTCCAAAGCGGGGGTGGGCAATTCCAGTCCTTGATGGCCGGATTGGTGTCACAGTTTTGCCCCAACAAACACACCTAATCATGATCTTCAGCTTATAATGCAATTTGATTAATCAGCTGTGTTTGCTAGGGATGGAGAAAAAGTGTGACACCAATCAGGCCCTCGAGGACTGGAGTTGCCCACCCCTGCTCTAGAGGGTGGTGTGGTCAGCCCAGCCCATCACCGCTGCCTGCCCTCCTGGACATTTACAGCACTTGTAAAAGGAAGGTCAAAAAGATCATTAAGGACCTCAGTTACTCGAGCCACGGTCTGTTCACTCTGCTACCATCTAGCAGACAGAGACGGTAAAGGTGCATCACAGCCGGGACCGAGACAATGAGAAACAGCATCTATCACCAGGCCATTTACTTTGTATTCTATTGTATTTGCAAGACATTCTACCGCACTGTTGGAGCTAGTAACATAACAATTTTGCAGCACCTGTTATAACACCAGCAAATCTGTGTACATGACCAATACAATTTGATTTGATTTGATTTTGAATTGTTTACAGATTGGTAGTGTTGGAAACTGACTAATTGACTTGAACACGTTTTAGTATCTTTATAACTATATAAGTAGCCTAGCAGTAGTGATTAACATTTTATGGGTTAGATGGAATGATCTATGTGCAAATGTATTTTGGCCAGAGGCAAAGTACATAGGGGGCCTGTGTATAAGACAGAATGTTTTCATAAGGGTGATAGAGCTAATAAGCATGAGGAGGTGTTTTATAGCCTTAATTTATGTGGATCCCAGCAGAACAGTATCCCAAAGGTATAGAGTCAGGCTAAGGGAGAGTGGGAATTGCCATGTTATCAAACTTCGGTTTTTGCCATACATGATTATGTATACTTAACGCATTGCTAATGCTTGTCATATTTTGTGTTTTCTTTTTCTTTTCAAGTTTTTTTTAATCAACTGAGATATTAATCATGCTTTCTTTTCTGTCCATTTATGTAAGGGTTGTGGAACTGGTGGTAGTGAAGTCAGACGCAGGAGAGCAGAAATAGGTAATAGCCAGAGCAGTTTTATACAAAACCCACGGCAATACAAAATAACCTACATGGGTACAAAACCCGATGCGCACCAGTAACATAGAGTATAAGCACTTACAAACAAACAATTCCACACAAGGACATGGGGGGTGCAGAGGGTTAAATACACAACAGTTAATGAGGGAAATGGAAACCAGGTGTGTAAGAAAACAAGACAAAACAAATGGAAAATGAAAAGTGGATCGACAATGGCTAGAACACCGGTGACGCCGACCGCCGAACACCGCCCGAACAAGGAGAGGAAACGACTTCGGTGGAAGTTGTGACAGTTTATAAGTAATTTCAAAGTTTATATGTTGAACAGTATGGAGTTACTATTACAATACAAAAAAGGAGGGACTGTTAGATTCTAGCTTGAAATATACTTATTCGTGTAACCATACTAAAACTTATTGATTACTTTACATGTATAATGAATGTAGATGCTGGTGTCAATGAAGGGTGGATAAGAACTAGGTGTATGGAAAGTTATTGAGTGAGACAATGGGGGGAGGCAGGAAGTTTACATTCGGTCAAGCATGTTTTTGTTTAATCTCATGGATCCTATGGAGGGAGAATAAGGGGAAACAGTCTGGTTTCAGTCACTGATAAGGTAGGACAGCCATGGAGTAGGGAGGAGTGAGGAATTTGGCCCGAGATCAGGTCAGATGAAGTGAGAAGGAACAGTCCTATTACACATATATACTTACATGCCCACGAAGGTTCTAGCACGAGGCAGGGCCATGACTACACCAATGAGAGGAACCAATTGGCTGTCTAGATGTGCAAGGAGTTGACTCCGCCTAGTAGGAGGGTATAAATATATGTGCTTGTGTAAACATGTCTTTGTATTTGCAGCTGTATGACCTAGTAGATGAATAAAGTTGGTTTGAGCTTTTCCTAGTCATCTGTTTGAGTGTTTACTCTGTTTGTTTAGAACCTAACAGTAGAAATCTCTGAGGTTATGAAAAGCTCAGTTGACATTTTAAGTTGTTCAGAGTTGAATACTGTTAAAACATTGACTTTGATGGAAATTGATAAAACTGCTGTAGACAAGGCTCCTGTGGCATTGATTTTGCAGTGTATACATTTCAGGTTTTTGGTTTCCTATTCTCATGCAAGACCAATGACATACTACTACTGAAATAAATACAAAATGTTTACCTTGAACATAAAGAATACAGAATATTTTTTTCTCCCAAGGTACTGAGACAGACATTGACAAACTCCACCAAATGGAAAATGAACAAATAGGCCTGTGAGTAAAATGAACCGGATTCATCAGGCTGGACAAAAACAACCCATTGTTGTATCTCCCTTGACAACATCATATGTTCTGACTGAGCTCCATTAAATTTTAAAGTGAGCTTGAATAGCCCACTCTGTGAGAATAAAAATATCCTATGCAGTTGCTCACGACACTGTTGTTCACTAAGTCTCTGAAAATAGGTTGAAGAGAAAAATGAATGAAAGCAGCTGAATACGTGTTGCTTACCATGAAGGCTCTTGTTCAATGAAATACAATTGGCTCTGCAGTCCACTCTGCAGTCTGCTCGGAGCACTCCCTCCATTGTCAGAGACTCTCTGTGCGCCTCAAATGGCACCCTATTCCATATTTAGTTCACTACTTTTGCCAGAGCCAAATAAGATTAGCATGCCATTTGGGACGCATCTCTCTTTGTTCCTTTTTACTTGTTAGAGGGTGACATTGACGTGACTCTGAGAGTGAGAGACAGGACTGGAGCGATAGGAGAACACAGTGCTGCTGATAACAGACAGACAGACAGACAGACAGACAGACAGACAGACAGCCATCAAGCCTTTTTATCAAGTCTTAATTCCACTTGTCTACCCTGTTTTCTAAAGAGCTGTGAGGAAGAAAGACTTAAGAATTGGGATTGGGCAGAAAAGAGGCTGGATCAGCATAAGCTGGCAGATAGTCACTGTTGTAGTGGAGCTCTCAGCACATCCTATCCTCAGACTCAGAGAGAGGAAAAACTTTCAGGGGTCAAAAAGTGACTCGAGAAAGCCACAGCTTATATCAGACTTAATGGATAGTCTTTCTATTTTTCAGATGCCGCAACCTTGGAGTCAACCCACCACAACAGGCCATTCTCCCACAACAGCAAACACAGAGACACCAACAGTAATATTGCCAAGACATCTCCTACAGCTGTTGGATGTCTTCACTCCCATCTCTGGACCATCACCCCCTTCCCCCCTTGGCCCCGACAGCTGCCGTGGCTTGGCTGGAGCCATGAGATCCATCATCCTGCTCCATCCCCGCCGCTTCGGCTGTCTGATCAATGATAGCACTAATAATAACCGCCACACTGTCACCTCCGTCTTCCCGGCCCGACCGGCACAGCCAGGGGCAGCAATGTGCAGATTGCCTCCTCCGATTAGGACCCCATTAGAGAGGGTGTTTACCCACACTCTCCCCCAGGGGCTGTCACGCTTTGCTTGCCCATCAAAAGACTGCATAGAGACCAAGGTGACCTTTTGGTCAAGTTGAAAGTGAATGTTATTTATGTATTGGTTAAATTGTCTGACAAAACTCAATTTAAGCTTTTTCCTTGGCTGATGCGATGCAATTTTGAATAGTACCTTAGGTGATGCTATATCATAAAACATATTAACTGTTTTTCTGTGCAGCAAACTTTTGACTATTTATGAATGCTTAAGCATCATGTATGTGTATACACCTCCACAGTTCCACTCTCTGAAAGGTTAAGTGAGGATTCAGGCCACTCATCCCCTGTTGCCTCAATCACTAGGCCACACTTACTGAGTTGTGGTGGACACTGGACAGTAATACCAGTAATACTCTGTTTGTGGGTGATTGGAGAGGGACGTCCAGCCTCTGTGCTCCTCTGTAGCCTCTAGCCCCTCTATGCCCCGGCGATGGACAGAGGCTCCGTAAATCACTAACCGTGGCACCCAACCCCATTACAGCGCTCAGTTAAAACAATCATTAGAGAAAGAAGACATACAGCCTTGTCTATCGCTCCCCCATGCCCTGCCATTAGAGCTCTGGTATCAATCACTCGCTTCTCCAGAGGAGGAACAGAAAGGAGCAAAGATCTAATTTTCTCTCAAAATAAGAGGACGCGATTCACTGAGTTTTTCCCAAGGGTAAACTAGGAACAATTTTTAAAACAACATCACTTGGAATGAAACTTTGTGGAACATGTTTAACCAAAGACTTATAACATATACAAATGCAGAACAGCATGGATGTCATGCAGGGTTGCCAAATATAGAGTTTACTGAAAGAGGACGCTAGGGGCAAGGCAAGCACTACTGATGTAATTTCATTACAGATATGGGAAAAAGCATATTAAACGGTAAATACTAATGATCTATTATGATAATGTAGCCTCCACTGCCACACATAACCCACCTGGCACTCTAAAAGTGTTTCCCATTCTGCCCTTACTCTGCTGAGAGAGAAACTACTGGAGTGAATTGCGTTCCTGGCCAGTCCATTATCAGGCAGCCTCTCTCCAAGTAATTTCGCTGGCAACCAAGTAATCCCAATAGACAGAAAGGAAAAGAAAATGTCATATTTCCTCTTCACTCTTTAATTCATGAGTTTTCTCCCTTATCGGCTCACTGGAGTCCTGACCTGTGTAACTTCCTGCAGGCGTTCATTGTGTGTGAACCACCCAGGTTCCCCTCCTTTCACTGACATTGTACAGTTCCTTTCCCCCCCCCCACCCCCCCCATGGGTCTGATAACACGTCACACATACAGAGCTACAGTATGGAGATAAGGGGATGAGGGGATAGGACTTCCCAAATTGCTTTCTTAAATTTGATTAGCATTTCACCACCTCCACTTATTTCTGAGCATCAAGGGCAGGCCACGGCCTTGCTGTACTATGCTGGGTTCTGCTATGTACAGTACGTGTAGGCCGTTTTATGCTGAAGTGGGGACCTCCACAATTGTAGACCTCCACAAGATGAACGTACTTTGGTGCGAAAAGTACAAATCAATTCCAGAACAACAACAAAGGACCTTGTGAAGATGCTGGAGGAAACAGGTACAAAAGTATCTATATCCACAGTAAAACGAGTCCTATATCGACATAACCTGAAAGGCCGCTCAGCAAGAAAGAAGCCAAAACCGCCATAAAAAATCCAGACTACGGTTTGCAACTGCACATGGGGACAAAGATCATACTTTTTGGAGAAATGTCCTCTGGTCTGATGAAACAAAAATAGTACTGTTATGTTTGGAGGAAAAAGGAGGACGCTTGCAAGCCGAAGAACACCATCCTAACCGTGAAGCACGGGGGTGGCAGCATCATGTTGTGGGGGTGCTTTGCTGTAGGAGGGACTGGTGCACTTCACAAAATAGATGACATCATGAGGAAGAAAATTATGTGGATATATTGAAGCAACATCTCAAGACATCAGTCAGGAAGTTAAAGCTTGGTCGCAAATGGGTCTTCTAAATGGACAATGACCCCAAGCATACTTCCAAAGTTGTGGCAAAATGGCTTAAGGACAACAAAGTCAAGGTATTGGAGTGTTCATCACAAAGCCCTGACCTCAATCCTGTAGAAAAAGCATGTGCAAGCAAGGAGGCCTACAAACCTGACTCTCAGCTCTGTCAGGAAGAATGGGCCAAAATTCACCCAATTTATTGTGGGAAGCTTGTGGAAGGCTACCCGAAACGTTTGACCCAAGTTAAACAATTTAAAGGCAATGCTACCAAATACTAATTGAGTGTATGTAAACTTCTGACCCACTGGGAATGTGATGAAAGAAATAAAAGCTGAAGTAAATCATTATCTCTACTATTATTCTGACATTTCACATTTTTAAAATAAAGTGATGATCCTAACTGACCTAAGACAGGGAATTTTTACTCTGATTAAATTGCAGGAATTGTGAAAAAGTGAGTTTAAATGTATTTGGCTAAGGTGTATGTAAAGTTCCGACTTCAACTGTACATTCTAATTTCCTGCACTCTGTAATGGAATTGAATCAATTCTCTGATTAAATGTGAATGGACTAATCAAATTGCAGTGGGTTAATTGAACTGTGATTTAATGTAATGCAGTCAAAACGGAGTAGTTAAAACATAATTAAGAAGAGGATTGGATTGTGGATGGGCTTTTGGCCAGGCCAATAAATCAGAGAATTGATCAGTGGAGATTCGAGGAAGTAAGCTGCCAAGCAACGATGCCAATGAATGATAGATAGATCATAGGTCAGAGGTCACATTGAATCGCTGTCATATGCACTTATTTAATCAAGACTTGTCAACAGGAAGAAAAAAAATATCAGGCCTTTTGACCCATGTGCAAATCGATTATTCAATTGAGATCATACTGGAGACCATCATGTCTACATCTACAGTGATAGGGCCTGCTCTACTTTTATACAGGAAAGACAAATGTATTGATATTGAAACACGATTGCTAAAAACATAGTATAGCGTAGTATAATTCAGGTCAAGCATCATAGGACCTTCATCAATCATGAAACGTGCAGCAAAATAAGGACCGTGGTAGTATTGCTGATAATACAGAGAGAGTGCGAGAGAGAGATGGTAATCCACACTAACCGATGGTTTGGTTCTTCTCCAGGTGTTCTGGTCTGGTTTGGGACTTGGAGACAGAAACAGCTCTGTTCCTCTGAGAATCTCAATTGGTTTTGATTGACTCCTCGCGTCCTCTCCTCAACCTCTCCTCGCCTGCTTTTTAAAAAGGTAATGGAGGATGCTTTTTAAAAAGGTAATGGAGGATGCGCTTGTATGAAATTAGATTCTCCTTCTAAACTTGTGCGACATCAGGCAAATTACGTTTACTGGGGTGGAATCCCCAAATAAATGTGTAAATTGATTCAAAAAAAATAAAAAACATATCTAGTTGTGCAAAATTGTATAAATAAATAAATATATTTTGTTTCGTTTTTAAATATGTGCATGCTTTTCTCCTTCGAGAAAACATCAGCTGATTCAAATGGGGTGTGGCGCCTGCTAGCCATTGGAGGAAAAAGTACTCAGTTGTCATCCTTCAGTAAAACTAAAGATACCTTAATAGAAAATGACTCAATTAAAGTGAAAGTCACCCAGTAAAATACTACTTGAGTAAAAGTCTACAAGTATTTGGTTTTAAATATACTTAAGTATCAAAAGTAAAAGTATACATTATTTCAAATTCCTTATGTTAAGCAAACAGACTGCACCATTTTCTTGTTCTGTTTTTATTTTACGGACAGCCAGGGACACACTCCAACACTCCGAAATGATTTACAAAGAAGCATTTGTGTTTAGTAAGTCCGCCAGATCAGAAGCAGTAGGGATGACCAGGGATGTTCTCTTGATAAGTGTGTGAATTGGACCATTTTCCTGTCCTGCTGAGCATTCTTAATTTAACAAGTACTTTTGGGTCTGAGGGAAAATGTATGTAGTAAAAAGTACATTATTTTCTTTAGGAATATAGTAAAGTAAAAGTAAAAGTTGTCAAAAATATAAATAGTAAAGTCAAGTACAGATATACTAAAACACTACTTAGGTAGTACTTTACACCACTGCTACTAAATAACTGACACTCTCCTCGACCATTGACCACTCATGGAGGAGAGGAGGATGGACTTTTGCCCAGTTGAGGATCTCCCGTCGTCTTTCCCTCTGGCTCTGGAAGGAAATACACCACCATTTTGTAGGAAACAGGTGGAGGGTCAATCTCCAGAGTTACACCTGCAAACAATCAGATCATACAAACATCTAATTGAAATGGACCAATAGAAAAGCATGTATTTGACTACTCTAATAAGGGCACCACGTCACCACACTCTTACATATTGATATATATTTTTGTATGTTTTCTATGTTTTCTTATCATCAAAGATTATGCTAAAAACAAAGTATGAAGTACTACAATTCAGGTCAAGAATAATATAACCTTCATTAATCATAAAACGAACAGTGAATTAAGGACCAGGTGGTATTGTTGAGGATATAGAGTTAATTTATCCATGTTCTTTATTATGGTCTTCCTTTTTCCTTTCACATTTGATTGACAAATGAAAATAAATGTGGCAAGAGAGAGACAGAGAGAGAGTAATCCACACTAACGATGGTTTGGCCCCTCTCCAGGTGATCCTGGTCACAAAGGGGTCAAGGAAGTGACATCCGTCACTGGGGAACAGCGAAAAATACCCTAAACTGCCCGACTCCTCCCCTCACAGCAGCAGCAGAGCGATGACGGCCTTGTCTCAAATAAGGGCCGATCTATTGGTCTGATTTGTGGTCTGCGGAACAATTTCAATACCCGTCCTTGCACTGATAGATGAGGCACCCGTTTGATAAAGGGCCAATTTGCCACAGGGGCAATAGGGATGGAATTGCATCGATGTCCTTTATTTTGTCTGCTCCTCAATATCGAACAAAACAGGATGGAAAAAAGAATGTGCAAGCAGGCATAGTAAAAGGAGGTTTCGATTGTAATATAGTTCTCTTATCTGTTGCTCCAGGCCTCAGGTGTGTTCTCTTTTTATGACTTCAAACTTTAGCAAAATAAGAGGGGAAATACTGGATGTTTTGGTTATTGGATCATAATTTGACAGGTAACATCTTCACAGTCAAAACAGAAGTATGTCGTTCTATCAATTCTAAAAGGTTATGCAGATTACTGTAACGATGCAGCCTAGGCTAGACCTATTTCCCTCGTATTTGTTATCTCGGGCTGTCGCATTTTTTTTAACCTTTATTTAACTAGGCATGTTATTTACAGTTATGCCCTACCCTGGCCAAACCTGGACAACGCTGGGCCAATTGTGCGCTGCCCTTTGGGACTCCCAATCACAGCCGGATGTGATACAGCCTGGATTCCAACCAGGGACTGTAGTGAAGCCTATTGCACTGAGATGCAGGGCCTTAGACCGCTGCGCCACTCGGGAGTCCATACTTAGACCATGTCATATCATTGCTTATTTTGCCTAAAAACCATTGTTTAGTTCGTAATATTTCTACCAGTAGACTACTCACCATCTTGAGAATCTTATGTTGGGTGCTCTTCTAATCTAGGTAGACCATCCCCTTCTCATGTACTACTTTACCTGTGTAGTGTGCACACATGGTTTGGGATAATCCATTCCGAAATGTCAGTGACAAACTATTATGTTTTCTGCTAATTTAAATGCATTATACTATTTTCAATTAACATGATTTTTTCAAATGTAAAATAAATGTTTATTGTGTCCTGTTTTGACATATATTTTAGTTTAATTTGTGGATCCACCTGTTGGTAGTATTTCCTACAGGAGACCATTTCCTTTTTCCGGCTGTTTAATGGAGCGATAATGTACTCGTAGGAAGATAGAAACTGAGAAGTCATAAGTCTGACATAATTGAGGTTAAGTGCTTTTGAAATCGGACCAATTCTTTAACCAATACGCTTGATAAGCTAACTAACGTTGCTAATAATAATGTTAGCTAGCTTGCTTAACATTGACAATATGGTCAAACTAGCTACATCATCCACATTGATAATGTAGCGGCTCTATTGATAGTGTAGCTAATGTAACTAGCAATGTATCCACATTGATCACAACTGAGCAACTCGGTTTAACATAATTTTTTCTGAGTGTCCCACTGCAATTATGACTTGGATAGTAGTTCAAGTAAAACTTCCCAGTCGGAACTCCGAACTTACAATAAATCTGACAGCATGTGAACGCCCCATATGTCATTTTTCCCTGTAAGTCATCATTTGCACTGCGTGCCTACAACACTGTAAATAAAACCTTCCTTTTTTATCACACTAGTCCGTCGGGTCTCCAACTATGTGCTACAAAATCTAACTAACTAGGCTGCCAGGTCTCCTAGAATTCATATGCAGAATGCAATAATACCATATTTGGAATGTCTCAGTGAATAATAATGGTTTTCCTCTGATTTGATACCCAACTTCTTACAATCACTGTCTTGTGTACCCTCTCCCCGTCAGCTTTGATAATCATTAACAAAAACTTTTTTTCAAACCTATGCAACCAAACCTACACAATCAAAGGAGACACACTCAGAAGTGGTTCAAATGATTTATGAATATAATGCATAGATACATCTCTAATCATCTGCTCTCATTTCACATTGAAGTGGTGCCTTGCAGAAGGCGAATTTGCATTTCTGTTCATAATACAGGAAGCAGTTTGACTCATAGGTCCTTGGAGAGGGACCAGGGCACATTTTGTTTCCCAACACTGTTGCTAAGGAACCTGTTTAAAAACACATTTTTAAAAGGTGAGACCTCTGACACCGCTCACAATGAAAATTAAAATAGGCTGATTTTGTTGGTTTAATTCATTTCGAATAAATTATAATATCACACAGGGTCTTTGTTGCCTACAATGTCCTCTCCGGGTTTCCATAGGTTTATGGGTACTTGTTCTGCATAAGTGGTATGACGTAATGGGATGAAGGGGGGTTTGAGTCTGAGGAAAATGAATCGTATTATTATTCATTTTATTTGCTTGCCCTCCACTGCCATTTGTAATATCAATGATCATGGGCCTTTTCTTTTCCTAATCAGGTTTTCCAGTAATAGGAGATTAGAATCTTCTCCAAAAGGGCATGTCTTGGTTTACAGAGAATCATTGGACCATGGGATGCATACAGTACCTCATTCAACCTTTTGTGAGCATAAATACTATAGATTATCTCTTTTTAGGGGATATTTAGTGCTTAAATGTTGTATAATCCTGAGCAATCCAGGTTTTGTCCTGTAATCCTGTTTGTTTTTCATTTGGCCCAAAGCTGAATATTCTTAAATGAACGAAGACCAAAAGAATAATGAAATGAATTACATAAAAATGTTTCAGCTTATTTCTATCGTAGGTAAAGAATCCAAGCAGTACATCTCTACAGAATAGTGTAAGATCTTCATAAATGTGTTCAATTATAAATCTACTGATGTCTTGCCACAGTTTTCTTACATGAATACAATGCCCAAAAATATGCAACACTGTTTCTGGGTGGTCATTACAAAAGGAACAATTTAAGTTGATGTTTTCCTTAAACTTCTTCATATAGTGGTTGGCAGGATAATATTTAGGAATAATTTTAAAGGAAACTTCCTTAATTTTGTTAACAAGTACGTATGTGTGTGGCAACACCCAAACTTTTTTCCAACAGATATTATCAATAAATCCATTCCAAAAAGGCATGACATAAGGTATATATACAACAGCTGAAACAAGGTTCGTATCGCTCTGTTGTTGAATGGACCAAAAAAGAAACAAATCTTACCTACTGATGAGTCAACAGGGTCAATAGAAGGTTGGCTCTGAGGGTCAGGTCTTGACACGTTCCTGAATAATAAAGCAACACCTGAGGGAATGGCATCTAAAACAACTGCAAAATCTTTAGGTGTTACAGGGACCTTGTAAAGTGATAAGAATTCCTTATAACTAAGTAAAAGACCCTCTGCATTTACCAGTTGGCTCACCGATAGGATATTTTTTCAGAACCAATATTCTAAAAACAAAGAAGTATTTTGATACAATATATCCCGATTATTCCATATATAATATCTGTGTGGAGAAAAATTATGCTCATAAATTAAGGACCATGACAAGAAAACCTGCCTATGAAAAGCAGAAAGTTTCACTGGAACTTTGTCAATATTATAATTGCAAACCAACATGAAGTTAAGGCCACCAAAAGTAGAGATGACATGATGAGGAATAATATTCCACATAGAAGTGGGTCTTCTTAGGAATTGTTTTATCCAATTGATCTTAAAAGTATTATTTAAGGTAGTAAAGTCCAGAAAATTCAGCCCACCATTCTCATAAGTTTTCATTACAACAGTTTTCCTAATGTAATGGGTACGGTTTCTCCACAGAAAGTTGAAAAGCATCTGGTCTATCTCCTTGCTTATTTTACCGTCAAGATATAAAGATAGAGCGCCATATGTTAGTCTAGAGATACCTTCAGCCTTGGTTATTAGGACTCTTCCTTTTACAGAGAAGTCCCTCTGTAACCATTGATTTAGCTTCTTCTGGGTTTTTGTAATAAGAGGGTTAAAATGTAGTAAGCCTCTTGACTTCTGATCCTTTGTAATGGTTATGACTAAATATGTAAGTTCTTCTTTTACTGGAATACCATAATATGAAGGTGTCACAATCTTTGACAGCCATGAGTTCACATTTATTAATGTAAAGATATAGACCAGATGCTTTGGAAAAGGATTGTATCACATTGATCGATATGGGAATTTGGTTAGCGTCGAATACTGATACTACCCACACTAACCGTACTATTTGTAACGTGAATTGAGTATATAGTATGCTTATTGGTTATATTATGAATATAGTTAGTATGCCAAAAGTTCCCGGATGTCATACTAAATTCGCCAAAATATGAAATATACACGCAAGCGAAACTATTTCCGTACTTTAGGGCCAATAATGCAATTCTTCAGGAAATGGGCGTGGCTTTACATCGTTTTTAGATTTGAAGAAAATGGCGGAAAATATGCAGCCGAAGTACGACAGCGGATACAAATTCATTGCTTTAACTAACAATGACAAATGTTAAGAAAATGTTGAGCAATGTAATAAAGTTATTGCTTTTCAAATAAATTACGTTACGTTGGCTGACAATTTATTAGCTATACTGTCCTTACGAACCACATAGCATATCAATACAGCAGTATGTTGGCTACTTATACATAAAACTTGCTAGTATAATAACTATAGGCTATATAACTACCCAACGTTTAATGACTTGATTATTCGTCATTCTTAGCTTAGTTAAATGGTATAGTCGTTTTGCGTTCTCAATTGACATTCGGGTGCTTTCAGAAATTCGCTCTGGCTGTCTACTCCAATTTCAGAGCACTCTCGTCTGAGTGTACCGGAGCGCATAATAATGAATTTTACGAGCGCTCAATACCGGTTGAATATGTCCGTGTCAGTTAACATCTCGGCAAAAAAAGCTTCATTAAATTGTTGTCACCAATGCTCTGGATAAGACGAAAACTGCCTAACCAGCTCTGCTAGGGCGAGTAAAATGGTCAGAGTGGTCACCGAGCTTCCAGTGTGCGCTCTGAATTTACAAATGGACAATCTGACAACGTTGTGAATTTACGAGCGCACTCTGGCATATTGAATTTAAGAACACACCCTAAGTCGTAAAATGTCTAACTAGTAATTTGTTATACTAACTAGCTAGCAAGATGACCGAGGTAAAAAAAAAACAGTTTTAAGTAGGATATTCAACGGATATTTGCGCTTTCAAACCACTTGAGCCACAGACTCCAAATAAGTGTCATGATGTTGGAAAAATTGCGCACAACATTGCACAGGTCTTATTTTCACGATTTGGACATTAATTCGCTTTCCAAAGCTAATAAACGTGGAAATGTGAGCAGCATTTTGGATACCTTGTTGAATTAGTTAGGGAGTGTAAACAAAGTACAAACTTTTTATACATTCGAATTTCAATTGCTCCTTGGTCATGTGACCTACTGACTTCAAACAAGGTTCAGAATGTCCACTGACTACCCTTCTATATCGCACACCCTTTAGTTTGTCCATTTTCATCTCACATGATTTTACATGAATTTTTCAAAATTAAATATTTCAATAGCTCCTTGGTCATGTGACCCACTGACTTCAAACAAGGTGCAGAATGTCCACTGACCTTTAAAATTGGAAAAATTCAAGTAAAATCTTGTGAGATGAAAATGGACAAACTAAAGGGTGTGCAATGTGTGGGCCCACTGAGTGGACATTCTGAATCTTGTTTGAAATCAGTAGGTCACATGACCAAGGAGCTATTGACATTTTTAATTAGGAAAAATTCATGTAAAATCATGTGAGATGAAAATGGACAAACTAAAGGGTGTAATATACAGTATGTTAGTATGGGTATTCGAACAGCTATAGTCTTTACACTGTACCACTCAAAGGGGGATATGTGGTGTAGATCTCTTAAAAAGAGAGATTTGAATCTTGATTCTCTCTTTACACTACACACGTATCTTTCCTGGATCTAGTTTGTGTCTTCAAAGTAGTGTAGTGTAAAAAGGCCTAGGGATGATTATGATATCCATTAAAACTGTGTTTTTACATTCCCTCCTATTACTTATCTCCTCTACCATACTCTAAAGCACGAGTAATCATACTTGAGTAAATGTAAAAATTGAAAATGACTCAAGTAAAATGAAAGTTACCCAGTAAAATACTACTTGAGTAAAAGTCTAAAAGTATTTGGTTTGATTTAAATTACATTTTTTAAATTATTATTTACAATGAAGGCCTACTTTAAAGCGTGGCCAAACCCTCCCTTAACGCGGACAACGCTGAGCCAATTGTGTGCCGTCCTATGTTTTAAATATACTTAAGCATCAAAAGTAAATGTAATTGCTAAGTATCAAAAGTAAAAGTATGAATAATTTCTAATTCCTTATATTAAGCAAATCAGACTGCACCATTTTCTTGTGTTGTTTTTATTTACGGTTAGCCAGGGGCACACTCCAACACTCAGACATAATTTATAAACAAAGCATGTGTGTTTAGTGAGTCCACCAGATCAGAGGCAGGAGGGTTGACGAGGGATGTTCTCTTGATAAGTGCATGAATTAGACCATTTTCCTGTCCTGCTAAGCATTCAAAATGTAACGAGTACTTTTGGGTGTCAGGGAAAATGTACGGAGTAAAAAGTACATTATTTTCTTTAGGAATGTAAGGAAGTAAAAGTAAAAGTTGTTCAAAATATAAATAGTAGAGTAAAGTACCGATACCCCCAAAAAACTACTTAAGTAGTACTTTAAAATATTTTTACACCACTGCCTTTGTAACCTTTATTTAACTAAGCATGTCAGTTAAGAACAAATTCTTATTTACAATGACAGCCTACTGGGGAACAGTGGGTTAACTGTGTTGTTCAGGGGCAGAATGGCAGATTTTTACCATGTCAGCTCGGGGATTCAATCCAGCAACCTTTCTTTCCTGGCCTAATGCTCTAACCACTAGGTAACCTGCATTTTGGCTAATACCAGAAGAACACTAGTCCATTTCATAATGATTGAATGAAACGCTTGTTAAGTGGCTATACAGAGAGAAAAACAAGTTTAACATCAGCGATCTTGGCGAACACGTGGTTTTTAGTGTTTGAACATCAGAGGTACAGTGAGGGAAAAAAGTATTTGATCCCCTGCTGATTTTGTACATTTGCCCACTAACAAAGAAATGATCAGTCTATGATTTTAATGGTAGGTTTATTTGAACAGTGAGAGACAGAATAACAACAAAAAAATCCAGAAAACCGCAAGATTTGACAGTACATGGCCCCGTCCATCGTCCCTTTGATGCGGTGAAGTTATCCTGTCCCCTTAGCAGAAAAACACCCCCAAAGCATAATGTTTCCACCTCCATGTTTGACAGTGGGGATGTTGTTCTTGGGGTCATAGGCAGCATTCCTCCTCCTCCAAACACGCCGAGTTGAGTTGATGCCAAAGAACTCCATTTTGGTCTCATCTGACCACAACACTTTCACACAGTTGTCCTCTGAATCATTCAGATGTTTATTGGCAAACTTCAGACGGGCATGTATATGTGCTTTCTTGAGCAGGGGGACCTTGCGGGTGCTGCAGGATTTCAGTCCTTCACGGCGTAGTGTGTTACCAATTGTTTTCTTGGTGACTATGGTCCCAGCTGCCTTGAGATCATTGACAAGATCCTCCCGTGTAGTTCTGTGCTGATTCCTCACCGTTCTCATGATCATTGCAACTCCACGAGGTGAGATCTTGCATGGAGCCCCAGGCCGAGGGAGATTGACAGTTATTTTGTGTTTCTTCCATTTGCGAATAATCGCACCAACTGTTGTCACCTTCTCACCAAGCTGCTTGGCGATGGTCTTGTAGCCCATTCCAGCCTTGTGTAGGTCTACAATCTTGTCCCTGACATTCTTGGAGAGCTCTTTGGTCTTGGCCATGGTGGAGAGTTTGGAATCTGATTGATTGATTGCTTCTGTGGACAGGTGTCTTTTTTACAGGTAACAAGCTGCGGTTAGGAGCACTCCCTTTAAGAGTGTGCTCCTAATCTCAGCTCGTTACCTGTATAAAAGACACCTGGGAGCCAGAAATCTTTCTGATTGAGAGGGGGTCAAATACTTATTTCCCTCATTAAATGCAAATCAATTTATAACATTTTTGACATGCGTTTTTCTGGATTTTTTTGTTGTTATTCTGTCTCTCACTATTCAAATTAACCTACCATTAAAATTATAGACTGATCATTTCTTTGTCAGTGGGCAAACGTACAAAATCAGCAGGGGATCAAATACTTTTTTCCCTCACTGTATTATCATATCAGATAAACCCACATTGGCCTCCACAGAGAAAGACAGGAGATTATTGAGTGCCTGGATGGGGATGCACCTGCAATAAAGCTCTGCTTTAAAGTGATGAAATTAGAATTATTCATCAGCCATTGATTAATCATTTTGACATACTGCCTAATTTCCAGGCAGAACAGGGTACTCCAAGGGTATTTGTGAGGGGTGAGTGCACTTAAATCAAAACAGGATTAATATGCTTTGTATGGAGTAGTGCTGGCCCCCTGGGAGTTAATACTCAATAACACAGGGGCATGTCACTGTGAAATTGAAACACAAATACACACAAACCAAATAGTTATGCCACATACTAGGCTACACAAGCACACTTATCTTTGCATTTGCAAAAAGCATACTTTGCACTTATCTTGATTTAGATTAGTTTAATTCCTTATCAATACAATTGCAAAAAACATACTTTGCTCTTATCTTCATTTAGATTAGTTTAATTCCTTATCAATTCATTTGTATGCGTATACTATCCATGATGATTGATTAACCTTATTGATTAATTGTTGATACACCTAGGAGGTAAATGTAACAATGTTTAACAGTTAGTAATATTGCTTTATCACAATTCCACGTGGTCTATGAGCCAGCTGTAAGCCTTGGTTTACTAAAATTTTTTGTTTTGTTGCAACACTGCCGTCTACCTAGATTAGCCTACCGGACTCTTCCATCCTTAAAGTACTATCCACATGGGTGCGCTGTGTTCACAAGAAAGCGGCGGTCGCGTGCCATATCCTTTTAGGGAAATGACATCATTTTCGCTTCACTTTGCTGTGTCTAATGGAAACGCGGTAGATTGGAACTTGAAAGTCTGAAAATTTGTAGTCGAGGGAGGTAAGACACATTTTAACCCAGTGCATGTTGCAGTTTTATTTTCTATAATAAGATGAGACTATTTTGAAAAACAAATTGCTTGGTCAGCCCGTACCGTTAGCTGCTGCCTGCCAGTGCCACACTGTTATAGATGGGTTAGCTTAGTTGTACAGAAAGCTAGCTAGCAGACGTTAGTGCTAGCCGGCTGATATTAGCTAACGTTAGCTAGCTAGCTAACTAGTCAGCCAAGCCATGGTTTCAGCCACGTATAAATGTATAGTCTAGTTAGCTATCTTGCTTCCAATGTTTAAACATTTTGTATCCATCTCTGTACTCATAGCTAACGTTAGTTATCTAGCAAGCAATGGTGCTACTGCTAGCTAGTTTGCTTGACAGAAAGAAATGTCAACAAAGCCCCTCTCAACCCTTTCTGCTTTGTGTTCTCCCCAGGTGTCAAGTGGATTTTGAATCGTGACCCGTCTCGAATAGAATCTTATATGGCTGCCCCAGCCTTGCAACAGCCCAGTTTTCTTCTGGTTAGTGGTAACTCCTGTATTGTATTGCTCATCATGAGCTAGTTACATGTGAAATACATGTTGCCTGCCTGAAGTTCTCATGAGCCAAGTCAATGTCACAAAACGTCAGTTATCTAACACTGTGACAGCAGTAACTGATGTCAACTCTTATGATATTCTCTTCTCGTTACAGGCCAATCTGAAAGTTGACTCGACCACCAAACCTTTTCTCCAGCGGTGCCAGGAGCTGGTGAAGGTCATTGATGACTACACTGCAAAGGTGCAGTTTGCTTGTATAGACCGGTGTTGTCTATCTTGCATGTGTTGTTAGAGATTAAATTGTGCATGCTTAGGTCCAAACTATGTAAAATTTGAAGCAAGTTGTCAAGTCTGGATAAAAAAATCGAATCAAATTGTATTTGTCACATGCGCCGAAAACAAGACCTTATCGTGAAATGCTTACTTACAAGCCCTTAACCAACAAAGCAGTTCAAGAAATAGTTAAGAAATGATTTACTAAATAAACTAAAGTAAAAAATAAAATAAAAAGTAATACAATAAATAACAATATCGAGGCTGTATATGGGGGGTACCGGTACCGAGTCAATGTGCGGGGGGGCAGGTTAGTCAAGGTAATTTGTACATGTACAGTACCAGTCAAACGTTTGGACACCTACTCATTCAAGGGGTTTTTCTTTATTTGTACTGTTTTCTACATTGTAGAATAATAGTGAAGACATAAACTATGAAGTAACACATATGGGATCATGTAGTAACCAAAAAAGTGTTAAACAAATCTAAATATATTTGAGGTTCTTCAAAGTAGCCACCCTTTGCCTTGATGACAGCTGTGCACACTCTTGGCATTCTCTCAACCAGCTTCACCTGAAATGCTTTTCCAACAGTCTTGGAGTTCCCACATATGCTGAGTACTTGTTGGCTGATTTTCCTTCACTCTGCAGTCCAACTCATCCCAAACCATCTGAATTGGGTTGAGGTCAGGTGATTGTCACCAAACTAGATGGGATAGCGTATTGCTGTAGAATGCTGCGGTAGCCATGCTGGTTCAGTGTGCCTTGAATTCTAAATAAATCACCAACATTGTCACAAGCAAAGCACCATCACACCACCACCTACATGGTTCACGGTGGGAACCACACATGCGGAGATCAAAAATCTCAAATTTGGACTCATTAGACCAAAGGACAGATTTCCACCGGTTTAATGTCCATTGCTCGTGTTTCTTGGCTCAAACAAGTCTTTTCTTATTATTGGTGTCCTTTTTATTTTATTTTGATTTAACCTTTATTTAACTAGGCAAGTCAGTTAAGAACAAATTCTTATTTACAATGACGGCCTACTCCGGCCAAACCCGGACGACGCTGGGCCAATTGTGCGCCACCCTATGGGACTCCCAATCACGTCCTGATGTGATACAGCCTGGATCCTTTAGTATTGGTTTCTTTGCAGCAATTCGACCATGAAGGCCTGATTCACGCAGTCTCCTCTGAACAGTTGATGTTGAGATGTATCTGTTACTTGAACTCTGTGCAGCATTTATTTGGGCTAAAATTTCTCAGGCTGTTAACTAATGAATTTATCCTCTGGAGCAGAGGTAACTCTGGGTCTTCATGAGAGCCAGTTTCATCATAGCGTTTGATGGTTTTTGCAACTGCACTTGAAGAAACTTTCAAAGTTCTTGACATTTTTTGGATTGACTGACCTTGTCTTCAAGTAATGATGGACTGTTGTTTCTCTTTGCTTATTTGAGCTGTTCTTGCCATAATATGGACTTGGTCTTCTACCAAATAGGGCTGTATACCACCCCTATCTTGTCACAACACAACTGATTGGCTCAAACGCATTAAGAAGGAAAGAAATTCCACAAATTGAGTTTGAGTTTATTTTATTTTTACAGGAACAGTGCACATTAATCAACGTTTCAGTAAAAGTGCCGGTTTTAGCCAGCCGGCTAATTTTCAACCGCAGTCCCTGGGCAGGTTATTAAAAACAATTACAATACAGACAATCATTGAGCAGTGAGCACATGCAGAGCAACATAGGACAAGCAAGACGTAGCATACAGATAGAGCAACAAGACAAAATCCATAAAAGTAACAGTGTTTCCAGACCTCACAAGTTACAGACTACATGGAAAGCGGCAATACACAGCTAGGGATTATGTTCACAAATCTGATTGACCTTTAGCCATATCTTCATGTTTTTTGTGAAAGTGTGATAGGTGGTGCAGTTATGTGTGTCTGATGGCAGTGTATTCCAGACATGGGAAGCTCTCACAGAGAAAGCGGATTTACTAAAGGTGCTTTTCCTTAAGGGAACTATACGGTCACCTCTCATGGCAGACCTTGTGGATCTGCTGCCATATGTTTGGGTTTTCTGTTTAACAAAAATACTGAGTGGAGGGGGAGCCAGGCCATTTAGGATCTTGAATACAAGACATGCGTCAGTGTATTGCACAAGATTTTCCCAACTCAGGAGCTCATGCTTTCTGAGGATGTAACAGTGATGATGGATTTTGGGCTTCCTATCAAGCACTTTGAGAGCCTGTTTGTAGACAGACTGAATGGGTTTTAATGTTGTACAGCAAGCTTGGGCCCAACTAGTCAAGCAGTATGTTAAGTGGGGGAGTATCATAGATTGGAAGTACAGTTTTGCTACCTCTGTAGTCAAACAATTTCGTATAAATCGGAAATTAGCTAGGTTGAATTTGGTTATTTGAATTACCTTTTTCACCTGCTTTTTAAAAGAGAGGTTGGAATCAAGTATGATGCCAAGGTACTTAAAATCAGATACCACCTGGAGCTTCTCCCCTGACACACAGACATCTGGCTCAGTAGCATTGGTTGCCCTCTTTGTGAAGAACATGCAGACAGTTTTTTTCACATTGAGATGCAAACATGAGTCACTGAGCCACTTTGTAACCTGGACCATTACAGTAGTGAGTTCTTATGCAGCTTGTTGTTTGCTCTTTGCATGCACATATATCACTGTATCATCTGCATACATTTGAACTTCAGACTCAGTACAGACAGAAGGCAGATCATTAAAGGCTGAACAGGAGGGGCCCCAGTATTGACCCTTGGGGCACACCCACATCATAGCTAAGAGTGGGCGACAGCTCATTGCTCACTCTGACACACTGAGTTCTGCCTTCAAGGTATGATTTCATCCATCTCAAGGCATCGGGGGAAAAGTTGAACTTGGACAATTTGGCGATGAGAATCTCATGGTTAACAGTATCAAAAGCCTTCCTTAGGTCCAGAAACACAGCCCCAACAACGCCTCCTTTGTCCATCTTGGACTTCACATTTTCCAGAAGAAAGCAGTTGGCCGTTTCTGTGGAGTGTTTCGCTCTGAAGCCAAACTACATGGAGTGTAAATTAACTTTTAAGAAGACACACCTGTTCATTTAAATGCATTCCAGGTGACTACCTCATGAAGCTGGTTGGGAGAATGCCAAGAGTGAGCAAAGCTGTCATCAAGGCAAAGGGTGCCTACTTTGAAGAATCTGAAATATAATATATTTTGATTTGTTTAACACTTTTGGGGGGGTTACTACATGATTTCATATGTGTTATCTCATAGTTTTGATGTCTTAACTATTATTCCACAATGACTTGGGTGACTGGAGTCTTTTGAAAACATTTTGGGCCTTCCTCTGACACCGCCTAGTACTTAGTTCCTAGATGGCAGGAAACTTGGCCCCAGTGATGAACTGGTTCGTACACACTACCCTATGGCAACTGCTCGGTCTAATAACGAGCAGTTACCATACCAGGCGGTGATGCAACCGGTCAGGATGCTCTCCATGGTGCAGCTGTAGAACTTTTTGAGGATCTGGGGACCCATGCCAAATATTTTCAGTCTCCTAAGGAGGAATAGGTGTTGTCGGGCCCTCTTCACGACTGTCTTGGTGTGTTTGGACCATGATCATTTTTTGGTGATGTGGACACCAAGGAACTTCAAACTCTCGACCCGCTCCACTACAGCCCCGTCGATGTAAATGGCGGTGTGTTCGGCCCTCCTTTTTCTGTAGTCCACGATCAGCTCCTTTATCTTGCTCACGTTGAGGGAGAGGTTGTTGTCCTGGCACCACACTGCCAGGTCTCTGACCTCCTCCCTATAGGCTGTCTCATTGTTGTTGTGATCGGCCTACCGCTGTTGTCATTAGCAGACTTAATGATTGTGTTGGAGTCGTGCTTGGCCACGCAGTCGTGGGTGAACAGGGAGTACAGGAGGGGACTAAGCACGCACTCCTGAGGGGCCCCCATGTTGAGGATCAGTGTGGCAGATATGTTGTTGCCTACCCTGTCATTCTTAGTTGCTTGGAGGTGTATGATTTATATAGACCGCTTACTAGTGTTTTATGTTATCTTTTGAAAGGGTTGGGGCAGACCCATAACTTGGATTCTCCAGGCTTTCATGCCAATGTGGAATGTGTCTAGGCAGTTGTTACTGTGTGGTATGGTGGGATCAGAGGGGATATCAGGGTAGGGTGACACAGCGCCTGGAAATCAGGGTCTCAGGAACAGCTGCTACACTGCAGATGCCTCACTCTGCGTGTGTTACAGAGGAAGAGCACCTATCTAGCAATAGGTCAGAAAGAGCATTGAACATCCCTACCCAAACCGGTTCAGCTCAACTCAACCATGTTATCCAATCTCATTCACCCTCTTGTCTTTCACCAGAAGTTTCCTCTCCATGATCTGATGACATTGTTGTGGAGGGAGACTAAAGCAGGGATAATGGAGGTAAGCTTGTGACTGACAGCATTAATATCGTTCTCTCTTCAGGAGCTGCACCTGATCTTCCCCTGGCTTGTAGAGAGTGTTTTTGGCAGTCTGGATGGGGTCATCGTGGGCTGGAACCTGCAATTCCTGCAGGCACGCAGCAATGAGTACAACATCGTCATGGACTTTCTCGATCCTAGGTAGGCCTCAAGCTCCTTTGGTGTTAGCTGCTATTTGCAATGCGGGAGTATTTACACTACAGCATTGCTCCTTATTGTATTCGATTGCACAAAAACAGTCCGTGGGAAGCCAGAAGTTACAAATATATATATATATATTTCAACTTACTATGCCAGTGGGCAAGACGGTTGGTCATTAAAACGGGGATAATGTGAGACAAAATATCTAAAGATATTTCCAAACACATAGTGTTAATGTTACTTTGGTGTGTGTGTGTCACTTCACTGTGACACACAGTATGTATTACAGTGCATTCGGAAAGCATTCAGACCCCTTGACTTTTTCCACATTTTGTTACGTTACAGCCTTATTCTAAAATGGATTAAATACTTTTTTTCCCTCATCAATCTACACACAATAACACCATAATGACAAAGCAAAAACAGGTTTTTAGACATTTTTGCTAATTTATTTAAAATTTAAAAAACGTTAATATTACATTTACATAAGTATTCAGACCCTTTACTCAGCACTTTGTTGAAGCACCTTTGGAAGCGATTACAGCCTCGAGTCTTCTTGGGTGTGACACTACAAGCTTGGCACACCTGTATTTGGTGAGTTTCTCCCATTCTTCTATGATGATCCTCTCAAGCTCTGTCAGGTTGGATGGAAAGCATTGCTGCACAGCTATTTTCAGGTCTCTTCAGAGATGTTAGATCGGGTTGAAGTCTGAGCTCTAGCTGGTCCACTCGAGACTTGTCCCGAAGCCACTCCTGTGTTATCTTGGCTGTGTGCTTAGGGTCGTTGTCCTGCTGGAAGGAGAACCTTCACCCCAGTCTGAGGCCCTGAGCGCTTTGGAGCAGGTTTTCATCATGGATCTATCTGTACTTTGCTCTGTTCATCTTTCCCTCGATCCTGACTAGTCTTCCAGTCCCTGCTGCTGAAAAACATCCTCACAGCATGATGTTGCCACCACCCTGCTTTACCTTAGGGATGGTGCCAGGTCAGACATGCTGCTTGGCATTCAGGCCAAAGAGTTCAATCTTGGTTTCATCAGATCAGAGAATCTTGTTTCTCATGGTCTGAGAGGTCTTTAGGTGTCTTTTGGCAAACTCCATGCGGGCTGTCATGTGCCTTTTACTGAGGAGTGGCTTCTGTCTGGCCACTCTACCATACAGGCCTGATTGGTGGAGTGCTGCAGAGATGGTTGTCCTTCTGGAAGGTTCTCCCATCTCCACAGAGGAACTCTAGAGCTCTGTCAGAGTGACCATTGGGTTTTTGGTGACCTCTCTGACCAAGTCCCTTCTCCCTAGATTGCTCAATTTGGCCTGGCTGCCAGCTCTAGGAAGAGTCTTGGTGGTTCCAAACTTCTTCCATTTAAGAATGATGGAGGCCACTGAGTTCTTGGAGACCTTCAATGCTGCAAATTATTTTTTTTGTACCCTTTCCCAGATCTGTGCCTCGACACAATCCTGTCTTGGAGCTCTATGGAGAATTCCTTCGACCTCACAGCATGTTTTTTGCTCTGACATGCACTGTTATCTAGATAGGTGTGTGCCTTTCCAAATCATGTCTAATCAATTGAATTTACCGCAGGTGGACTCAATCAAGTTGTAGAAACATCTCCAGGATGATCAATGGAAACAGGATGCACCTGAGCTCAATTTCGAGTCTTATAGCAAAGGGTCTGAATACTTATGTAAATAAGGTATTTCTGTTTTTTATTTGTAATTTGCAAAAAAAAATCTAAACCTGTTTTCGCTTCATCATTATGAGGTATTGTGTGTAGATTTGAAGAGGAGAAAAAATTAATTTAATCAATATTAGAATAAGGCTGTAACATAACAAAATGTGGAAAAGGTCAAGGGATCTCAATATTTTCCGAATGCTCTGTATGTATGTGGCTGTACAAGACGTGTATGACAATGTACAGTGTCTATTTGGTACCAGTACTGTGTGTCTATGACAATTTCCCCCTCAGGAACATTACATTTTATTCTTATTTTTTTCTTGAACCTTTATTTAACTAGGCAAGTCCGTTAAAAACAAATTCTTATTTACAATGACGGCCTACCGGGGAACAGTGGGTTAACTACCTTGTTCAGGGGCAGAACGACAGATTTTTACCTTGTCAGCTCGGGGATTCGTTCCAGTAACCCAACGCTCTAGGCTACCTGCCGCCCCAACCTAAATGACTTCATAAAAAGCATTTTTAGAAAAATAGTAATGTACTGTATACTGACTTAATTATGATTGTATATGCTTTTCAGTGGGCCAATGATGAAGCTTGTGTACAAGCTTCAAGCAGAGGAGTACAAGTATGAAATACCTGTCAGCTTTCTCCCTGTAAGTCTCATCCCTTTTTAAACATGTTTTTTTCTTCTCAATTTGAAACATAGCAAGGTCTTCCACAACAGTGATTGGTGTAAAGCTTGGATGTTATTTTCTCTTGCAGGGTCCTGTAAAGGCATCCATACAGGAAGGTGTCCTCCCAGATTGTCCACTTTTTCACAACAAGCTGCAGTTTCCTCTGTCTGGTCTCCAGACACTCAGCCTGGCGCTCAGTATCCTTGATGCTCAAACTCACACTCAGTCCTCGCCTTCTTACAAACATACAATGTTTGCTTACATTATTTACATTTGTTTTGTAGTCTGGTGGTATGTCCTTAAACCATCTGCAGATCCATTTGAATATTACATGTTCATATTTGCTTCCAGTCTTATCACACCAAAGGTAAACCCCACTCAACTGTCATTACAACAGTAAATGTTTTGATAGTTTGTGATAACTTCCATGATAATCAGACTTATTTGACCTAACGTGATAGTTTTGATGTGATTTTCTCAGAACTACCCTCTGGGCCAGCATGTGAGCAGCTTGGACAATGCGTACTTTGTGCTTGTGGACACCTACCTCAAGTACTTCCTCCCTACAGAGGGCAGCGTTCCTCCCTCTCCATTCGCCGACAATAGAGGCTCTGTGTCTCCACCTGCTCCCAGGTACTCTACAGTAGGGATAGGTCTTATCAAAATAAATGTTTCTGTCAGTGGTGTAAAAATTACTCAATGGTCATACTTGAGTAAAAGTAAATATACCTTTTTAATAGAAAATTACTCAAGTAAAAGTCACCCAGGAAAATACTTTGACTTTTACTCAAGCAGTATCTGCTTTGAAATGTACTTAAGTACAGTGGTGGAAAAAGTACTCCAATAGTCATACTTGAGAAAAAGTAAAAGCTATACAAACCAGATGGCACCGTTTTATTTACGGACAGACGGGCACACTCCAACACATAATTTACAAACACATTATTTGTGTTTAGTGAGTCCGCCAGATCTGAAGCAGTAGGGATGACAAGTTGTATTGATAGGTGCCTGTATTGGACCATAATTCTGTCCTGCCTTAACATTAGAAGTGAGTACTTTTTGATGTATGCTAGTAAAAAGTACATATTTTCTTTAGATTTGTAGTGGAATAAAAGTAAAAGTTGTAAAATATATATATATAAATAGTAAAGTGCAGATACCCCAAAAATGACTTAAGTAGTACTTTAAAGTATTTTTTACTTCAGTACTTTACACCACTGGTTTCTGTGAATGTGAAAGGGTTGTGATCAGTAGGGTGAGAAAAGATGCTACCTGAACTTGTCCAATAAGAGCACACACTTTTACCTTTGGCTCCTCTTAGTTTCTCCTTCCTTCCTCATGCTACAACTCAGAGCTCACGGTCATGTCTTTGGCGCCCAGGGCTCCCAGCGTGCCTTTTGCAGGGTATGGCATCCATAGCACCAGCCTCCTCAAGCGCCACATATCCCATCAGCCCTCGGTCACTGCTGACCCTGCAGCCCAGGAGATCTGGAGGTCAGAGGCATTACTACAGGTGAGGCTCCTTCATCATTTGTCAGTCATGAATGTATTTAGTCTGAATGATGTCAGTCAGGTGTTTAGGGAATCGGGAATAAGACGTGTGTTTGTGTGTGTTACCCCCAGGTGTTTGTGGAGATCTGGCTGCATCACTACTCCCTGGAAATGTACCAGAAGCTGCAGTCCCCCCAGGTGAAGGTAAGAGCATGTCACATGGACCCTCCCACCACCAAGCTCCCCCCTCACCCCTGCACTGCAGCAACGCACGGCTGACTGGCTGATGACCCCCCCCCCCCCCCCACTTGAACAACGGCAGGGCGCGTCCCACTCAAGTGCCATGCTAGACCTTCCTCCAAGCCACAGACATGGACCCCACATGGTGATCAGCTTCAAATCAACCTGTCCCCTGGCTGGGACTGGGACACAAAACGGGTCACATTGTCCTCTTTTCAACTAGAGGGGAGTATTTCTATAAGACTTGCACTCCCACACCGGGGCTATAATAATGTAGTTTATATCCATCTCTTTTGCACTGCATAGATGGGTAAACTGTATATTAGTTGCTGTTTCTTATGCTTCTTTGAGGGTAACTGGAAAATCAGGCAGAGGGAGGTCTGGCTTTGGTTTGTACTGATCTATAGTCTCCTTATTTGCACAGATTAGGAAACATGAATGTTATCAAAATGAACAAAGTTCAATGTTAAACCAATCAAAATAGGGCACAGTAAACATCAGGCATTTGTAATTTTATTTGAAAGGCAGGCTTATTTTGGGATTTTCTTTCCTTCGTTGCTGAATTATTGGCTTATGGGCAACTGCAGCGCAAATGTACTGCACCGATTTGGCATGTGTATCTGGTAGTAGTGCTTTAGCTTCCCGCATGACCTGTGCGTGCCTTCTGTGTGTGTGTGTGTGGCTCCATTAACTGTTTCAGTGCCCTTCTCTATTGTCTATTTGGTTGTTGGGCTGCTAGGCTGGTTGCCATCTCTACTTCTGTTCATGTATCATTTAGCCACCACCCTTTGTCATGATCCATACACCTGTCAAATCCCCAATGTACAGGCCGTACCTTTCCCATCCCTGCTGTCCCCTAGTAACCTAGTACATTCCCAGTCTGTTAAATTGCATAGTTAAAGTTAAGTATGTGGTCCTCCATAGTGTAAGAGATGCAGTATCCCCTCTTCCCCCCCTAAAAAACCCAACCTGTCATGGCCATTGGACTGAAACAATCCTTTTACCTGTGGACTGTTCTTCTACCTAAAATAACAAACCCTGTTATTAACCATGTGTTGTTTCTTCTGTGCCTCATTGATGAGGATATTAACCGTTTAATCTCTCCTTTCTTGGGTGTGGAAAAGGCTACTGCATCACCCTAGCTGTCATAGCATTGTGTTCCTGTGGTCAATATCTTTTTGTTTTGTTTCTTGTTTTCTCCCATATTTGGTGTTCACTCCTTTTCCTTTGTGGATGCACTATATCCTTTTCTCCTTTCTATTCTCATGTTCACCTCCTTCCCTTCTCCCCCTCTCTCCTCCTTTCCCAACTGTGTTGTTGTCGTTTCCCTCCTCTTCCTCCCCTGGTTGTGACGGGTCGTACAGCTGGCGCTGCTGCACTATCGCCTCAGTATGTCCAGCATGCCGTGCCAACCCCTGACCCCTCCTGGCTCTGGGACCCTCGACACGTACCAAGTACTTTTACCTTTCCATCCACTCCCACCGGGCCTGCTGGAGGTAAACCTAGGCCCTGAGGACAGAGTAGCATTAAGGTTAAGGTGGGGAGGTCAAGGGTACTTCTCTTCAACAAAAAAATGAACATTTGAATGCCGTTAAAGTGCATTCTGTAAAACCAATTGCTTGGTTGACGCAACCAGTCAAAGACCTATCCTTGGATGGACCCCATTTTGACAGCACGAAATTCACATAACGTCAAACATCTCACAGTATGATCTGGCCCATAGAGAAGTATCCTTGAAAGGAGAATGTGCCTTCAAAGCATGTTTTGAATTTGAAGAGAGTGACGTTTTCATTGTATGTAGCTTGTGGATGTCTGTTGTGTTGCACACTATCCTTAGTTAATGTGTGTCATTGTTGTCTTTCCCATCTCACATTCTTCCATTGAGCAAACACTACTACAGTATACAAAACATATAAATAACCAAATTGCCCTAAATCAATTAAATAATTCATCATCAAATTGTCTATTTTCCTCATCATTCTAAGAATAATGGATCTGAATATCAATTTGAAGTACTGTATGTGCCTGTTTCTGAGCTAGACACAGATTGTTTTCGGCTAGGCTTTTTCAACAGCAGGGTAATTTGAGAAACAGTAACAATGGCTAGGGGAAGAACCAGGATTAGGGGAATGTTCCAAGCCCAATGTGTGATTGGTTATTGTTATCCGAGGAGCTTTGTGTGATTGGCTGCTGCCCCGTGGATCTCTGTATGACTGGCTGCTGTTTCAGGAGACTTTCACCCCGACAGAGGAGCACGTTCTGGTGGTGCGTCTCCTGGTGAAGCACCTCCATGCCTTTTCCTGCAGCCTGAAACCTGAGCAGGTCTGCTCCTCGCCCTCGGCCCACTCCCACGCCAGCCCCCTGGAAGAGTTCAAGAGGTGAGCTGAGCAGTGAGCACCCCAATAATCAGACATCAGGGTCCACGTTCTTTCCAGGAAATCACAGTTGATCTAGTTTTGTCTGTAATTCACTGTGGCCCTGTCTCTGTAGGGTGGTGGTGCAGCGTTTTGTCCAGCAGAAGCTCTATGTGTTCCTCCAGCACTGCTTTGGTCACTGGCCTTTAGATGCCTCCTTCAGAGCGGTAGGTGTTCCAACTCCATCCTCAACCTTCTCAACTTGGCTGGTGTCAATCACGACTCTCTCTCATTGGGTCCACTTCTTTTCTTATCTCTATACCACCACTGTCTCTGTGTTTAGGTGTTGGAGACGTGGCTTAGCTACATCCAGCCGTGGAGGTACACAGGAGAGAATACCAATCCTCAGACAGACCAGAACAAAGGTGTACCTGAGAAATGGTGAGTTATCTGTTGGATTACAGTATAGGTCAGGCTAAATAAATGTGTGCTAGCAGTGCTTCCTTGAAATGTTTTACTCAGAGGCACGGTTTAGTATTGGTGTATTTGTCTTACTGATTCCAAAAATGTTCTGATCCATCTTCCTGACCAGGGGCTTGTTTGTTCAGGAGAACCTGCTCATGTACACAAAGCTCTTTCAGGGCTTTCTAAACAGGGTGGTACGCATAGACCTGGTCAACGTCAAAAATGCACTAATGGTCTTCAGGGTGGCCAAAGTCTTCGCTCAGCCAAACCTATCAGAGATGATTCAGAAAGGTAAGAACAGAAACATTCACCCAGTCTTATGATACTTGTGTGATGCAGATGCATTAATAGTAATGTCCAAGTACAGTAGACTGTCCTACCCTAACCCTCCTATCCGTCCCTCCCCAGGAGAGCAGCTGTTTCTGGAGCCGGAGCACGTCCTCCACCATCGGCAGCACCGGGTCTTCCTCACTCCAAGCCACGGTGGCAGCTTCCTGTCTGCCCGGCAGTCCGTGGTGACAGACAGGGTGTTCAGGGTGAAGAGCCACGTGTACGGCCTGGAGGGCCAGGACTGCCAGTACAAACAGATGTTCGGCACAGAGCTGAGGGGCGCGGTGAGTGGAGTGGAGGGAACCATACTTGGGGGTGGTTTCATTGCAATTCCAGTTTTGCACGTTTGTAATTCCCATTTCTGGAATTGAACCCAACTTTGGGAGAAAAGTGCTAAGGAGGCTTGTTTTGTTGCATTGTTTGACACTGAAACCATGACCTTGAACCAATTTTAGCTACCAGTTAGTTATTGGTACTTAATTAGTACCAGTGTTAACCACCTGCTACAAGCACAGTCTGTGTGGACTTTATTGAATTTGCTAGGCTGACTTCACACATTTTGTCAATCATCAGTTAACTGTAGTCTCAGTTAAGTAAAATGAACTAGCTACGCTCTGCAAGATTAGATTGCTCTGAACTGCACTGTGTTGCCGACTTTCTGGAGAAGACTATGTTCTCCTTGCTTCTCGCAACAGACCCAACCGCCCAGGCCTGCCCTTCGTCTTAGATTTACATTTGTCATTTAGCTCAGGGTCCAAACTCAGTCCTGCCTCCCCCTGGGTGAACGTTTTGGTTTTTGCCCGAGCACTACACCGCTGAATCAAATATCCAACTCATCATCGAGCTTTGATGATTTGAATCAGCTGTGTAGTGCTAGGGCAAAAAACTAAATGTGCACCCAGAGGGGGCCCCAGGACCGAGTTTGGGAAACCCTGATTTAGATGCTTTTATCCAGAGCGACTTAGAGTAGTGAGTGCATACATTTTCATACTGGTCCCCCATGGGAGTTGAACCCACAACCCTGGCATTGCAAGCGCCATGCTCTACAAACTGAGCCACACAGCACCACTAGAACCAATCAACAACTACTCCTTTAGTCTGATGTTTTGAGGCTGCATATAAGCATGGTCACTGTTGTCATCCTTCTTTGATGTAGGTACTGAAGCTCATTCAGATCATCGCCCAGGCGAGGCAGACAGCCAAGAGGATATCAGATCACTCAGCTGAAGTGGCGGCCAATAACTCCTTCATGTCTTGGTTTGGAATGGGCTCCCCCGACCTCAACTACACCTTCAATGGAGGAGAGGTGGATGACACTGGGGAATGTGTCAAGAAGACCCACGAGTTCCTGGAGAGGTCACTGGACTACCTCTGTCAGATATTTCGGGTAGGTTTACACAGACGTTTTCCTTAAGATTTTAGCATGTGCTAAACTGCTGCAATTGATTTGAATCAAACTTAATTCAACTAATTTGGGGTGAAAATGGGTCATGCTATTCTGTCGTCTCCAGCTGAATGCAGGACAGCTTTCTCAGCTGATGGCTACCCTGGGCTCTGGTCAGGACGATGGGAACTCCAGGCAGCTACCAGACTGTGTTCAGGGTGAGAATGGACTCATCCTCACAGACCTGGGCCGAATGCAGGTCAGACTACTTATTCAACTCACCCAAAACTACAACCCCAACCATGTCATAAAGGGATTATTGTTAAATATGTGTGATGTTTTTGCAGATCATCAATGGACTGCGTAGATTTGAGATTGAGTACCAAGGAGACCCAGAGCTTCAGCCCATCAGGAGCTATGAGAATGCCGTCCTGGTCAGACTGTTTTTCAAGATCTCGTCCCTGGTCAATGAGAGGGTATGTGATATGTAGCCTAACAGAATCTGAGTTATCATAGTTTTAGTCCAACCATTCCTTAATTAGAACCGTTCTCCCCTCCACAGTTCGGAGGTCACATGGAAGCTCTGTGCTCGCGGCCGGACTTCCTGGGCCGGTTGGGACGACACTACCTGGCCAGCCCTGAGGTCAAGGCGGACGGCAGGCAGAGGAGCCCAGAGACACGGCGAACAGCTGAGAGGAACCGACGGCCGCGGCTAAGCCTGCGCACACTGGCAAGCTACAGAACCCTGCTGATGCTTCTATTTCTCTACCTGTTTGGGGTGCTGTTCTCATTCGGCCCCATATCCAGCACACTGCTCATCCTTACAGGCGGCTTTCTCTATGGACTCTTCATAACCCTGTTTGGAGATAAACTCAAGTCCCAGTAGCAGGGGAATGAAAAGGCTTTTTTTTGCCACTTGCCTTCGTGCTTGGCCATCTGTTATGATATATTCAGTCCCTTTTTATTCTTGTAAATAAATACAAGTGCATTGCTTTTCAGATGAAGTTTGCTAAATCTTTTTTTTAAGCAGTTTTACTGAGTGACAGATGTGAACAATTAGTAGTATGATTTCATATTCTAACAAGATATTGAATGTTTTTCAATTGAACATTGAAAGGATGGTGGTGATTATCCTCAAACTACAAGATTGACAGGTGTAATAAATAGTTACATGACTCTTGCACTAGTATTTTGAATTGATAATAATAATTTAACTGAAGATGGTATTCTTTGCCTTTATCGTTTTTCTATGATTGCTTGTCTGTATGTGTGAGCATGCAAAGACGACAGAAATGTAGTTATACAATGTTGCATTCGAATGGCAGATTTTAATTTCCGCCACAGATCGAGACAGTCTGGTTGTCATGGCAACGTATGCAGGCGTGCTTGTCTACTAAAGACAGGTGAAAGGGAAAATAAATCGTAAGTGTACGTGGGTAAAATGTTGTATTGACCTTTCTTATCTCGTTCTACAATGTATCTTCTTAAAATGTGATTTTTAAACCTAAGTTTAACCACACCGCTAACCGTATGCCTAACCTTAAATTAAGACAATGTCTGGCAACAGTCTTCTACCTGTCCGAAATCTACCCCACTGGTCCCGCGTTATATGCTTTGACAAGCCTTGCTTTCCACAACCACTTCCTGTCCCGGTCTACGAACTTCAACCGCTGTCCAAGTCATCTCACCGTGACCCGTGGCGGTTCTAGACCATTTCAACTGGGGGGGGGGGGCAAGCAAGCTGGGGCCAGTTGTACTGTTAGAGGGGCCAGTTACATTAGACGTTATTGTTGTCATATCGTTTTCTTCACTGCATTGCAGGCATTAGCAGGCAAAATACCATGTTCATAATCATCATCGTTGTCACTGTCTAGTAACGGATGTAAAAAAAGAAAGATAGTAAAAATGTGTTATGTAAAACTTATTTCATACTCCACATTTAGGGGGACCACAAGGGGGTCCAAAATTGTTGTCACAGGGGCACTGCCCCCCCCCCCCCCCCCCAGAACCGCTAGTGACCGTGACACTGTAGCGGGTTTCTTATGCACCACAGGAGAACCCAGAATTGAAGAGCGACACCACGGCTGTCTTTAAGGCTTTTATGTTGATCTGCTGCAATAGTATTATGAAAAGACAGGACAGGAACACAGTCTCCAATGCAACGCCTGACAAGTTGTTCTTTCTCTCTCAGTGTTTTCTCAGACTCTCACAATCACACTCATACATAAAGCCATAATGTATAGTATAAAATAATAACCAGTCCTTAATACAAAGAATGTATAATCTTAATTCTTAGACAATAGAACCATACCTGCAATAGTATTATGAAAAGGCAGGACAGGAACACATCAGTCTCCAATGCAACGCCTGACAAGTTGTTCTACACAGGAGCATGAAGAAAGGTAAAACACATATCCTGTCTCACATCCCCAATACATTGCTAGATACTTTCAGTGTTGATAGTAGCAAAATACAACAACTCATGTACAAAACCACTGCAACACAAACAAGTTACAACGTAAAATCGCCTTAGAGGGCAAAAACTACATCCCCCATAATGCACCACCATCACTAGTCGGCAGCTCAACTTGCCTTCTGCATCACAGAAAGTCATGCTAGCTAGCAACACTTTTAGCACTCTGTAACTATATTAATAACAACAATAAAACTCAAAGTTATGTGTTTCGATAGTCTCACATCCCCTTATAACAATATCTACAGCATTAACCTTGGGACGTTTTATTTATTTCACGTTACGGACTTCTACAAAGGAGTAATCTGCAACCCGTACCTTTCTCTCTCAGTGTTTTCTCAGACTGAGGAGAGCGGGAGCTAAGGGTAGTACCAGGGTGTTAGTAGGTGACGTAAGCACCCAGATAAAATAAAATACATTTAATGAAACAAAACCTGAAGATGTTAACATCATTCAGCTACTGTAGCTGCCTACCTAACATCAACAGGCATCACCAGTAGCGCAACAATTAAAATTAGAAACCAAAAGTAAAGTTCCTGGCGATCTGACTCCCCCCTTCTGTCTGAACATGGAATATTCCTGTTCGCGGGCTTTGGCCACTGACCCTCAAACTGATTGTTCTGTTCTGCGTTGTGTACTATTCTAATAATTTGAAGTTTGCTGGAATAACCATTTTAACTCTACTACAACACGGATACCCACGTTGCATCGCTTCAGAGTAATATTCAGTTTTTGCAACTACAGGACAATTACACGTCAGAACCTGTTTGAACTGCTTCCTCCATGTCCCTGCACCCTTTTTGGGAACCAGGCACCCTCCCAGCCCTCAAATAGCCTGAACTTAGGGTTGCCAACTGTCCCGTATTCAGTGTTGCCAACAAATATTCAGGGTAAGTTGCTAGAGGCAGGTTGATTTGTTGCTAAAAGTTGCTAAATTACATTGTGATGTCATTGCGTGATAACGTAAAACTGCGTCGTTACGTAGAATACACAATAACGTTACTCAAATTGACTGGCCGTCTCGGTAAAAAGTATGATTTGACATTTGTTCAGGTACAGACTCCCACTCTTTTGTACTTTTGGCTGTATAATTTTGATTGAGACATGTTGATTGATGTTGTAAGTTCTGTTTAAGATCAAACATTCGAGACCAACTATATTCATTGGGTTTGGCTCGTCGAACCCGTACTACTGCTGCTGCAGTCAGCCAACAATGATTTGCAATGTACTGAAATTGCTGCTGGCCTTCTGCTGACGTCACTCACAATGCACCTTTGCAGCCAGACTGACTGACTGTTGTGAATGACTGTGTGACAGAGAAAATCGTTTTTGTGTCATTTAGAGGGAAAATGCGTGCATTTTAGGGTTTGAGACACTTTTCAAAAGTTGCTAAAAGTTCCAGATAAATGTTTAAAAGTAGCTAAATGTGTTGCTAGGTGCTGTTTGAAAAAGCAGTTGCCAGGGTACTCTGAAAAGTTGATAAATCTAGCAACAAAATTGCTAAATTGGCATCACTGTCCGTATTAGCCGGGATGTCCCTTATATTGGGCTAAATTGGTTTGTCCCATACGTGATCTCCCTTGTCTCGTATATTCATCCAATCGCAGTATCGCGTAAACGCGCCAATTTCTGTTATTGTTCGGTCGGTTTGGCATATCAAGGAAATATGGATAAACCTGCAAAAAATGAGACTGTGCAGCTACAACAAACAATGGGAAGCAAGAAAGACGTGGGTTAAGGCTGTCAGTGGTGACACAACGAAAGCTTTCTGTACTTTATGCTATTCCAATTGAATAAGACTATGAATATACACTATATTCATTCCCATAACACAATACCCACACCACCGTGCACTGGCACGCCACCTTTTGTGTCTTATTTGGTAGTGAGAAAGTTGGCAACCCTACCTGAACTCTCTCGCTGGGAGATAGGCCAGGCTGTACAGAGGTAGACTGGACAATAGAACGAGTCAAAATTCACCCAAAACTGAAAAACGGCTTTAGAACGTTGGCTAAGCTGGAACACTAGCGCGAGCCCATAGCAAATGAATGGAATCGAACGTTCGCAGAGCCTGTTTTGACTGGAGTGAAGCTTGTATCCCATTTTTATTTTACCACTACAATCTGTTCTTAGGACAAAACTGAAAAATAACAACTCGTGTAGAAAGTAAACAACCGCACCTCAATGGTGCCAATTGTGCTTATAACGAGGAAGTAGGGAAAAAATGGCAACTGACTATTTCTGGTCTAGCATTTGATAACGAGATACACTGCCCAGCCTTACATAATTAGAAAGAGGAGATTATCATGATTAACATGGTGTCCAAATTGAAAAAAATCTAAACATGCACATTGCGAGATATTTGCCAAAATAGACAGACATACCTATATTTCTCTATAGTAAACAATGGGAAGATCTCAGAGTAATGAGTAATTTTTGGTTGTTTACATTTTAACTATAAACAACGTGAGCAGGTCTCCATTGCCAACTATAGCGAAGCTGCCATTGTGACATAGTACAACAAAATGGGATTAGAACATTCAGAAGGCGAGTTGGTGCCACAGTGTTCAGTAGAACTAATGAGCTGGCAGGGTGAAAAATGCCCTAAAATAAGGCCTGTTTTTTCGTGATTACTTCAAAACTACGGCAGGCAACTGGGATATATGGTAATATTATGAAACTGGGCTCCACCGCGGATGCAATGAACTACTTTTTATTAGAAAAAAAGCATTGTTAAAAATGTCATGTGTCCAGCCTAACAGAGGATCAGGCTGAGAACAATGCATTGAGGGACTAGCAGTACAGCAGGCCCAGCCCACACTAACCCAAGCCTCTTTCACTACCATGGCCATTGAAGGACTTCCACTAAATTACCACTGAATGTTAACTTATAAAGTTTAAGTTCAATGTACATACATTTATATTTCTCCCTATTAAACTTATTTTGGTGTGCCATTGTTGGTCAAGTTAGTTGTATTTTGTCTTATGGGAAATGGATGTACAGGTAACTGCCAATATAAACACCAGCACTGTCTTAAAATAGGGTGTTGGGCCACAACAGCTTCAACACGCCTTGGCATAGATTCTACAAGTGTCTGGAACTCTATTGGAGGGATGTGACACCGTTCTTACAAGAAATGTCATCATTTGGTGTTTTGTTGACGGTGGTAGAAAACACTGTCTCAGGTGCTGCTCCAGAATCTCCCATACGTGTTCAATTGTGTTCAAATCTGGTGACAGACACCATTTAAACCCCCTATAATCCTTTGAGACACCTATTTCCAAGACACAGATCACTTCTAGCCACAGTAGCCAAAACAATGGGCTACTGGGCATTTTATACATGACCCTAAACGTGATGGGATGTTAATGGATTAATTAACTCAGGAACCACACCAGTGTGGAAGTACCTGCTTTCAATATACTTTAGTTTCACTCATTTACTGAAGTGTTTCCTTTATTTTGGAAGTTACCAGGTTCATGAAAACACAGGTGAACAGAAATGTTTTTATTCATGATAACAAAAAAAATCCCTTATGAGTATATATATATATATATATATATATACACACACACACATACCGCAACGTGTTCAGTTCTTGGTTATACATTTTCACAACTCAAAATTCTTTACATAACTCATCCCAAATGGACCTTCTCATAATACAGTTTGTATAGAACCCTCAGCAGCACACCCTAGTGATAGGGGAGAGCTGGTGCTCCAAGATGTGGTAGCCCACTCCTTCCAGTTTGCACTGTGTTAGTGATAAGTTATGTTGTACCCAGCATGGTTTGATGGACAGGTGAGGTGAGCTTCTTGTCTATGCTGCAGAAAGACAGGCTTGTCTGACACTCTGGGCCCAAGTATTGAGCAGTGCAGTCACTGAGTGCTTGTCTGGAAGCTGTAGGAGCTTGGAGGTCATGTTTCTGTGAACGTTTTGTAGGAAGGGGTTAGCACCTGGCGAGTAGAGGAAGAAAAAGTAAAGCATAAATCAACTCAAATGCATTGAAACCTGAGATGAGCTAAAATATATATATAACATTTTAAACTGTCAAGGTAATGTTGGGCTACTTTCTCCATTACACCCAAAGTTAAAGTAGAGTAAATTTGACTAATACAGTGCATTCGGAAAGTATTCAGACCCCTTGACTTTTTCCACATTTAGTTACATTACAGCCTTTTTTTTAAACGAATTAAATTGTTTTTTTCTCCCCTCAATCTACACACAATACCCCATAATGACAAAGCAAAAACAGGTTTGGACATTTTTGAAAATGTATAAAAAATAAACTGATATCACATTTCATAAGTATTCAGACCCCCATGCTTCACCGTAGGGATGGTGCCAGGTTTCCTCCAGACGTGACGCCTGGCATTCAGGCCAAAGAGTTCAATCTTGGTTTCATCAGACCAGAGAATCTTGTTTCTAATGGTCAGAGTCCTTTAGGTGCCTTTTGGCAAACTCAAAGTGGGCTGTCATGTGCCTTTTACTGAGGAGTGGCTTCCGTCTAGCCAGTAACCATAAAAGCCTGATTGGTGGAGTGCTGCAGAGATATTTGTCCCATCTCCACAGAGGAACTCTGGAGCTCTGTCAGAGTGACCACTGGGTTCTTGGTCACCTCCCTGACCAAGGCCCTTCTCCCACGATTGGTCAGTTTGGCCGAGGGACAGCTCTAGGAAACTGTTCCAAACTTCTTCCATTTAAGAATGATGGAGGCCACTGTGTTCTTAGGGACCTTCAATGTTGCAGAAATGTTTGTTATCCTTCCCCAGATGTGCCTTGACACAATCTTGTCTAGGAGCTCTACGGACAATTCCTTCAACCTCATGGCTTGGTTTTTGCTCTGACATGCACTGTCAACTGTGGGACCTTATATAGACAGGTGTGTCTTTCCAAATCACGTCCAATCAATTTCGAGTCTCATAGCAAAGGGTCCTTATGTAAATAAGGTATGTGTGTTTTATTTTTAATACATTTAAAAAATGTCTAAACCTGTTTTCACTTTGTGTGTAGATTGAGTGGAAAAAAATGTTTTATCCATTTTAGAATAAGGCTGTAACATAACAAAATGTGGAAAAAGTCAAGGGGTCTGAATACTTTCCGAATGCAATGTATGGGTACAGAGAAAGCCAGTGTGTCTTACCATACACTTGCCCGTCGTCTGCCCACTGAGGGCTCTGGTCTGGGTAGTCTGCTGGGATGCTGAGCTGGAGAGGAGGCACACTTGGCAGGTTCTTATCATCTGGAAGAGAGAAGCAGGGAATAACGTCAGGCATCAATGTATTTTATATTTGAGAGAGAATAGTGTGATTTCCCCTGGTCTTCATCTCTCAATGCCCTACACTAGCAGTTGGCCCATAAGTGATTGACTCAGCCATGCCTTCTTGCCCATCCAACATTTCCTCATCTCCCAGCCCTTCTAATGCTACTAGCCCCGATGCTCCTCCCACTTCCCCCCCTGCTCCGCTACAAAGTTTCTCCCTGCAGGCGGTCACTGAGTCTGAGGTGCTAAAGGAGATCCTTAAACTTGACCCCAAAAAACCCATCTGGGTCAGATGGTTTAGATCCTTCTTTAAGGTTCCAGCCCCTATCGTCGCTGAGCCTGTCTTTCCTCTCTGGGGAAGTTCCCATTGCTTGGAAGGCAGCCATGGTGCATCCTTTATTTAAAAGGGGGAGATCAAGCTGATCCTGTTATAGGCCAATTTCTATTTTGCCCTGTTTATCAAAAGTGTTGGAAAAATGTGTCAATCAACTGACTGGCTTTCTCGATGTTTATAGTATTCTCTCTGGTATGCAATCTGGTTTCCATTCAGGTTATGGATGTGTCACTGCAACCTTAAATTTCCTATATTATGTCACCATTTCCCTTGATTCTAAGCAATGTTGTGCTGCTATTTTTATATAAAGTAGACCATTCCATTCTTGTGGGCCGGCTAAGGAGTATTGGTGTCTCTGAGGGGTAGTTGCCTGGTTTGCTAACTACCTCTCTCAAAGAGTGCAGTGTATAAAGTCAGAACATCCGCAGTCTCAGCCACTGCCTGTCACCAAGGGAGTACCCCAAGGGTCAATCCTAGACCCCATGTTCTTCTCAATTTATATCAACAACATAGCTCAGGCAGTAGGAAGTGCTCTCATTCATTTATATGCAGATGATAGTCTTCTACTCAGCTGGCCCCTCCCCGGATTTGGTGTTAAACGCTCTACAACCAAGATTTCTTAGTGTCCAACAAGCTTGCTCTGCCCTTAACCTTGTTCTGAACTCCTTCTAAACAAAGATCATGTGGTTCAGTAAGAATAATGTCCCCCTCCGGTGTTATTACTACCTGAGGGTTTAGAGCTTGTGGTAGTCACCTTATACAAGTACTTGGGAGTATGGCTAGATGGTACACTGTCCTTCTCTCAGCACATATCAAAGCCCCAGGCTAAGGTTAAATCTAGACTTGGTTTCCTCTATCGTAATCACTCCTCTTTCACCTCAGCTGCCAAACTAACCCTGATTCAGATGACCATCCTACCCATGCTAGATTACGGAGACGTAATTTATATATCGACAAGTAAGGGTGCTCTAGAGCGGCTAGATGTTCTTTACCATTCGGTCATCAGATTTGCCACCAATGCTCCTTATAGGACACATCACTGCACTCTATACTCCTCTGTAAACTGGTCATCTCTGTATACCCATCGCAAGATCCACTGGTTGATGCTTATTTATAAAACCCTCTTAGGCCTCACTCCCCCCTATCTGAGATATCTACAGCAGCCCTCATCCTCCACATACAACACCCGTTCTGACAGTCACATTCTGTTAAAGGTCCCCAAAGCGCACACATCCCTGGGTCGCTCCTCTTTTCAGTTCGCTGCAGCTAGCGACTGGAACGAGTTGCAAAAAACACTCAAACTGGACAGTTCTCAATCTCTTCATTCAAAGACTCAAATCATGTACTCTGACACTTGTAGCTGCTTCGCGTAATGCATTGTTGTCTCTACCTTCTTGCCCATTGTGCTGTTGTCTGTTTCCAATAATGTTTGTACCATGTTTTGTGCTGCTACCATGTTGTCGTCATGTGTTGCTGCCATGCTGTACTGTTGTCTTAGGTCTCTATGTGGTGTTGTCTCATGTCATGTGTGTTTTGTCCTATATTTACATTTTTAATTGTAGCCCCCGTCCCCACAGGAGGTCTTTTCCTTTTTGGTAGGCCATCATTGTAAATAAGAATTTGTTCTTAACTGACTTGCCTAGTTAAATAAAATAAACAATTTTCAGAACATCCGCTCCAACAAAAATCGTCCCGCGACTGAATCTAGTTGCCTACCTCAGCCCTTAACTCACCTAGTTTACAGATGAGGTGCACAGTGCCATTGTTACTGCAGAACGAGGGGTCCAGGTTGACCAGGAACTTGGCATTAAGACGGGCCACCTCCCCCTGCAGGATGTTGGGGATAGTCTGACGGTCATCCTCCTCATGTTTCCTCTTCCGGGCTGCGATGATGGGGCCCCTGTGGAGAGAGAATAGACATGGGTGTCATGACAGCCTGATCCCACTAATACACTTTCTCTATACACTGTAGGAAACGAGGATGGTCTTGTATCAACGACAGAGTGGTGGACAGATCTAAAGCAGGGATGCTCCAAAATGCCCGTCGAAAAATACTTTCCTACCCTGACCTAAAGTGTAGTGTTTCTGGACATGAAGGAGTGGTTAGGGTAAACTCACATGATGGGCGGCCCGTGGATGGCTGTCATGGCTGGGGCGAAGGTACGGTACAGAGAATGGTTGAAGACAGGCGAGCGGATGTTTGCCATGACGGCATCCAAGAGGGGCTGGCACAGGTACTGCTGCTTGGTGCAGGGCACAGGTGGAGGGGGAGGCGTCGGCTAACACAGGTTTAGGAAAACGACAGTTGTTAAGGAGCTAAATAAGCAAACGTTTTGTTGAATGGTTGACGATTCACATTCAAATGGGTAACCTTTAGGAATTCACAACAGAAAGACATTTTGAAAACCAAGGAGCAATATAACAGCACAAAGATTATCAACACAGTCTCTTGCTTACCACAGCCATATCATTTTTCAGTTTCTCCAGTGCTATCTCACACTTCTGTAAGGTTCTGAGAGGACACCTGCAAGTCCGGGAGAGGAGATATCATTCAATAACCATTGCTGAGACAAACTTGGATGGACACTGACACACTTAAGCAACGCACTTGTATTATTTTACCTTGTGTTGGGGTCAGTGAGAATGTTCAGCAGGCTCTTCATCTTACTCAGGTCCTTTTTCCTATCTGTTGGGAATGCAAACTCCCTTTAGTGAGTGGGAACAGCCAAGAGTGGCAAGAAAAGTAAGAAAGAGCGTGGCCTGAGTGCATACCTTCATTTTTGTCTATCTTGTTGATCATCCTGCGCAGCGGCTCGATGTATTTGGAGAGCTGTTTGAGTTTCTCCATGTACTGCTGGTCCTCCTGCTGGTTGGCCCCGGATGGACTCATCACTGAACTGGGGTTCCCTTCACGTCACCAGACAACCACGTGGGACAACAATTAGAATCCTCAGGTACATTCAATGTGTTTACATAGTCTTAGGGACACTGGGAAAAGGCTTATTTGGCATAGAATGCAATTAAAAAATTATGTGGTTCCAGACAAATCAAAATCCTACGTAAAGCCGATGTAAGAATGTAAACTATAGTAAGGAAACCAATCAGATGTGAGGTAGGATATTTAGGGGCTTAGGCCCCCACCTCTGCTCCAGCGAGGAGCTGGGACAGTACCT
Source organism: Salmo trutta (assembly GCF_901001165.1). Lineage (NCBI taxonomy): Eukaryota > Metazoa > Chordata > Actinopteri > Salmoniformes > Salmonidae > Salmo > Salmo trutta. The sequence goes on from NC_042968.1 coordinate 67,234,471, forward strand.
GGGGTGTTGAGGGGTCCTGGGGAGGGGACGCTATAGTTCTGGGGGGTGCGTGCGGTGGCTGGGCTATGCGAGGGCTGGGGGGATGGGCTAGGCTGGAAGCCACCTGGCGACGGTGTGGGACCAGAACTGCTGTGAAGAAACGCAACAAAGGGTCACAGTTGACACCAGAGAAAGTCATTCTATTTCAAGACTAGACCTGAAATAAAACTTTAGAATGCCATATTCAAGTCAATAAAAGCGCTACATAAAGTGAGAGTGGGCTTATCATATTTGCTCACCTGACTGAGTTGGGCTGGGAGGACGGGGGCTGTGGGGATGGCTGGGGAGGGGGGGGCATGGACTGGGGGGTCTGCACCTGTACCGGCGAGGGCGATGACATCATCTGGTGCTGCTGAACCTATGGAGGGGGTGAAAAGAAAAATTGAGGGCTCACACCAGACGGACCAATCACTGGAGACCCCAGCACATCTTTAGCTGGTTGGATGCTGCATCTTGTTACCATCCATCCTAGATAGCAGGGGGGAAAACATCCTTCAGCCATTACGCCGACCAGGGCCTCAGTGCCTACTGAGGAAGATAGGAAGAAAATACTTATCTTACTGGTACTTACCATACACGATGAATACTGTCCAGACGCCCTTACACTGAGCAAAATAATCCACAGCATTTCCAATCACATCTATAGGCCTACCCTTAATGGATTCCAAATGGGAACCTGCTTGTAGAAGGCACAGCTCTCTTTCCATGAATCCACATACATATCTATACTGAGCATGAGAACAGATGTTTACTATCAGATCTAATTCCACTGGTCTGTATAAGAAGCAGGAGAGGAGGTTTGGGTAGAGTGGGGATGAGATTTGAGGGCTGCACTGAGGGATGAGGGTTGGCATAAGGAAGCACACCAGAGGGACACGGTTTTAGGAGAGGTGGTGGTCACCATGAGGGTCAGGTCAGGGTCAGAGTAGGAAGACTGCCTGGTCACTCTACCCTGGGCGTAAATACCTGTGGTATTTGCTGTCCTCCCATGGCAGCAGAGTTTGGAGGTATGGCGGGGTTCGGGGCAGCGCGGGGCAACCGGGGTGGAATTTGCATCCCAAGGCGGGGCATCATCATCTTGGAGGACAGAGGGGACAACATACATGTCACAAGCAAAACAAGAAATGCAATGCATCAGCGGAGATGATGCACATGCACGCACAAAAAAAACACACATTCGGACACATGCATGCACGCTCCCAGGAGCAAAACCTGTAAGGTACATTACACAAGCAGACATGCACAAACACATGCATGCACACTTATTGGCACACAGACAGAGCCACAGTTACAGTCATATCTTAAACCCTGGTGAGAGAGAGAGACAGCCAGGCAGCGGTGCCAAGCATGTGACCCTGTCTCCGGAGTCGGAACAAACGGTTGCCATGACAACAGTGATGAGGCCTGCCGTGGCCAGTGGGAACATGCTCCCTCTCCTCTTTAGGCCAAACCATGCAGTGTGTATGACAGCTATTTAAATAGCTTAGCTAAGTACAGTAGGTCAACATTGCCAACTGACTAGAAATAACATAGATCTTAATTTTTGGTTACTAAATTATTCAAGCTTAATTTATTAAACATTCTAGTCTGGAAACTATTTCAATGGTTTTATCAAACGACGGTTGCGTAGATAGGCATTGCATTTTGAATGGTGGAACCTCACTGGTACCCCCAGTAGGAGGTTTGGCAGGGATTTCCCAAACAGTATCTAATGATTGATAATGCCATGTATTTGCATCTACAGTAACAGTAGCGCTGGTAGATGCAGCAGCCGAGTTAAAGAATATTGTTGGTTTGCAGGGCAGAGTAGGCATGCAGTTGCAGCATTCACTGCATGAACAACACACATGCATGGAGGGGGAACAAGACATTCTAACGTTGCTGTGAGGTACAATAAAGAGACATCCTCTGGGAGATGAACTTTATTTTCTCTCAGCAGCCCACCCGTGGGTTTCATTCTGAGAAATGCAGTAGAACACTTCCAGGGATTTTCAATAGGGAGAAGTAGCGGTGGGGAGAAGAGGTCTAGGTGAGTTCTAGTTTGGTAGAGAAGGGATGGGGAAGTGAATCCTAGCTCCATCCCTATTTTGCTTGGAAGCGATAGAGACAGGAGTACCAAGCCTATCAAGGAATTCTCAGAAAGCATCATAACTAAAATGATTTCTTGGGTTACGTAGGAGACTCATCATTCAGTTCAAACCAAAGAACCCCTGAGCCTGAGCCATCAAGCAGCAACGGTGCAATTATTAGAACAGATGCTAACTTAAGTCTCTGTAGGTAACGTTGAGCTATAAAACAAGCATTACTACCTCCTGGCTATGGCAGTAGCTTAAGTATGGCAACAGGCAACACAGAAAAATATCCTTTGTCTTCCTCAAGTCATTTAACACCAACAGAAGAGCTTGCGACCCAAAATTAAATAAACTGCTGAAATTTCAAAGGGGTGAATCTGAAAGCATGCACTCACTCCAGGCCAAGCTCAGTGACAAGTGGCAGTCCCCAGTCAGTCAATCAGTCCCACTACACACCAGCTTGCAGTGCTGTGCTCTTACCTGTCCAGGTACTGCTGCAGCTAGCTGGGCCTGAGCTGCCGCCTGTTGGGCTTGCTGCGCTGCCTGCTGGACTTGCTGCTGCATCGCTCTAGCCTGGCCACGCACAAACAGAACACAGCCCATACACACACACACACACACACACGCATAGGAAAGCAAGCAAGCAGAGGGGAGTGTAAAAAAAAATTACTGGAATAGGTGTGTTATCCCAGAGACTATAGATTACGAATGTAGAGTGGACAATAAAAGGTCACCACTATTCTACAGAGGGTAAACTAAACTTAAAGTTCATCTTTTTCCATAACACCACCTCCGCTTTACCTGCAATGCTTGGATCTTGAGCTGTTGCTGCTGCTGACTGAGCGAGCTGATGGGCACATGCTGTGTGGAGGGCATCTGTCCAGCGAGAGACTGGGGCACCATGCCCTGCTGCTGCTGGGAGTGGGGGGGTAGCTGGGCCGCCTGGGGCTGAGACTGGGCCTGAACCTGCTGCTGCTGCTGGACCATGTGCTGAATGGACTGCGCCTGGGCTTGTGCTTGGGCCTGGGCTTGTGCTTGGGCCTGGGCTTGTGCTTGGGCCTGCGCATGCTGCTGTTGGAGTTGTAACTGAACTATCTGCTGTTGTTGCTGGAGCCTTGATGGGTGCATCTGAAGAGAGATGGGGAGGGCATGTAAATACTTAAAGATAGATTATTTGAAGCCCCACAATATGCTCATTTTATCCTTATTTACCAAAAGATCAACCAATTGAACTGCCTTCTGTATGTCTCTGTTAGCTTTTGATGTACATCTAGGCATGCCATCCTGGTGGGGATTAGAGCTTATACAGGGACAAACTGGTGAGGGGCCAAAGGTGAAAAGAATTGTCACAATACCAACATTTTACAACGATGTGATACCAGGCCAAGTATCACGATACCACAGGGTTTGCCCCCCGATCACTTGTTATCCATCCAAAAACGTGCGGCACGCGAGTAGTTTAAAATTGCCAGTGACATGGTTTATAAATGATATAAAATGTGTGCCAATTCGAGGTAGAAAGAGGGAGAAGGTAGCTCCGGTAAGGAGTGGTTTGGGCTAGAAACTTATGGCAAGCCTGACTGTCAATATGCTCCGTTTTTCCTCTATGGCTCTAAGAGGCTGCGTGACAGCGAAGCCGACTGCCCTTCTTGTTCTTACAGGCGAAATGAAGAGGCGTACCCACTTCGCTTGCGCAGCGAGCCACTCCAATAATGTCTGCACACCCCAGCTCGCCATCACGGCAAAATAACATTTAAAAACTGATGGAGATGCACAGGAAGAATGGACAGAGAAGCAGCTGAGTAGGCTAATGGCTGGTTAGGGGATGTGGCTGGCTGCTCACAGCTGTCACGTGATATTGGATGAAGCACTCATTCTGACATAACAAATCTGACATCACGCTCTGAACTCTGGTATTCTATTTGTAGGACGTGTGGGGATGCATTCTGTGCTCAGTCATTCATTTCGAGAGAGAAGGTAGTGATCACAGGGAGAAGATCTGTTTGAGGCTATTTTGTATAGTACTATGGGTGATACACTCTGCGCCTGCACACTGCGCCTGCACACTTTTTGTCCGTTTTTTACAGCTCTACACAACTCACGTGGATGACCTATTTTGAGATCCAAACTGCGAACATCGTCAAAAATGGACAAGTTTGCATCCCTGTTATACCTGGTTCTGTTGTTGCTGGTTTTGGGCCTGCTGCTGCTGCTGGTTTTGATGCTGCTGTTGGAGCTGTTGGTTCTGATGGTGTTGCTGCTGTAACTGTTGCAGCTTCAGCTGCTGCTGGACCTGAAACTGCTGCTGCTGTATGGCTGTCTGTTGTTGCATGGCTGTCTGCTGCTGCTGCTGCTGCATGGCCGTCTGTTGCTGTTGTTGCATGGCTGTCTGTTGCTGCTGTGCCTGGAACTGCTGGAACTGAATGGACTGCTGCTGCTGGGCAATCTGCTGCATCTGCATCTGCCCTGGACCTCCTACTACAGGGAGGACGTGGACAAAACAGACATACATCCTCCAGCTGAGAACTTGGGGAAAGCCCTGGAGGAAAAGCACTACACCTGAGCGTTACTGAGGAAACAGAAATATGAGTGTAGAGCAGTGCCTGTGAGCCGAGTTGAGCGGTCGGAAATCCAGCTCATTGCACACAGAGCGCTCCACGTCCATTTCCCCAGCTGCAGTCAAATTGTGCCCACTCCGCTCCTCGCTCTGCTCCCACTCATCTCTGCTCACATGCTCTGAGCCTCATGGAGGACACAGGAATATGAGTTTGGAGGTCCCTGATCGAAAATCAAAATGTCATGACCAGTAGGCTACTGATCCAATTGTTTCTGTGGGCTAACAGACAGCAGCATTCAAATAAACATGAATAACGTGAGAAAGTTAAATAGCTTCAGAAATACACTCACTCGCTTGAGGATTTCCAGCCACACCTGCCATTGCATGCTGGCCCATTTGCATCTGCCCCATGGTCCCCATGCCACCCATGGGTGCACCAGGTGGCCTAGGCCCCATGGCGATGCCCCCTGGAACCCCTGTGAGATTTGTCAGGGCATTCATGGGATCTGGAAGAGGGGAGACAGTATATACATTTTACACATGGGCAGCGGCATGAGTAGCTACATAGATATTCTTCTGAATGTCTTTCAGTAATGGAAAACATATTTGGAAAAATCACAACAACTCACCCAGACCTCCTCCTTGTGCCTTTTTATCTGCAAAACAAAAAATATACCATTACGTAACTCAACTTTACAGAATAGTTGTCTCAAAATATGAACAGGAGTTAGACCTACATTGCAGATAGGAAAAGTATGTGGGGTACTTACGAATGTCTCTGAAGTGAATGATCAACCTTGCAACCAGGGACAAGTATTCTTCCTGTTCAGAAGTAAATAATAACACCATTATTATACTGAACAAAAATATAAATGCACCATGTAAAGAGTTGGTTCCATGTTTCAAGTAAAAGATCACAGAACTGTTCCATTTGTGCACACATTTGTTTACATCCCTGTTAGCGAGCATTTCTCCTTTGCCAAGATAATCCACCCACCTGACAGGTATGGCACATCAAAGCTGATTAAAAAGCATGATCATTACACAGGTGCACCTTGTGCTGATGCCAATAAAAGAGTACTAAATGTGCCGTTTTTTCAACAACACAATGCCAGAGATGTCTCAAGATTTGAGGGAGCATGCAATTAGCATGGTGACTGCAGGGATGTCCACCAGAGCTGTTGCCAGTGAATGTAATGTTAATTTCTCTACCATAAGCCGCCTCCAACGTTGTTTTAGAGAATTTGACTATACATCCAACCGACCTTACAACCGCAGACCACGCCAGCCCAGGACCTCAACATTCAGCTTCTTTTCCTGCGGGATCGTCTGAGACTAGCAACCCGGACAGCCAATGAAACAGCAGGCTTGCACAACCGAAGAATATCTGCCCAAACTGTCAGAAACGTCCTCAGGGAAGCTCATCTGCGTGCTTGTCGTCCTCACCAGGGTCTTGAACCGACTGCAGTTTGGCGTCGTAACCGACTTCAGTGGGCCAATGCTCACTGGAGAAGTGTGCTATTCACGGATGAATCCCGGCAGACAGTTTAGTGTGTATGGCGTCGTGTGGGCGAGCGGTTTGCTGATGTCAACGTTGTAAACAGAGTGCCCCATGGTGGAGGTGGGTTTATGGTATGTGCAGGCATAAACGAAGGACAACGAACAGAATTGCATTTTATCAATGGAGATTTGAATGCACAGCGATACCATGACAGGATCGTGCCATTCATCTGCCGCCATCACCTCATGTTTCAGCATGATAATGCACGGCCCCATGTCGCAAGGATCTCCACACAATTCCTGGATGCTGAAAATGTCCCAGATCTTCATGGCTTGCATGCTCACCAGACATGCTGGTGCTCTGGATCAACATGTACAACAGTGTGTTCCAGTTCCCACCAATATCCAGCAACCTCACACAGCCATTGAAGAGAAGTGGGACAACATTGCACAGGCCACAATCAACAGCTTGGTCAATTCTATGCAAAGGAGATGTCACTCTACATGAGGCAAATGGTTGTCACACCAGATACTGACTGGTTTTCTGATCCACGCCCCTACTTTTTCTGTGAATAACAGATGCATATCAGTCATGTGAGATCCATAGGGCCTAGTGGATTCCTTTCAATTGACTGATTTCCTTATATGAACTGTAACTCAGTAAAATCTTTGAAATTGTTTACATTTTCATTCAGTGTAGATGAGATGGTCATTCTTCAACAATAATTCCAGTTAATTATATAGAATGTTACTGAGTGTTGTCTGATGATCCATGAGGTTACTAGGTGTGTGTAAATTAAAAACGTTCACTTACTCTAGATTTGGCTTTGACATAAACATGATTCTCCATGTCATTGCTGGACTTCGTGTGTGCAGTCCCAGCCTTTCTCATCGCCTCTTCACTGAAAAAGAGATTCAGATCAAACGAATGTTGGGAGATTATATATTTTTTTCCTGCTGTATTTTGCTAACACACATCCCTGTGATATTATATTCATGGCAGATTAACTGCAATTTACTCTAAATGAGGCCGAGCAGAAATGTAACCGGGTCTGTGATGACTATACCTCACATCTAGCTAGCTAGCCAGCTAACATTAGCTAGCTAGTTACATAGCAAGCGAAGTAACAATAGCAAAGGCTAGTTGGCTTGCCAGCTAGTTTGGCTAACCTTTAGCTGAACGCCCAATTAGTTCGTCTCAAAACTTCTCAAACTGCAGGTCTTTTTTTGGTCAAATTAGAAGACATGCATCATCAACCCAGATGATGCATGGTTTACGGCCTCATATCAAGAATGTTCAGTAGCAAAGCTAACTGTGGTGAGCTAGCCACTGTCGTGATAATAGCGGAGTAAATAAAATATCGCAACGTTTACAAAGTTTTAATAAAACTAAATTGTCTCACATTTGTGCAACAACTTTCTGTCGGAATGCGGGGCTTCTCCAATCGCTTTCTGGTCCTGGGACCTCCATTGCAGACATCGTTTTCAGACAAGGCGCAAACGTAGGCTTTGAATGAATGCAGCACCAAAAAGCATACATAGAAAACATAAACGTACTTCCGGTTTAAATTCTCCATCCATTCAAGAGCTGCTACATCTGCAACAATGTAGCTGTAGTTTTCAAATACATCTCTGATTAGATTGATTTTAGTAGTGCTTAATGTGATAATCTAATCTTTGACTGGAAACGAATACTTTCAATGGGGGTGGAATTTTAGGAGTAGGCCTATGAATTTCATGGATCTACAAAACGTTCTATTCTGAGTTTTGCAACATGAAGTGAGGCATCTGAATGGAGCTGTTAATCTGAACTGCAAGGATGTACAGTGTAACTGTGAGATGAGGAATTATATGTGCATTGTTTTACGTGCCATGTTTTTTTATTTTTTATTTTTTACAGGGATAGCACCAGTACCCGCTTCAAAGCATCGCTATGTAATTGGAATATTCTGAAATATTCTGTAATGGTAGCTATAGTTTTGTTAATGTGGTGTATGATTTAAATATGTTCACCCATGTTAACACAGTCTGTATTCCTGGGACCTCAACTTTATTTATATTATTTGTATTACTATTATTATGAACACAACAAATACAAAAAAACAGAAATATACAAACAAGAGTACATAAACCTAACAGACAGGGGAATTACATATCAAGATTCATTTTCAATTTGTTAAATACTTTTATGGTGCGTATTGCTTTTTGTTTTTACATTTACTGATCATTTCAAAGTAATATTTTAATTATATCTTAATGTGAAGAGGGGTTTGTTCTCTGCCCACTTCATTTTATGGATAAAGAATCTTCCATGAAAGATAAACAAATGAACAATGAAAGTTAAATCAGGGTCCATATCATTTGGATCAAAATAAAACATAATATCAGAGTCTCTCAGATTAACATTAATAGTTGTTTATTTTAAAATAGAATCTTCTTACTCACTCCAAAATCTTCTGACATAAGAACAGTCCCAAAATAAATGGTCAAGAGTATCTGGGTCACAACCACAAAATACACATGTGTTATCAACAGCTATTTTAAATCTGTGTATGATAAAGGTCTTTACAGGGTAGATTCTATGAATGAGTTTATATGATACTTCTTTCACCTTATTAGATATACAATATTTACCAGACAACAACGAAACTTTGTTCCATTTCACTTGTCCTGGGGCTGCATTCCAGTACATTTTAGCAGAGGGAATAGTAACATATTGACATAGTTTCCTTATATAAATGTTATTACATTTATTGTTTAAAATGTAAATTCCTTCTAATTCAATTGAGGCTACAAAATCCTCAACAGTTGCACTTGGAGTATTGTTATATTCTCATAAATTCTTGATAATCATATAGTTAGCCATCATTATTCAAAAATTGTTTAACCCAAATAATGTTGTTGTCAATCCAGTTCTGGAAAATAAAGACTTGTTTTTGTATTTTATGTCTTTATTATTCCAGATTGTATACCTATGTGCGGAAAACTTGTGTTTGTAAATGAGGTTCAAAGTTTGAAGTACTTGTTTATGAAAGTTAGCAAGCTTAATAGGGATGTTACCCATACCAAATTCCTGGGACCTCAGTCTATTCAGAATCTATTTCAGGATCTTATGACCTCACCACTAGTTTCCATTACCCACTAGACAAGAGGGTGTTGAAATCAAGGAAACCAGAAAGTGTCCTGAATTCTAGCAGTTGCACAAACACAGAGATTGCATCACCCAAATAGCCTAAATGCATACATTTTTTTACATCAATTACACAGTATATTTAATGGGTGATTTTTAATTTAAAGGGGAAGTGTATTTCAAATGGACAAAGAAACCGGTCTTACTTTGATGTGCATAGGACTTCAGTACATCCATCTTTGTCTGTCCTTCTTTCCAACACTGCCATATTAGTTATTTTTTATGTGTGTTTTTATTGATTTTACTGAATTTTCTGTCATTCTTGGATGAGGCATTTGTATGTCTCTCCCCCCTCCCCCATTTGAACCTAGCAACCTACTTTTGACTGAGCTGGTGCTGCTTCCTGTGGGAGTTGTAATTTGAGTCATTCTGACCCATTTATTCATAATCACCAAATATCTTTATTGCAATAGAAGGCTCTGCCCATTACCAACATCACGTACCCCTTCTGTAGTCATGTTGGTAAGTTCATCAAGTGAAAATTAAACAAATTACTTAGAAGGCATTTTTTGGGAACCAGAATGCAAAAAATGGTAGATAAATCAGTAGGTTCACAGAAATTATGTAAATCCGTCTATATGGTATTTAATTTCCCTCTTGGTCAGTGAAGTAGCCTAGGCATATGTTTTGGAGTCAGCAGATATTACACATTCACATGAAAAAACTCCTGTAGGTTTTCATCCAATTTGTTGCACCAGTGAGCCTTTGCAAGAATGTGGGAATTGGCAGGCGTTAGCCATTAAGTATCAGTGAGTGCAAATCTATTAACATTCAGACTGTGTTGCAATGATGAGACCAACTCTGTGCCAGCAGCAGTCTCAAGAGGTATGTACTCTGAAAACTCTTCTATTTCCAAACCAAGAGAGGAAGATAGAAACTGAATGTGACCAAATGTTATGGTTGACTCACAAAATCTACAAAAGAACCTCTCATGCTAATGCTAGTCCTAATGTATTTATGTGTTCATTTGCATAATGTTTTAAGGAGGGTCTTGGGTGGAAATGTTTCCTGCATTCAAATGCATCCTGTCCCTTTCAGAATAGAATGCTGAGTGTGGGGAGGCCCAAGTTGATGTGTCATGGTTCTATGCCAGATGACCCTTCAGAGGAGCTTGAATGGAGGGGAAGTTGAGGATTGACAGGAATTGAAAATAGGGAAATATGCTGGTGGGGACATCTATTCATGAATCGTGTGTAGACTGAATAGCGTACACTAGGCTAATCATCAAGCAGGCCCCTATACCTAGAAATGTTGATTTGAAGCACAAATTGCCTGAATCACAGCACATTTAAAAACGATACATCAAATCAAATTTTATTGGCCACATACACATGTTTAGCAGATGTTAATGCGAGTGTAGCGAAATGCTTGTGCTTCTAGTTCCGACCATGCAGTAATATCTAACAAGTAATCTAACAATTTCACAACAACTACCTTATACACACACGTGTAAAGGAATGAATAAGAATATGTACATATAAATATATGGATGAGCGATGGCCGAACGGCATAGGCAAGATGCAGTAGATGGTATAGAGTACAGTATATACATATGAGACGAGTAATGTAGGGTATGTAAACATTATATAAAGTGGCATTGTTTAAAGTGACTAGTGATACATTTATTACATCCAATTATTAATTATTAAAGTGGCTAGAGATTTGAGTCAATATGTTGGCAGCAGCCACTCAATGTTAGTGATGGCTGTTTAACATTTACATTTACGTCATTTAGCAGACGCTCTTATCTAGAGTGACTTACAAATTGGTGTATTCACCTTATGATATCCAGTGGAACAACCACTTTATATTAGTACATCTATATCTTTTGGGGGGAGGGTGGGGGGGGGTTAGAAGGATTACTTAATCCTATCCCAGGTATTCCTTAAAAAGGTGGGATTTCAGGTGTCTCCGGAAGGTGGTGATTGACTCCGCTGTCCTGGCGTCGTGAGGGAGCTTGTTCCACCATTGGGGTGCCAGAGCAGCGAACAGTTTTGACTGGGCTGAGCGGGAGCTGTGCTTCCTCAGAGGTAGGAAGGTGAGCAGGCCAGAGGTGGATGAACGCAGTGCCCTTCTTTGGGTGTAGGGACTGATCAGAGCCTGAAGGTACGGAGGTGCCGTTCCCCTCACAGCTCCGTAGGCAAGCACCATGGTCTTTTAGCAGATGCGAGCTTCAACTGGAAGCCAGTGGAGTGTGCGGAGGAGCGGGGTGACGTGAGAGAACTTGGGAAGGTTGAACACCAGACGGGCTGCGGTGTTCTGGATGAGTTGTAGGGGTTTGATGGCACAGGCTGATGGCCTTGAGATAGAAGCTGTTTTTCAGTCTCTCGGTCCCAGCTTTGATGCACCTGTACTGACCTCGCCTTCTGGATGATAGCGGGGTGAACAGGCAGTTGCTCGGGTGGTTGTTGTCCTTCCTGTGACATCAGGTGGGGTAGGTGTCTTGGAGGGCAGGTAGTTTGCCCACGGTGATGCGTTGTGCAGACCTCACTACCCTCTGGAGAGCCTTGCGCTTGTGGGCGGAGCAGTTGCCGTACCAGGCGGTGATACAGCCCGACAAGATGCTCTCGATTGTGCATCTGTAAAAGTTTGTGAGTGTTTTTGGTGACAAGCCAAATTTCTTTGTTTAAGCCAAATGTCTTTGTTTGAAGGTGAACCATCAAGGTCCTCTTATGATTTAGACATAATGATGTCCTCCTATGTGGTCAACATGATTGGATGTAGGTAGGTAAAAACATGTTTTTACCTCCACTCATGATCAGTGGGGTTTTTCCAATTAGGGGGATAAGCCTACTAATTATCCAACACATTGTGTCATTTCAGATTGGCATCTACTTCATATAGGCAGGTATAGTGATATAATTGTTTTCAGAAACCCACAATGTAATTTTTTTACCATCACTAGCTAGGTTTCCATCCAATTGGTGACAGATTTTCATGCACATTTTCGAATGTGCATGAGAAAATATGCGCATTTTCCCACCAGTGGTGTTTCCACAAAACGGAGTTGTTTCAGATAAAAATCTGTGTGATGACGTAGGGCAAACATAATTTACTTTTGCGTTAAAATTTTCATGTACCGAATAAAAATCTAATGTTCAATGTTTCCATCACATTTTCAACTCTACTAATAGTTTTGTCAGGAAAAACTGTTGTGTTAAATATTAGGCTACATGTGCCTAATCTGGTTTTGGCACACGCGCTCTAGCCAACAGCTCACAGATACTGTGTGTGGGTAGGTTAGTCTATGATCAGTTTCTTATGGATGAGAGCGAGAATATTTTTTATTTGTGAAACGTCAGTCAAGCATTTGCCTGTGCTGGTAGGCTAGTCTACATGAGAATATTATGAGTTTTTATGCCAAGACATACCATATAAAAAAATCATGACAGCTGTGATGGAAACAGGAAGTTTCGGTACAATTTTATAAATGCGTACATAATTTTTGTGCTCGACCTGGTGCTATCTTTTTGTGTCATTAAAATTAATTATGCCAGAAATGAGAGTGGAAACGCCTTTATGCGCAAATATTGATATAATAACCATCATATCCAATTAAACTTGGAGTCACGCAATTATATGATGTATGGTCTCAATGTGACAATTTTTTTATTTCACCTCTATTTAACCAGGTAGGCAAGTTGAGAACAAGTTCTCATTTACAACTGCGACCTGGCCAAGACAAAGCAAAGCAGTGGGTCACAAACAACAACACTGAGTTACACATGGAATAAACAAACATACAGTCAATAACACAATAGAAAAGTATATATACAGTGTGTGCAAATGAGGTAAGATAAGGGAGGTAAGGCAATAAATAGGCCATAGTGGCGAAATAATTACAATTTAGCAATTAAACACTGGAGTGATAGATATGCAGAAGATGAATGTGCAAGTAGAGATACTGGGGTGAAAAGGAGCAACAACAAAAAAGAACAGTATGGGGATGAGGTAGTTGGATGGGCTATTTACAGATGGGCTATGTACAGGTGCAGTGATCTGCTCTGACAGCTGGTGCTTAAAGTTAGAGGGAGATATGAGTCTCCAGCTTCAGTGATTTTTGCAATTCGTTCCAGTCATTGGCAGCAGAGAACTGGAAGGAAAGGCGGCCAAAGGAGGAATTGGCTTTGGGGGTGACCAGTGAAATATACCTGCTGGACCGCGTGCTACGGGTGGGTGCTGCTATGGTGACCAGTGAGCTGAAATAAGGCGGGGCTTTACCTAGCAAAGACTTATAGATGACCTGGAGCCAGTGGGTTTGGCGACGAATATGAAGCGAGGGCCAGCCAACGAGAGCATACAGGTCGCAGTGGTGGGTAGTATATGGGGCTTTGGTGACAAAACGGATGGCACTGTGATAGACTGCATCCAATTTACTGAGTAGAGTGTTGGAGGCTATTTTGTAAATGACATCGCCGAAGTCAAGGATCGGTAGGATAGTCAGTTTTACGAGGGTATGTTTGGCAGCATGAGTGAAGGATGCTGTGTTGCGAAATAGGAAGCCGATTCTAGATTTAATTTTGGATTGGAGATGCTTAATGTGAGTCTGGAAGGAGAGTTTACAATCTAACCAGACATCTAGGTATTTGTAGTTGTCCACATATTCTAAGTCAGAACCGTCCAGAGTAATGATTCTGGACGGGCAGGCAGGTGCGGGCAGCGATCGGTTGAAAAGCATGCATTTAGTTTTACTTGCATTTAAGAGCAGTTGGAGGCCACGGAAGGAGAGTTGTATGGCATTGAAGCTCGTCTGGAGGTTAGTTAACACAATCGCCAAAGAAGGGCCAGAAGTATACAGAATGGTGTCGTCTGCTAGAGGTGGATCAGAGAAGGGAGGGAAACCGTGCAATGTATACTAGCCTACCAGCATCTGCAAGCTTTTGGCTAGACAACAGTTTTTTGTGACAAAACTATCAGAGATGAAAAAGCCAAGGAAATATGTTCAACTTTAGATTTTTATATCGGTAGGACTTAAGCAAAAAAGTAGTCTACGTTTTGTGTGCATTACCTCATCACACACTGATTTTTATGCAACAAGTGGAAATACCAGTAGGAAAATGCACATATTTTCTTTATGCAGATTCTAGAATATTTGCATGAAAATCTGTACCTACCGCTGTTGGCTGTGCTTGAGCAGCAATGCTAGTGATGAGCAGTTTGCAAACGGTTAGTTATTTTTGAACCACTCTTTTTACTGACTCGAGAGTCATGATATGTCTTTCTGATTGACTCGTTCATGTTAGTCGTTCGTTTGACATGATAGTGCTGGCCGCAATGAGTCCTAGGCCTACAGCAGGATTAATACACTCTCCTCCGGCTCAGCGGCTCTAGAGACGTCCTCCGACCACCGTGTGTCATATGCGCGCAGGGAAATATATCATGTGCATAGAGAAGACAAATACATGTTTAGAACTGAGGATTGGCAAAAATGTATGCAATTAATTGGTTGGATGTTATTATTTACACATCTTTGTAAAACCAAAACATACACAGCCTGTATGATGTCAACGTCATACTTTCAAAATCTTAGCTAGCAGTCATCATCATGAATCAAGTAAACAATCAAGTTGCCTGGATTTAAGGTGTCCTATTTATATTAGTACACTCATAACAACTGAAACCTTATGACACTTCTATTTGATCAAATACAAACCTCAGGTAGCAAATAAACCATACATGTTTTTGTTGATTAACCAGGTTTCCATCCAGCCTTTTTATGTGAGTGAAGTACATGTCAGATAAAAACAAATTCCATAAACGTTCCAAATGTTAACAAAATAAACTAGACAAGGTGGGACCATTTTGTCTGTAAAATGAATTATGTGAGAAATGTCGGTGGAAACGCTTTGGAGTCACGTGATGACATGTTGCGTGGTATTCCCACAACGACTCATCAGGAAAACATGCAGTTTATAGGCTACATACGAATAAATGAAGACGAACTTCAAATGGTGGTGAAAGTGCAAGGTGAAGAGCTTGATGGTCCTTTCCAATAAATATCGAGGGTCTTATTCTGGTGACATTATCATCATCGATGATTGGTTGCCATTTGACAAAATAATCTCTCTTTTGTCCATAATACTCTCATCGTGTAGGCTATACATGGCAATGTTGGCAAGAATTTAACTGCCAATACCGGAGGTGCCACACTCGTTATATAACGCAAAAAAAATTGTGAGAAAACCATCGGTAGATTTGAAAATGCGATGGAATCTAATTTTATATTTAGAACATCCGAATTCATCCGCAAAATATGTGCCCTACTTCCTCACGCACATACTTGTGTCCACATTTTTAATGGGGAAATGCGCATATTATTTTTATGAGGGGTTTAGAATATTCGCATGAAAATCTGTCGCCAATTGGATGGAAACCACTATTGACCTCCATACAAAACTCTTTGCTTGGTGGGCGAAACAACGAAAAAACGCTACCTGCTGGAGGAAGAAAGATTTCCAGTAGAGTTGGGCCTCGTTTTTCCTCTTCCGTAGCGCTCGAGCGAGGTGTCAGTGACGTGAAAATATACTTGGTCGTCACTAGTTGCCACAGTCATATACACTCCGCCTATTTCTACAATTGATCTTCTTAACATATGGTTTTAAACCTAACCTTAACCACACTGTTAACCCCAATCGTAAAGGCTAAAAAGCAAATGTTTGTTTTTATTTTTAAAAAAATTATTAGCCTTTTTGACTTTGTAGCTGTGCTATCTAGTAGAACTCGAAAGACTGGGAGCGCACAGACCCGCCCTCTAGCCGCCATTTTTCGGTCTCGGACTCCATCAGGCTGGAGGAGTGGAGCCGAGTATAAAGAAGGGAAAGACAATTATAGAGGGACCCTATTATTCAAATTTCCAGAGGATACAAATATACGCAACAAACTCTACATTTTTGTGGCTAGAAATGCATACATTGGAGCAGAGTCACTATTTAGTGAAATAATTTTGTGTGAAGACGTGTTGCAGGCCGCCATTTTTGTTACTGCCTCAAATCTTTCGGGACTCCAGAATAGGATTTTTAAAATATATTTCCCTGAATCGTGCCAATGTTCGACCAAGAAATTACAAAATTACAATTTAGGCTCCAGCGCGCAGCTATTTGCAACATTGTTTAGACATGGAGATTCGTTTAATCTAGCATTGAGGCGACCTTTTCCGTTCTCATTTAGACAGTGACTGGATATATATTGTTTCATGAGATAGCTACGATTTTACTTTTTTCGGAAGAGGGAACGAAAAGGGGAACCTTGATTGATCATTGTTGCAGCCAGGCATTCTAAATGTGTGTCACTTCTTCTCGTAGTTTGACACCGAGATCTGGCATTTATCATTGACAATAAACGTAGAAACATTATGCTTCGAAGTTGGCTCAAGCTAGTCGCAGCCTGTCTCTGAAACGCCAGGTAACGTTTCTATTGGATGTAGCTAGCTGAAACTTGCAGCCTTCGGCTAGAAATTGATTCAAGACGAGTATAGGGCGACGGCTTGCCCTGCCCTGGATCTTCAACATTTAGTTGTGAAAATCGGTTTCGCGTCGTTATCTATCTGTCTTATTTAGTTAACTAGTGTTATTTATTTATTGTTTAAACTAATATATTTGTTATTTCTATTTTGAGTTAATTTAATTTAGATCAAATATGTCATCTGCACGGTTTGATTCATCGGACCGGTCCAGTTGGTATTTTGGGCCGGTGTCGAGACAGGAGGCGCAGAATAGATTACAAGGACAGAGGCATGGCATGTTTTTGGTTCGGGATTCCTCTACCTGCCCTGGCGACTATGTGCTGTCAGTATCTGAAAACTCCAAAGTGTCCCACTATATCATCAACTCCTTGCCAAGCAAGAGGTTCAAGATCGGTGACCAAGAATTCGAGCTCCTCCCAGCTCTTTTGGAGTTCTACAAAATCCACTACCTGGATACGACTACACTGATAGAACCTGCCCCCAGGTAAGGAACTGTCATTCATAGGCTGCACCTGCGACCACAAACCACTCAAAGGAATGCAGTTAGAATTCCAATTATTTGACACATTTCCTGATATGTGATTGACCTATTAGAAACCGATTCTGATGGTTTTACCCCATTTCAATCATAAACTATAGGCTACCAGGCTTATACTTAATGAATAAGTGACCTGATTGACCTCTCTTGTAATGACAAGTCTAACAATGAATTGTGTAGTTCCTTCCAGTGCTTCAGAGTTATTGTTGCTGCATAACCATTTGAACCTTGTCTAGTTGTATGTTCACAAAGAGGGTCACACTTTAAAAACAGTAGTGACTGCTATTTTGTGAGAGGAATGTATACATTTCCATCTAGTCAGCTGATGGTTTCAGTAGTTCAGCAGTAAAACTGCTATTACCTTGAAACAGTCTTTTGAAAATCTACATGTTAATCTGTATTTTATGCTCACCCTCCTGTCCAGGTACCCTAACACAGCGATAGGCACCGGCCCCATTCAGACGATGGGGGGCCCAGAGGACAACCTGGAGTATGTGCGAACTCTGTACGACTTCACGGGCAGTGACACTGAGGACCTGCCCTTCAAAAAGGGGGAGATCCTGATCATCCTGGAGAAGCCTGAGGAGCAGTGGTGGAGCGCCAAGAGCAAGGAGGGCCGCGTGGGCATGATCCCTGTGCCCTATGTGGAAAAGCTGGTGCGACCCTCCCCTCACCCTGGCCAGCCCCCTCACAGCTCCCGCAACTCCAACAGCTATGGCATCCCAGAGCCGGCCCACGCTTACGCCCAGCCTCAGACGCCCTCGCCCCTGCCTCCTGGCACCCCTGGAGCGGTCATCACCCCCCTACCCTCCATGCAGAACGGGCCAGTCATGGCTAAGGCCATCCAGAAACGTGTGCCCTGTGCATATGACAAGACTGCCCTGGCTCTAGAGGTAGGAGTTCCTCACTTTCTGTTCTAGTATGGCTTTGTGAAGGGAGGCCTAAATGCTCCCAGTTGTCCCCTATTCTCATATTTGATTAGTTGGTTCACTATGTTGTGTACATTTTATTAGATTTAATGAGCTGGTACTGTGGAAGCTGCATTGTAGTTTGTCAGGAACTATAGCCTGCAGCCACAGTACACATTGTGCCAAATATTATGCATCAAGTCATTTAAATACAGTTGAGGTTGAGACAGTTCTGATGCAGCAAGCATATTCTGTCTTGCATCCCTCATTTTTAAGTAATCTCCTTTCCTCCCTTTTCTCCTCCTATTCTCCGCTCTCTTCTCCTGACCGGTGGTATAGATTCCATCAATCAGTCGGTGTATATTTTTCATGAGGAAGCGCAAAGTAGTCAGCTTTTTCTGGAGTATAAATGCTGAGGGTGGCGGTGGGTGGCTCTGAGCTCTCTGGACTCCTCTCTCTCTCTATTTGTTAAGCTCATCCTCCAGAGCCAGCCGCTAGGTGTATTTGAAAATAGCCACGGGATGGTTTTTCAATGCTGTTGAAACTGTTTTTCAATACATTTCTATATTGTTAGCTACTTTTTAAGTAAATACCTGCAGTCAAATTGTACAATGCTTTAGGAGATAAAGCAGATTGCGTTCTTCATTTCACCTGTCACATTATTTTACATTTTGAAGCTTACTGTAGTTCCCCAGAACAGTTGAGCCAGTCATGTTTGTTTGTAAATAGCACAACGGGAGAAAGTGGGAGCAGGTGAGTCCATCTGTGTGTGACAGGAGCACATTTTATATTGAAAGTCAGATGTATTTTTTATTTTTTTTGCTTCAATAGAGTGATCAGGGACGTGCAACTACAGTTTATGTTCACAGAAAATATATTAGTGCAACACATTTGGCAGAAAATAGCTTCATTGTCATCAGATGCCAACAGAAGTGCAAAACTATTTGGCTGGCAGCCACACAAGTAAATGAGCTTACAATGAAAAATAATTTTTTTTTTTTTTTTTTGCCAAACACGATGCGTGGCCATCATATTTCTAATGTTTATCATAGAAAAAATCTAAACAGCTACATTTCAAAATGTTTTAGCAGAGAAATGTAAGCTAGCTACACCCAGAAAAGTTGCTACACATCAGTCAGAGCGCTGTCTTTTGATAGAATGCCCATTTGTGAATTCTCATCCGAGTGGAGTAGTGCGTCTGAAGCCCAAAATTAGTTTGATAAGCAGAAATTACTATAAGAATAATTTTAGATCTGCGTTTACAAAATGTAAACGCAGATCACCCCTTTGGATGAGTTATCTGTACAGCTTGATTTCCTTGTGTTTTTTCTCCTCCATTCTGGGACCCTCTGCTTCTCCCCTATCTTGTCAGAGCAGGCAGGCCCATTGCCCTAGTGACACCCACTTTATCAGCTGATTGCCTGTTTTTGCAATTCGTTTATGTTTTCTTGCGCTCGTTAGCATATTTAGCTAGCAGCTTCCATGGAAATTCGTTATTACTTGTGCTGATTTTGTTAGCATTCTGGTAATGGGCTTTTTTGTTTTTGGTGACCCCTTGTGTACTAAGCCAGTAATACCGTAAATCCCAGTATGAGAGAAGGACTGCATGAGAATATGAAAATCGGTTTAACGCCCAACCCTGGCTCCCGCTCCCCCTAAGATCACCCCTGATGGACAGGTACCCCACAGGGGGAAGCTAGGGCCGATGACATGCCAAGTGGGTATCTAACACCACCACTCAAACTTCATTTTTGGTCTGTTTAACCATTGAAGTCAACTCTCTTGATTATTTTCTGTAGACCTCTTGCTCTGAGAGAGAGAGAAATCCTGAGATTATTCATTAATTAGAGGGATGTGTTTTGTGAGTCAGGTCAGTTTGTTCTCATCATGTATCCTCCAGAGCAGATGGAAGGTTTGCGTTTAAATTCCCATCTGCCAGAAAGAGAGTCAGGGGTTGTGTGAATTGCACCACCACTTTCACAAACTAGAGCAAGGCTGACTAATGCCTTGGATTACCAGCCTCCCCCAGAATACAGCAGAGTTTTAGTCAGTGGAGAAAAATTGGGTATTACGGTAGCTTCCACCACCTTGGATTAAGTCATCTGATTTAGTCATGGAAACTGCTGTGGCTCCACATCAGAATCTCTCAGCTTTTTTCCTCTTGTCTCTCTGACTCTGAATATAGTTTCCATCACACCATCCGAGGCAATGGTCACTCCTCCTCACTCAGGTGACTTATTTCATGACTTTGAATGTATTGGTTTGGTATGAACATCTGTAGGCAATGTCCAGTCTCCTTTCACCCACAGCCCTCAACTGTAGCAGTATTTTGATTGGAGATTAGCATATTGTCAAATGTGCTATTAGTCATAGTGCACATTTTCAGAGGGAGCGAGAGATCTGCAGCATTAGTCATCAGTAGCTAGTACTAGACCTCCACACTAAAGTAAATCATCTCTCATTTAGAGATTCTGCTCGTGGTGCATCTGTGTTTCCACAGCAGGCCTCTGGTGGGTACAAGTCTGTTGGGGACTTCCCCCTGGTGTTGCTGCACTGTCCTCATACACCCACTCATCATACATCCACTCTTCATACACACACTTTAAGCATTTATGAGCATGGTCTTATTTCTATTACAGCATGTTGGTTGACTTATTCATATTCCATTCACCCAAGTCTGTAACATGGATAGGTTTAGGCTACTACATGATATTGTGTTAGCTTTGTGTTACCCATCATCCTACAACCTAGCTTATGAATTAAAGTTTATATCGTAGGTGCACAGGTCTAGAGAATCTTGAATAATCAAGGTGACAGTGATACGTTCAATACCGCTTTGCGCACACTTGCCTGTATCTAGCTGATCTAGGTTGTAATCATTATTCCAACAGTGTGAGTTTCTTTTGGACAAATTCAGGTATTTTTATCTGCTTTCAGTTTGCTTTTGGTTAAGAAACATTTTTCAACAGAATCAGCAGAATGAATGCACCCCTGATCACAAAGCAAACACAGTTCACTTTCATAGCAGCCACATAAAAACAGCATGATCACTTTGCTCATTGTGTATATATAATTCATTTTCGCGACTACACTGAACAACAAATTAAAACGCAACATGTAACAATTAAAATATTTAAAGTTACACTTCACATAAGGAAATCAGTCAATTGAAATAATTTCATTAGGCCCACCTCTATGGATTTCATTTGACTGGGAATACAGATATTTATCTGTTGGTACCTTTAAAAAAAAAGTTGGGGCGTGGATCAGAAAACCAGTCATTATCTGGTGTGACCACCATTTGCCTTCATGCAGCGCAACACATCTCCTTCGCATAGAGTTGATCAGGCTGTTGATTGTGACCTGTGGAAAGTTGTCCCACTCCTGATCAATGTCTGTGCAAACTGGATCACGCTGTCGTACATGTCGATCCAGAGCATCCCAAACATGATCAATGGGCGACATGTCTGGTGAATATCTAAGCCAAGTAAGAACTGGGACATTTTCTGTACCCACAAATTGTGTACAGATCCTTGTGACGTGTGGCCGTGCATTATCATGCTGAAACATGAGGTGATGTCGGCGGATGAATGGCATGACAATGGGCCTCAGGATCTCGTCACAGTATCTCTGTGCATTCAGTATGCCATCGATAAAATGCAATTGTGTTCGTTATCCGTAGCTCATGCCTGCCAATACCTTAACCTCTCTAGGGCAGGTGGCACCAAATCGTCCCACCTACGTAACAGCCAGTTGAATCCTGTGGCGCGATTTTCAAATACCTTAGAAATGCTATTACTTCAATTTCTCAAACATATGACTATTTTACAGCTATTTAAAGACAAGACTCTCGTTAATCTAACCACACTGTCCGATTTCAAAAAGGCTTTACAACGAAAGCAAAACATTAGATTATGTCAGCAGAGTACCCAGCCAGAAATAATCAGACACCCATTTTTCAAGCTAGCATATGTCACAAAAACCCAGAAGACAGCTAAATGCAGCACTAACCTTTGATCTTCATCAGATGACACACCTAGGACATTATGTTATACAATACATGCATGTTTTGTTCAATCAAGTTCATATTTATATCAAAAACCAGCTTTTTACATTAGCATGTGACGTTCAGAACTAGCATACCCCCCGCAAACTTCCGGCGAATTTACTAACAATTTACTAAATTACTCACGATAAACGTTCACAAAAAGCATAACAATTATTTTAAGAATTATAGATACAGAACTCCTCTATGCACTCGATATGTCCGATTTTAAAATAGCTTTTCGGTGAAAGCACATTTTGCAATATTCTAAGTAGATAGCCCGGCATCACAGGGCTAGCTATTTAGACACCCAGCAAGTTTAGCCTTCACCAAACTCCGATTTACTATTAGAAAAGTTTGATTACCTTTCCTGTTCTTCATCAGAATGCACTCCCAGGACTTCTACTTCAATAACAAATGTTGGTTTGGTCCAAAATAATCCATAGTTATGTTCCAACAGCGGCGTTTTGTTAGTGCGTTCAAGACACTATCCGAATGGTAAATAAGGGTCACGCGCACGGCGCATTTCGTGACAAAAGATTTCTAAATATTTCATTACCGTACTTCGAAGCATGTCAACCGCTGTTTAACCCCGCTGCCACCATGGGGCACTCTTTTCACAACGTTGACATCAAGACCCTGGCGAGGACGACGAGTACACAGATGAGCTTCCTGGAGATGGTTTCTGACAGTTCGTGCAGAAATTCTTCAGTTGTGCAAACCCACAGTTTCATCAGGTGGCTGATCTAACACGATCCTGCAGGTGAAGACGCCGGATGTGGAGGTCCTGGGCTGGCGTGGTTATACATGGTTGTGATGCCGGTTGGCTGTACTGAGAGATTCTCTCTAGAGAAAGTAACATTAAATTCTTTGGCAACAGCTCTGGTGGACATTCCTGCAGTCATCATGACAATTTCACGCTCCCAACTTGAGACACCTGTGTTGTGACGCAACTGCACATCTTAGAGTGGCCTTTTATTGTCCCCAGCACAAGGTGCACCTGTGTAATGATCATGCCGTTTAGTGAAATTCTGGATATGCCACACCTGTCAGGTGGCTGGTATATCTTGGCGAAGGAGAAATTCTCACTAACAGGGAAGTAAACCTATTTTTTTTGCACAATATTTGAGAGAAATTAGATTTTTTTGAGTATGGAACATATCTGCGATCTTTTATGTCAGCCCATGAAACATGGGACCAACACTTTACTTGTTGCTTTTATGTATTTGTTCAGTATATAGTACCAGTCAAAAGTTGACACTAGAGGTCGACCGATTAGGATTTTAACGCCGATACCAATTATTGGAGGACCAAAAAAAGCCGATACCGATTTAATCAGTCTTTTATTTATTTATTTATTTATTTGTAATAATGACAAATACAACAATACTAATTGAACACTTTTCTTTTACCTTAATATAATACATCAATAAATCAATTTAGCCTCAAATAAATAATGAAACATGTTCAATTTGGTTTAAATAATGCAAAAACAAAGTGTTGGAGAAGAACGTAAAAGTGCAATATGTGCCATGTTTAAGTTCCTTGCTCAGAACATGAGAACATATGAAAGCTGGTGGTTCCTTTTAACATGAGTCTTCAATATTCCCAGGTAGGAAGTTTTAGGTTGTAGTTATTTTAGGAATTATAGGACTATTTCTCACTATACCATTTGTATTTCATATACCTTTGACTATTGGATGTTGTTATAGGCACTTTAGTATTGCCAGTGTAACAGTATAGCTTCCGTCCCTCTCCTCGCCCCTATCTGGGTTCGAACCAGGTACACATCGACAACAGCCACCCTCGAAGCATCGTTACCCATCGCTCCACAAAAGCCACGGCCCTTGCAGAGCAAGGGGAACAACTACTCCCAAGTCTCAGAGCGAGTGACGTCACCGATTTTTAAACGCTATTAGCGCGCACCCCGCTAACTAGCTAGCCATTTCACATCAGTTACACCAGCCTAATCTCGGGAGTTGATAGGCATGAAGTCATAAACAGCTCAATGCATGAAGCGCAGCGAAGAGCTGCTGGCAAACGCACGAAAGTGCTGTTTGAAGGAATGCTTAAGAGCCTGCTGCCAACCATCACTCAGTCAGACTGCTATATCAAATCATAGACTTAATTATAACGTAATAACACACAGAAATACGAGCCTTTGGTCATTGATATGGTTGAATCCGGGAAACTATCATTTCGAAAACAAAACATTTATTCTTTCAGTGAAATACGGAACCGTTCCGTATTTTATATAACGGGTGGCATCCCTAAGTCTAAATATTGCTGTTACATTGTACAACCTTCAATGTTATGTCATAATTATGTACAATTCTGCCAAATTAATTACAGTCTTTGTTAGGAATAAATGGACTTCACACAGTTCGCAACGATCCAGGCCGCCCAAACTGCTGCATATACCCTGACTGCTTGCACGGAACGCAAGAGAAGTGACACAATTTCCCTAATTATAAGAAATTAATGTTAGCAGGCAATATTAACTAAATATGCAGGTTTAAAAATATATACTTGTGTATTGATTTTAAAGAAAGGCATTGATGTTTATGGTTAGGTTTGGTGCAACAACAGTGCTAAATCATCACCTGTTTGGCGAAGTAGGCTGTGATTCGATGAGAAATTAACAGGCACCGCATCGATTATATGCAACGCAGGACACGCTAGATAAACTAGTAATATCATCAACCATGTGTAATTAACTAGTGATTATGTTAAGATTGATAGTTTTTTATAAGATAAGTTTAATGCTAGCTAGCAACTTACCTTGGCTTCTTGCTGCCCTCGCGTAACAGGTAGTCAGCCTGCCATGCAGGCTCCTCGTGGAGTGCAATGTAAGGCAGGTGGTTAGAGCGTTGGACTAGTAACCGGAAGGTTGCAAAAATGAATCCCCGAGCTGACAAGGTAAAAATCTGTCGTTCTGCCCCTGAACAAGGCAGTTAACCCACCGTTCCTAGGCCGTCATTGAAAATAAGAATGTGTTCTTAACTGACTTGCCTAGTTAAAGGTGTAAAAAAATATATATATACTTTTTTTTATCGTCCAAATCGGTGTCCAAAATAACCGATTTCCGAGTGTTATGAAAACTTGAAATCGGCCCTAATTAATCGGCCATTCCGATTAATCGGTCGACCTAGTTGACACACCTACTCATTCCAGGGTTTTTCTTTACTGTTACTATTTTCTACGTTGTAGAATAATAGTGAAGACATCAAAACGATGAAATAACTCATGGAATTATGTAGTAACCAAAAAAGTCTTAAACATATCAAAATATATTTGAGATTCTTCAAAGTAGCCACCCTTTGCCTTGACAGCTTTGTGTACTCTTGGCGTTCTCTTAACTAGCTTCGTGAGGTAGTCACCTGGAATGCATTTCAATTAATAGGTGTGTAATTTGTGGAATTTCTTTCCTTAATGTGTTTGAGCCAATCAGTTGTATTGTGACAAGGTACAGGCGGTATACAGAAGATAGCCCTATTTGGTAAAAGACCATGTCCATATTATGGCAAGAACAGCTCAAATAAGCAAAGATAAATGACAGTCCATCATTACTATAAGACATGAAGGTCACTCAATCTGGAAAATTTCAAGAACTTTGAAAGTGCCGTTGCAAAAACCATCAAGCTCTTTTGGTTCCAACTGCCATGTCTTTGTGAAACGCAGAGTAGATGAACGGAGGATCTCCGCATGTGTGGTTCCCACTGTGAAGCATGGAGGAGATGGTGTGGGGGTGCTTTGCTGCTGACACCGTCAGTGATTTATTTACATTTCAAGGCGCACTTAACCAGCATGGCTACCACAGCATTCTGCAGCGATGCGCCATCCCATCTTTTTTGGTCTTAGTCTGAGCACACCGCTCGTGTTGCAAAATAAATGTAGAAATCTATGTTATTCAATTATTGCACCCACATTGCTCGCGCGCGCCAACGAGCGTCTGCGTTGCCAAGGGTTAAAATAGAAGTCATTCCTATTTCTGACACAAATCACGCTGCAAGTCCTGCCTCTCCCATCTCCTCATTGGTTTATAGAAGCAGGTACCCACGTGCCATCTCCTCATTGGTTATACCCACGTGGGTGATTGAAAGACGAACTGTTGTCGTGGTAATACTATGAAAGTTTAGATGCCAATCACCATATAAGTTAAACGATGAAAAGACCTGGAAGGAGGAGAGATGACTAGAAATGATTCGTTTGACCGTTTTTATGTGTGGATTAATTGTTGGAGTAGAGGACCTTGTGCATTTCAAGGAAATAACAACCTAATGTTTATATCCCAAGACAAATTAGCTAGCAACATCAATCTAGCTAAAGAGGACAAATTAGCTAGCAAGTGCAAGTTAACTAGCTAAATTGCCATAAATATTTAATGCTTTTCGAACTGTCCCCAAATTAATGTCATTGGTTCAGAGTTTGTTTTGATATTTTATCATTAAAATCAGACACCCATTTTTCAAGCTAGCATATAATGTCACAAAAAACAAAACCACAGCTAAATGCAGCACTAACCTTTGATGATCTTCATCAGATGACACGCCTAGGACATTATGTTATACAATACATGCATGTCTGTTCAATCAAGTTCATATTTATATCAAAAAACAGCTTTTTACATTAGCAGGTGACTAGCATGTGACTAGCATTCCCACCGAACACTTCCGGTGAATTTACTAAATTACTCACGATAAACGTTCACAAAAAACATAACAATTATTTTAAGAATTATAGATACAGAACTCCTCTATGCACTCGATATGTCCGATTTTAAAATAGCTTTTCGGTGAAAGCACATTTTACAATATTCTCAGTAGATAGCCCGGCATCACAGGGCTAGCTATTTAGACACCCAGCAAGTTTAGCCTTCACCAAACTCCGATTTACTATTAGAAAAGTTTGATTACCTTTGATGTTCTTCGTCAGAATGCACTCCCAGGACTTCTACTTCAATAACAAATCTTGGTTTGGTCCAAAATAATCCATAGTTATGTTCCAACAGCGGCGTTTTGTTCGTGCGTTCAAGACACTATCCGAATGGTAAATAAGGGTCACGCGCATGGCGCATTTCGTGACAAAAGATTTCTAAATATTTCATTACCGTACTTCGAAGCATGTCAACCGCTGTTTAAAATCATATCAATTTTTATGCAAATTTTCTCGTAAAAAAGCGATAATATTCCGACCGGGAGTCGTTGAATCCGTTCAGAGACGATAGAATAAAAACATGGTGTCGCCTCGTGCACGAGCATGAATCCCTTTGTCCGCTGATAGACCACTTAGCAAAAGCGCTCTTGTGTTTCAGCCAGGGCTTGTAATTACGTCATTCAGCTTTTTGCCGCCTTCTGAGAGCCCATGGGAGCCGTAGGAAGTGTCACGTAACAGCAGAGATCCTTTGTAATGGATAGAGATAATCAAGAAGGGCAAGAAATGGTCAGACAGGGTACTTCCTGAACAGAATCTTCTCATGTTTTGGCCTGCCAAATGAGTTCTGTTATACTGACAGACACCATTCAAACAGTTTTTTAGAAACTTTGGAGTGTTTTCTATCCAAAGCTAATAATTATATGCATATTCTAGTTTCTGGGCAGGAGTAATAATCAGATTAAATCGGGTACGTTTTTTTATCCGGACGTGAAAATACTGCCCCCTATCCATAACAGGTTAAGCCGCGAGGCTCAAAGCGTGGGAAAAAAGTTGCGGCTTATAGTCCGGAATTTACAGTATGCACGATGATGCACGCGCACAGCTGGTTTGGGTTCCGTGTTACGATTTGTTTTTCCAACAGGACAATGACCCAAAACACACCTCCAGGCTGTGTAAGGGCTATTTGGTCACTGATGGAGTGCTGCTTCAGATTACCTGGCCTCCACAATAATCACCCCTCCAACCCAATTGAGATGGTTTGGGATGAGTTGGACCGCAGAGTGAAGGAAAAGAGCCAACAAGTGCTCAGCATATGTGGAAACTCTTTCAAGACTGTTGGAAAAGCATACCTCATGAAGCTGGTTGTGAGAATGCCAAGCAGTCATCAAGGCAAAGGGTGGCTACATAGAAGAATCTAAAATATATTTTGAAAAGTTTAACACTTTTCTTTTTAGTTACTACATGATTCCATATGTGGTGATTTATGGTTTTGATGTCTTCATTATAATTCTTCAATGTAGAAAATTGTAAAAATAAAGAAACGCTTGAATGAATAGGTGTGTCCAAACTTTTGACTGGTTCTGTAGCTCTCTCTGCTTCTCCTTAATTTGGGAAGAAATTCATTTGTTCAAAACTGTTCAACTATTATAATTCTCTCTCTTTGAGTCAACTACTCACCACATGTTATGCACTGCAGTGCTAGCTAGCTGTAGCTTATGCTTTCAGTACTAGATTCATTCTCTGATCTTTTGATTTGGTGACAACATGTCAGTTCATGCTGCAAGAGCTCCGATCGGATGGAGGACGTCCTCCGGAAGTTGTCATAATCACTGTGTAAGTCTATGGAAGGGGGGGGAGCCATGAGCCTCCTAGGTTTTGTATCGAAGTCAATGTACCCAGAGGAGCACAGAAGCTAGCTGTCTTCTGGCCAAGCCATGGTGCTACCCTACAGTTTTGTTGAGGCTACTGTAGACCTTCATTGCACAACAGTGTATTTTAATCAATTATTTGGTGACATGAATATATTTAGTGTAGTTTTATCTAAAAAGGTTTACTTTTTAAAAAATATTTTAAAAAATGTCTGATATTCACTTAGGAGTATGGTCCTCCTTAGGGCTGTCCCCGACCAAAAAAAACCCCGCCAACTTCTTTCAACCAATCGATTTAGCCAAAGTATGTTTTTCCATATAAAGACACACCCCTATGTGTTTTAATAACATCAACGATATGTAGGCTACTGCGCTTGTCTGATGCATTAAGCACACTCTGATTTAAATAATTAAGACACACAATTGATTCGAGGGAGCCAGAGATCAAGGGCCTAACCAGATTATTATTTTTTTAAATAACCTGTTCCTGAACCACCACCTGCTGCTGGCTTTCACAGATTCTGCTACTACGCTCCCGAAGTTGCCGGTAATAGGCTACACCAGGGGTTTGGCAACCTTTTCCATTTGGAGTGCCCATTTATCTTGTCAATTCTATCGATCTGCGTGCCAGTTATGATTTTCATATGCACATTTTCGTGGAACAGTTTATTTTATGATAGTCTTCGTATCTCAATCATTGTCATGTGATTTAATGAATGATTTAATGAAATTCTATGAAAATTATGCACATCTTAAAGTAACTTCCATTGCCAACTTTGTAAAAATAGCCTAGATAAAGCCAACAAATAAAAACATTGCAGCCTGAAGGTAGAAAATAATCTGATTTTGAAAAATAAATAACTTTGGCTACTCATGGCTTGTCTGCAAGGAACTTGAAACATTGTATCAACTTGGTCCAGCCTTAAGCTTGTGCTAACAAACTTGCAACATTGTATAAAATATTCTGGACCCTCAGTTAACCATGCTAGTGAGCTCCGGACAGGCACAGCTGTAGGCTATTTGCTTATAGGATAAGAAGTAATTATGTATTTTCTGACGTTTCCACCCACTAGATCAGAGCATTACATTTGTTTTCTCTTTCTCACAGTGGTTATCGAAAGGGAGAGAGCTGGAACGATTTTTCAAATAGGCTACATTAAGGAACTATTGTCATTCTCAATGGATGTAAACACAGACTTTGTTTACTTGCTGTTTTGAGGTGAAGATATGACTTTGAGAGTCTCCACAGCTCAGTAGTGCTGAGTTAAGACAGTCAGAAATACTATTAGGTTCCCAAATAGGCACATTTTATAAGCCTACATTTGCACGCAGGCCTGGTAGCCTAGGCCTACTTTTGAGTAGTCAGGTGCACCTTACTCAACATTGACAGGAGCGCTCCAAATAAAACACAATTAATAAATTGACAACTCGTAAATGGAATGAAATTAACCAAAATTTGTCTCTCACAAGTGTAGCCTAGATTGCGCACTCTGTAAACATGTCAACTCCAAAAATGAGAACGCTAAAAGACTGTAATAATATATTGAATGCAATAAACGGTTACCAAACAAACATTGTAGATGAGAAATTATGGGAATTAATGGTAAATGTACTGCTGGTGATACTGGTGTGGCAAAGCCGAGGCCTCCACAATGTATTAGTCCACTGAGATAGGTGTCAATCAAGACAAAAAAATTCTTGCTAGACCAAACAATCGACCAGTCGACTAAATTGGGTCAGCCCTAGTCCTCCTCTGAGGAGCCTCGAATGGTCCATATGTGTAAAGTGTGTTGCTATTAGTCTTTTACACTTCATCTCTCTCTTTCTGTCTCTTTTTTTTCTAGTCTTCTCATCACTCGCTCACTCTCTTTTCCTCTCACACACTAACTAATGTGATCTCTTTCACTCTTTGAATTGCTTAGAGTAGGTCATTTCCTACAGCAGAAACCTACAATTTAGCAGCAGTCTATTTTGGGGCCTATCTGCTTCCGGAAACAAAGTCATTATTCTAACTCCATCTGAAGGGAGGAATATACCCTGTGATATGCCGCACCACCCACCCACTCTTATTACAGAGAGGCTTACTGAAAGCTGGTTATTACTAAGGTTTTACTATTGAAAATATATTAAAGTTATTCTTAACATAACTTACATTGTAATGATAAGGACCATTTGCAAAATCAGTTCAGGAAAATTGTATCACCACACAACAGAATCATTTCTAATATGAAGAAAGTGCTAGTAGCCTATACATTGGGATTTTACACAGTGGTTATTCAGGACCCCATTCACCCATTACTTTAATCTTTGTAGTCAGATTAGTTCTACTAAATCTTTTTGGTCGACCTGACCCAATTCGCACAGAAATGTGATTTATAGATCTGTCATTCTTCATTGAAAGCAAGTCTTAAGAAGCAGGAGATCTGTTCTATGTACTCTATTTCTATGCTTCCTGTTTTTAAATTTAGTTTTTACTTCTTTTACTTTCGGTTTTTGTACACAATATATTTCAGTGGTTTATATGGTACAATGAATCTCTACACTATACATTGCTTGTTTTGTCACATAAACTGAAATTAAGCATACTATTAGAATTTTAGCAACCAGGAAATGATGGAGCGATTTGTGCATATTGCACCTTTTTTAAAATGTTGACTACATCAACATGTTCTTTCACTATGCAAGAAGAGCATGTGTTGATTACAAATGGCAGTATTAAAGCTGAGGAATTTGAAGGATTATGATTATGGATTGCAGATAGGTCTGGATGACTTCAATGTCCATGAAGCCTCATCTGATCCAATCTTTCTGCAACAACATCTAGAGCCTTCCCTCCACTTTCAGGTTTTAATCTTTCTCTTAACAATGCCAACTTTCCACATTTTAATCCTGAGTAAATAGCATGTGGTCTGCAGTTTGGGGTCACGCACAGTTTCACAAAGCATCCGATTTATGGCTTTCTGCTCAGCCTGTCATAACCATAGTACAGTGTCAAATAATGAAGGGTTGGCCAAATCACTTTTTCAGTGAGTCAGTACTTTGTTAACATGTGGTGGCTGCTGTTGGCACTTATCTTACATTTTCCACCCCATTTTTCTGTGGTATTAAGGAAAACTCTTCTAACGCCATGCTCCATTTCTCCTCAGGTGGGTGATATAGTCAAAGTGACGAGGATGAACATCAGCGGTCAGTGGGAGGGAGAGGTAAACGGCCGGAGAGGTCTCTTCCCCTTCACCCACGTCAAAATAATAGACCCCCTGAATCCAGATGAGTGTGAATGACCTGGACCCCAACCAACCAACCCTCCCACAGTGACACCCAAAATGCTGGCTGTCTCCACCACGCCCGCCAGTGTCACCACGGTTACGCGCTTGCCTGCTTGAGGCTATACCGCAGCGCTCCCTGTTATTGTCACGCCAACCATCGTGCAGCTTTCTGACTGTTTACAGCTACAGACTCAAACTCCTACATCCCCAACTTGGTTACAGTTTGGTCTGTGGTTTTTGCCTTTATGTCCTTTAATGTGTGTTGCCATGGCTCCCACAACGCCATGTCTTACCTGGTCATTTTTTTTATTTGATATTTTGTTACATTTGAATACTTAGGAATTTGTTGAGAGCTTGCTTGTGTGTTTCGTGTTGTGGATGGGAGGAGGTTAATGTAAAAAAAAAAAAAAGAAGGGGGAAAGAGTGAAAGGTGACTGAACATCACATGAACTGACTGAGGTCATGAGAGCAAAGGCATAGAGAGCTT
The DNA here is from genome assembly GCF_901001165.1 of Salmo trutta. Classification (NCBI taxonomy): domain Eukaryota; kingdom Metazoa; phylum Chordata; class Actinopteri; order Salmoniformes; family Salmonidae; genus Salmo; species Salmo trutta. The sequence goes on from NC_042968.1 coordinate 67,267,059, forward strand.
CAGGTGGGGCCTGAGGTTAGAACCAGCAGGTTAACTGTCTTTCACCAAACAATCATTCACTGTTGTACCTTAACCACAGCCACACATACACACCGGTAGACCTTTACTTGTTTAGGGCAACTGCTGTGCGTGTGTAAGGATCAGTCTCTTCAGTTCAGCTTGTGTCAGACAGGGACAGGAGGACAAGCCCACAGCCTCAGTGACATGAACCTAGTCGACAGAGTTCCCTTATTTATGTTTTCCCAAGACAACATGTGAAATGGCCATGTGTGATATCTTTTTGTTTTATTTGTGCCATAAATTCAGGAGTTCTGCAAGGTGTTTGTCATAGTGTAAGTGCATGGCTGTGACCAGGCTATAGCCAATGTTATAAGAGGGCTTATAAATACTTTTGAGGGGTAAGGGCTTTTCTATGAGACGGATGCCTCCTGCATCCAATGATATGGGAGGCGGGCAAAGGTTTCATCCAGCCAATGACACCCCATCAATACCTTTCACTGAAAATGCAACTTTCGCACAAGCAATCCTTTCCTGTTCTCTCTCTCTCTCCAGGTTCCCTAAGGTGGTGATTGGTTACACTTCTGTCTTGTTTGTAGACAGTGTTGACTGTCGAGCACAGGTTCTGGGGAGAAAACATGGTTGTCTTTGGTATGTCTGATGTTGTGATGCCAGAGCTGTCCTGCTCTCAGGTGTGTGTGTGTGTGTGTGTGTGTGTGTGTGTGTGTGTGTGTGTGTGTGTGCACGCGCTGATAAAGTGCTCTACTAGATCTCTGCTGTAAAGAAGAAAACAGACTTACCCTTGCTGTTCTCTCCTTGAGTGCTTTCCCTCAATCCCCCTGAGCTTTTTCATTGGGTAGAGTAATACCATTGTACAGCTATCAATCGTGTCCCAACTGTACTGTTGTTGTTTATTATGTTAGCCAGCTGTTAGACTGAAAATTAGACCGAAGGTCGCTTTCTAAAAAGGGAGAAAAAAATGCCTGTTGGTGGCCTCTGCATGACTTCTTGGCCTTGAGGTTTCTCTTCCAGGTCAAATGCTGCTTTGTCAGTTCTAATTTCCTCAAAGTATGAATTAGACTTTATTTTTTGTATTTTTTTTTTTTTACAGCATCTGGAATAAATCCTTTCAAATATAGTTTGGTTTCCCTTGCCCAACCTCCCATATTAACCCATCTGATTAAGCAATACACCAATCCTAATTCTAGTTTTTGTTAGGTGAAGATGTTTTCAACCTGCTTCAGATTTTTTTGTTTGTTTTCTCAAGGCATTAAAAGTATTACTGTGCTTTTCCCCTTGTGTTTAAGAGAGCCTCCATGTTGTATTCTTAATTCAAAATGAAAAATTGTGCCTTTTTTATTTTCTTATACCATTTACATGTGTTAATATTTCCCATGGTTAACACCCGTGCTGGTATGACCCTTTATGTACAGAACAAGTCAATAAAATGTACATCTACTTCTTTAAGTTGCTCTGACGTCTTTCTTATGAGATGGGAATAGGAATGCCCCAAATAAGTCTCCTGCTCAGCATAGATGGGGTGGGGATGTGTACGTTAAAGTGGAACAGGAGAGGAGTAGGTGGGTGGGATGTTTTTGCAGCAGGAATGACTGTATCTGGAGCATGGGACTGTTGCTCTCTGCCTCATTTCTATTATTTCCAGTTTTGATTGTGGCTGTGCCCAGGAGAAAGGAAGCAATTAATTAATGTTAATGAAGTGCTAATAAAAGAAAGCTTGCACACACAGCGCTGACCTAGAGAGAGACATTTTAAAGGGCAAGGTTTAGTCTCTTCTCCTTACATGACCGGTATCCAAATATGTGCATTTAGGTCTACTATATGCAATGCAGCCATCTGAGGTTTCAGGTTAATAGGGTATACTTTTGGAAACGTACTCCATTCATTCAATATCAGCTTAGTTTGGGCATTGTAAAACTATACTGAACAAAAATATAAATGCAACAATTTCAAGTTAGTTCATATAAGAAAATCAGTCAATTGAAATGAATTATTTATGCCCTAATCTATGGATTTCACATGACTGGGCAGGGGTAGGCCTGGGAGGGCATAGCCAGCCACTCCAAATAAGTTTTTCCCCACAAAATGGATTTATTGCAGACAGAAATACTCCTGTTTCATCAGCTGCCCTGGTGGCTGGTCTCAGACGATCCCGCAGGCAGTGACCTGTATTCATGGACGCAAAGGGATGCCAGGCTACTGCCCCCCCCCCCCCCTCCCTCATTAAAATGCAAATCAATTTATAACATTTTTGACATGCGTTTTTCTGGATATTTTTGTTATTCTGTCTCTCACTGTTCAAATAAACCTACCATTAAAATTATAGACTGATCCTTTCTTTGTCAGTGGGCAAACGTACAAAATCAGCAGGTGATCAAATACTTTTTCCCCCCACTGTACGTCATTAACAGAAACAACTTATGTTGTTGCATCTCGTTGTCTTGTTCTCAGATGGCTAGCTAGCTAAAATTGTCCCTTTCCTAAATTAGCCATGGATGGAGATAGGGATTTGGACTTGTAGTTTTACTTAATTCTCCGTACTGGCCAATGATTATAACAGTGATTCTGATCCAACCATTAATTAATACATTGTTGTGCCCCTGGCCTGAGAGGATGGAAGTGCAATATGTAGCTAGATATAGAAGGCTAATGTTAACTAACATTGACCATGAATATAAGTAAAGGTTAGCGAGCAAGCATTTTAGCCAGGTAGACTAGGACAACAAAAAATACAAGTGTGTACTGTATGATAGAGTCATAGACCGCTTCGTCAACATGAAAGAGAGGAGGGTGGCATTGGCGTTTCTCTACAAGTAGGGTGAGTCAACATGTTTTTCTACTTGCATGAACGCATGTGCACACACACAAGCACACAAGCACAGAAATCAGAACCATGGACAGCCACATCATATTTAGCTTATGTTGACTGGACTAAATTGTTTTTGGTATCTTTTTAATTGTCACTGTATTAGACTAAGCATAGGGATTTGATGATGTTAAAATGTTGAAGTGTAAATGGTGCTGGAATAGTGGAGGCAGCTCCTGTTTTCTTTATGACTTGCGGTAACTCTATGGTTCTAAATCAATAGTTGTTTAGTGTTCTGAAAACGTCTGAAACATTAATTTGCTTGACCATGTTGTAGGTCATGTAACTGTCTGTTCCATGCAATTTGCGTCATGGACTTCACCGGACAGAGGTTGCTATCCAGTTTTGTGGTAAAACAAGGGTGTGGTTGAATTTATTCTGTCTCTGTCTTCTCATTGTCTCAGCCTTTAGGTCTATATATCACGGACACAAGGCATATGAATTAACAGCAAACAACGCAATTATTACAACACGTACAGTGTAAGTTGTAATATGGCTTTGGGGTGGGGTACGCAGATGAGCATCTCTGAGACGGTTTCTGACAGCTTGTACAGAAAATCTACAGTTTCATCAGCTGTCCGGATGGCTGGTCTCAGTCAATTCCACAGGTGAAGAAGCTGGATGTGGAGGTCCTGGGCTGGCGTTGTTACACTTGGTCTGCGGTTGTGAGGCCGGTTGGATGTACTGCCAAATTCTCTACCTTATGGTAGAGAAATGAACATTAAATTCTCTGGCAACAGCTCTGGTGGACATTCCTGCAGTCATCATGCCAATTGGACGCTCCCTCAAAACTTGAGACATCTGTGGCATTGTGTTGTGTGACAGAACTGCACATTTTAGAGTGGCCTTTTATTGTCCACAGCACAAGGTGCACCTGTGTAATGATCATGATGTTTAATCAGCTTCTTGATATGCCACACCTGTCACGAGGATGGATTATCTTGGCAAAGGAAAAATGCCCACTAACAGGGATGTAAACAAATTTGTGGACAAAATTTGAGAGAAATAAGCTTTTTGTGCACATGGAACATTTCTGGGATCTTTTATTTCAACTCATGAAACATAGGACCAACACTTTACATGTCGCGTTTATATTTTTGTTCAGTACATCTTTTTGTAAGGTCTTCATTGTGAGAAAGAAGATTGTGGTCTGTGTTGAAGGAGGGGAGAGCTTGACTTATCTGGCCTGTTGGTATGGAAACCACCATGGCACCCAGCCTCGACTAGGCTATTTGTAGACTTTGTCCAACAAGTCAGATGATAAAAAAACATGCCCTCCATAGTGTGGTCTTTGGAGATTGCATTACACAACAGAGGTGCATTGCACATCTGCGTCTATATCCACTCATCTTCCAGTATCTCTTCACACTTGATTGAGTGGCTGACTCCTGCTTCTAGCAGTCTATGTGGTATATTCTACTCACCTCCAGCCACTGCAGCCCAGGCTGACTGGAGGACCACAGATGCTCGCAATGATACGCAAGAACAGGTACATACGAGCAGAGTGCTCAACTACGGCCAACTCTTGGGTTACCACCGCCAACGGGTGTCTCGCAGACAAAGTGGCACGACACTGGCGGCGATATAAATAAGGCCATTACGTAACTGTTTCTAGGCCCGTATGCTTCTGAAATAAATGATACAGTAGCCTAGATGTAACTGCATACACAAGAGGGCATTGTTTTACTCCAAATTTGAAGCAGTTGTGTTCCTCTTTCTCCCAGCCTCCCCTATTGCTCCTTCCTTTTACAGGTATGGGCCCCCATTTGATCGCATGGACTTCTACCCGCTGCTCCACTCCAGCCAAGCTTTTTCAGGTACATGTAGACTTCTCTACATTCTCACCCTTGCCACAAAGAAGCGAAATCAGACCAACCTGCATCATGTTCTGTCCTATTTAGCTTCCAACACAAAATGTCTGATTAAATTAGAGTCATTAAAGGCTAACTTGATGTATTAATTTAGACTGTTATAGCTGTGGCTTCAATGGTACTTCCTGAAATGAATTAGGCTGTGTAGCACAAGGTCGATACAGGCCTCTCTCCATTCCATTAGCAGCTCACCCCCAAGCTATCTGTTGGCGGCTGCCATGTTAGAGTGTTGAACCCATAGTGATGAGTGTTACCCTGGGAGCTGTGAAAGAGAAGGCAGGCTCAATCTTTTCTAGAATGTGTATATGCTAAGTAGTGGAGCAGGATGCAATTCTGTGGCAGTCTAGATAGGTTAATGAATCAGCATTGATTGGCTTTGTAAATGCTAGTGTTTACCCAATCCATATATTTTTTGCTATTTTCTGTGTGTGCGTGTGTGTGTGTGTGTGTGTGTGTGTGTGTGTGTGTGTGTGTGTGTGTGTGTGTGTGTGTGTGTGTGTGTGTGTGTGTGTGTGTGTGTGTGTGTGCGCATGTATGTGTGTGTGCATTTGTTTGTGTGGGTGTTAGTGTGTGTGTGAGAGAGGAGATGCTCCCTGACTTTCTTCAACCTCAAACAGAGAAAGGGAAGTCTTTGTTGCATGCCTCTCCTATGTTATGTTCTCTCCCTGTGATGGCCTTTCCTCAACTCTGCATGGTCAGTCACGTCTTCCTCTCTGTCGCCTCATCTCCCCTCTGGTCCATCCATTTGTCCTGTCCGAGGAAAGGAATCCGATTTTCTCCTTGGTTGACTTGCTCAACAGCAGCAGAAAGCACAGAATGAATGATGAGCCTATTTTTAGCCAGTTTTCATTAGTCACAGTCAGCTGAACTTATGGCCAGCTCAGGCTCTTGTCAGGCTAGGAACAGCTAAAACAGATTTTTAATTGGCACACTGAGGCCTGGAAATGGTCCTGGAGTATCACAACTACTGTCTGTACTCAAGCAGCTGCAGTGGTGTAAAATACTTAAGTAAAAATACTTTAAAGTACTACTTAAGTAGTTTTTGGGGGTATCTGTACTTTACTATTTATATGTTTGACAAGTTTTACTTTGACTTCACTACATTCCTAAAGAAAATATTGTACTTTTTACTCCATACATTTTCCCTGCCACCCAAAAGTACTCGTTACATTTTGAATGCTTAGCAGGACAGGAAAATTGTCTAATTCATGCACTTATCAAGAGAACATCCCTGGTCATCCCTACTGCCTCTGATCTGGCGGACTCACTAAACACAAATGCTTTGTTTGTAAATTATGTCTGAGTGTTGGAGTGTGCCCTTGGCTATCTGTAAAAAAGATAAAAGGAAATTGTGCTGCTTAGTTTACTTAATATAAGCAATTTGAAATGATTTATACTTTTACTTTTGATAAAATTGTGCCGTTTGGTTTGCTTAATATCAGCAATTTGAAATGATTTATACTAAGTATATTTTTGCATTTACATTTATTTTTGATACTTAAGTATATTTAAAACCAAATACTTGTAGACTTTTCCTCAAGTAGTATTTTACCGGGTAACTTTCACTTTTACTTGAGTCATTTTCTATTAAGGTATCTTTACTTTTACTTAAGTATGACAATTGGGTACTTTTTCCACCACTGAGCAGCTGTCACTCACAGTGTTTGCATGGGCATCAGTCCAGTAATAATTTTTTACCTAGTTTAATATCTGTGAATATGTTTTCGGCGCTTTTGTGCGATTTAGATTAGGATAATATAAAAGACAAGAATGTCTAAATGGTTCATGAATATTGTATTTAAATGGCTGAATAGGAGTGCATTTTGTTCATTGCATTGCAGCTCCTTACATTTCAAAATAGGTTTGACCACTTCAGAGTTGGGGCCAATATTCGTTTTTGGACCATTTCCATAAACTTCATGTCCACTTTGATTTCCTGAATAAACTAACAATCTAACTGATCTGCTCTCAGGTATAAACTAACAATATGTAACTGATCTGTGCTCAGGTATAAACTAACAATATCTAACTGATCTGAGCTCAGGTAAAAAAAACTAACAATATTTAACTGATCTGCGCTCAGGTATAATTGCAACCATCTACACATGAACTCAGAAGATCATGCCACAGTATTTAGGAGGACGAGGAGACTTGGAGCTTTAACATGGCTTTGTGGAGAGCGTGCTCCCAGAAGCTCTATGGCCTAGTTGCAGACGGTTTCTCTCTCCATTAAACATTTATTACCATTAAATATTTATTACCGGGGAAACCAGGCCAGCCTTATGATTATCATAATCTCTTTCTCTCTGTGTTTTTCACAGTGGTGTAAAGTACTTAAGTAAAATATTTTAAAGTACTACTTAGGTAGTTTTTTGGGTATCTGTACTTTACTATTAACATGTTTGACAACTTTTACTCTACTACATTCCTAAATATTATGATGTACTTTTTACTCCATACATTTTCCCTGACACCCAAAAGTACCTGTTACATTTTGAATTTTTAGCAGGACAGAAAAATAGTCCTGCAATTCACACACTTATCAAGAGAACATCCCTGGTCATCCCTAATGCCCCTGTTCTGGTGGACTCACTAAACACAAATGCTTAGTTTTGACATTCTTACGTAGGTATCATAACCAGCCATAAAATAATGCAATATATGCCACATCAGTTCATGGCAGTGTTATGACCGTATTATGACAGTTTATGCAAGTTATGTCAGCTGTTGTGACATGGTTATGACCATGTCATAATGTGTTATGACCCTGGGTGTCAAGTAAACTGTTAACTATTCTTAGTGCCCTTCTATGTCCGTCAGTACCCTGCGCTACCAACCATCCTATGAGAATGATAGACTTATGGACTTATGGACTTGTTTACGTGCTGCTGTGCGGTTTGTTGCTAACGCTACTTTGCTACCTGCCAACTTTATGGTTAGAATTACCATTTTATATAAAAAAATTTTTGCTCGCTCGACTTTCTTAATTCAACTTTTTCACCCTGGATGCTTAATCTGGACATGGTTCTACAGGACCTCCACCAGCCGAAGCTAAGTAGTAACATTAACATTATGCCTTCTAATTGCAGTCGCTGTACTCATAATATACAGGAGAACAATCGCCTTACGGAACCCAAATCGGCTGCGCGTGTGCGCCATTGTGCATACATTTATTTTGTCCCCCCACACCAAACGCGATCACGACACGCAGGTTAAAATATCAAAACAAACTCTGAACCAATGACATTAATTTGGGGACAGATCGAAAGCATTAAACATTTATGGCGATTTAGCTAGTTAGCTTGCAACTTGCTAGCTAATTTGTCCTATTTACCTAGCTTGCTGTTGCTAGCTAATTTGTTCTGGGATATAAACATTAGGTTGTTATTTTACCTGAAATACACAAGGTCCTCTACTCCAACAATTAATCCACACATAAAACGGTCAGCCGAATCGTTTCTAGTCATCTCTCCTCCTTCCAGGCTTTTTCATCTTTGAACTTATATTTTGATTGGCATCTAAACTTTCATAGTATTTCCACGACAACAGTTCGTCTTTCAATCACCCTCGTGGGTATAACCAATGTGTCATAAGCGTTGTAATGATCGGACCAAACTGCAGCGGGGATGTGAATCATCTTCTTCATTTATTAAAGAAATGAACACTGAACAAAAGAACGACGAAAAACAGTCCTGTAAGGTACAATGACTATTACATGGAGCAACCACCCACAAAACACAAGACAAAAACCCCTACTCAAATATGGCCTCTAATCAGAGGCAACGAGGTACAGCTGCCTCCAATTAGAGACCAATCCCAAACAATACCACATAGAAATAGAAATACTAGAAAATCAAACATAGAAATACATAACCTAGAACTAGCCCCAAAAAAACAACAACACAAAACAAACACACCCCTGCCACGTCCTGACCAACTACAATAACAAAATGACCCCTTTACTGGTCAGGATGTGACAGTACCCCCCCCCCCCCCCCCAAGGTGCAGACACCGAATGCACCTTAACCATAAGACACCAACAAAAAACAAAACTAAAGGGAGGGAAGGGAGGGTGGCCACCGTCACCGACGGTTCCTGTGCAAACACCCCCCCCTTCCCCAATACTCCCTCCTATGGAGGTGGCTCTGGTTCCGGCCTTAGTCCCCACTCTAACCTGTCCACCCCTTCTGAAGGCTCAGGGCTGTAGCCCACCGCTGAAGGCGCCGGACTGGCGGCGACTCTGGCTGCGCCGGACTGGCGGCGGCTGCGCTGGACTGGCTGGCGACTCCGGAAGCGCTGGACGGGGCACTGTCGCCGGAAGCTCTAGACGGGGACTGCGCACTGCAGGCCTGATGTGTGGGACTGGCTTTGGAGGCGCCAGACTAGTGACACGCACCACAGGGCTAGTGCGAGGAGCAGGAATAGGACGTACTGGACTGGGCAGGCGCACTGGAGGCCTGGTGCATGGGGCTGGCTTTGGAGGCGCCAGACTGGTGACACGCACCACAGGGCTAGTGCGAGGAGCAGGAACAGGGTAAACTGGACCCTGGAGATACACTGGAGGTCTGGAGCATATGGCCTGCACAACCCTTCATGGCTGAGTGCTCCCCATAGCCTGGCCATACTGAGGAGCTTTCACCGATTGCACCGGCCTTTGAATGCGTCTGGGCAATACAGTGCGCATTTCCGCATAGCTCGGTGCTTTCTTGATCCGTCGCTCCCCGTAATAAGCACGGGGAGTTGGTTCAGGCCTATTGCCTGACTTACTCCAACTCCCCGTGTGCCCCCCCACCAAAAAATTGGGGGCTGCCTCTCGCACTTGCCAAGCCCTGTGTATAACGCCTTGTAATGGCGCCGCTCCGCCTTAGCTGCCTCCAGCTCCTCCTTAGGGCGCCGGTACTCCCCAGCCTGGTGCCATGGTCCTGCCCCATCCAGGATCTCCTCCTAGGTCCATGACTCTTTATAGTCCTCCTGCTGCTCCTTCTTCCGCTGCTTGGTCCTCTTATGGCGGGTGGTTCTGTCATAAGCGTCGTAATGATCGGACCAAACTGCAGCGGGGATGTGAATCATCTTCTTGATTTATTAAAGAAATGAACACTGAATAAAAGAATGACAAAAAACAGTCCTGTAAGGTACAATGACTATACATGGAACAACCACCCACAAAACACAAGACAAAAACCCCTACTTAAATATGGCCTCTAATCAGAGGCAACGAGATACAGCTGCCTCCAATTAGAGACCAATCCCAAACAATACCACATAGAAATAGAAATACTAGAAAATCAAACATAGAAATACATAACATAGAACTAACCCAAAAAACCAACAACACAAAACAAACACACCCCTGCCACGTCCTGACCAACTACAATAACAAAATGACCCCTTTACTGGTCAGGACGTGACACAATAAGGAGATGGCACGTGGGTACCTGCTTCTATAAACCAATGAGGAGATGGGAGAGGCAGGACTTGCAGCTCGATCTGCGTCAGAAATAGAAAGGACTTCTATTTTAGCCCTTGGCAACGCAGACGCTCGTTGACACGCGCGAGCAGTGTGGGTGCAATAATTGAATAACATAGATTTCTAAATTTATTTTGCAACGCTTGCGCACGCGACGTGAGCGGTGTAGTCAGGGTATTATGGTGAGGTTAACCCTGCTGCAAGCCCAGCTTCAGACGCAATCATTAGGCAAGGGTAATTTAAGTGTAGGAAAGGATGAAACAGCGTCTGTGCCACCAATAAGTACAGATAGTAGTATAAATCCCCTCGCAAAATCCCCGCAGACGGCCAATTTTCTCATGGCTTCTGGAAGGAAATGCTGTAGGAATGCTCAACCGATGTCGCTAATTCAGCCGACAGAAACGTTCAACCAGTTCTCCCATTAAGCAACGAGTCGGAGTCAGAGGCCAAGCCTTCTCTGGTCTCTCCTCCTCCCGTTATGGGGTCTGAGACGCCGAAGCCTCCCACCATTAGCTCTGACAAATTGAAATCCCTAGTCATTGGCGACTCCATTACCCGCAGTATTAGACTCATCCAGCGATCATTCACTGTTTACCAGGGGGCAGGGCTACCGACGTTAAGGCTAATCTGAAGATGGTGCTGGCTAAGGCTAAAACAGGCGAGTATAGAGTATAGGGATATTGTTATTCACGTAGGCACCAACGATGTTAGGATGAAACAGTCAGATGTCACCAAGCGCAACATAGCTTCAGTGTGTAAATCAGCTAGAAAGATGTTGGCATCGAGTAATTGTATGTGGCCTCATCCCAGTTAGGGGGAGGGAACTCAATCGCTGGTTGAAAACTGTTTTCTGCCCTCCCAAAAGATAGAATTTGTAGATAATTGACTTCTTTCTGGGATTCACCCACAAACAGCACCAAGCCTGGCTTGTTGAGGAGTAACGGACTCCATCCTACATGCAGTCGCACCCCTAAAAACAAAAAACATTTGTCATAAGAAACTAGCTCCCTGGTATACAGAAAATACACGAGCCCTGAAGCAAGCTTCCAGAAAATTGGAACGGAAATGGCGCTTCCCCAATCTGAAAGTCTTCCAACTAGCTTGGAAAGACAGTACCATGCAGTATCAAAGAGCCGTCACTGCTGCTCGATCATCCTATTTTTCCAACTTAATTGAGGAGAATAAGAACAATCCAAAATGTATTTTTGATACTATCGCAAAACTAACTAAAAAGAAGCATTCCCCAAGCGAGGATGGCTTTCACTTCAGCAGTGATAAATTCATGACCTTTTTTGACGAAAATATCATGATCATTAGAAAGCAAATTACGGAGTCCTCTATAAATCTGTGTATTTCTCTGGAGCTCAGTTGTCCTGAGTCTGTAGAACACTGCCAGGACCTAGGATCAAGGGAGACACTTGATACTATATCTCTTGACACATTGATGAAAATAGGCATGGCCTCTAAATCTTCAAACTGCAAGCCCTATTTCAACTAAACTACTGAACGAGCTGATTCCTGTGCTTGGCCCTCTTATGTTGAACATAATAAACGGCTCCCAATCCACCGGATGTGTACCAAACTCACTAAAAGTGACAGTAATAAAGCCTCTCTTGAAAAAGCTAAACATTGACCCAGAAAATATAAAAAACTATCAGCCTATATTGAATCTCCCATTACTCTCAAAAATTGTAGAAAAAGCTGTTGCGCAGCAACTCACTGCCTTCCTGAAGACCAAGGCTCTGCATCTGTCCTTGTGCTCCTAGACCTTAGTGCTGCTTTTGATATCATCGATCACCACATTCTTTTGGAGAGATTGGAAACCCAAATTCGTCTACATGGTCAAGTTCTGGCCTGGTTTAGATATTATCTGTCGGAAAGATATCAGTTTGTCTCTGTGGATGGTTTGTCCTCTGACAAATCAACTGTACATTTCAGTGTTCCTCAAGATTCCGTTTTAGGACCACTATTGTTTTCACTATATATTTTACCTCTTGGTGATGCCACCCGGAAACGTAATGTTAGCTTTCACTGCTATGCGGACGATACACAGCTGTACATTTTGATGAAACATGGTGAAGCCACAAAATTGCCTTCCCTGGAAGCCTGTGTTTCAGACATAAGGAAGTGGATGGCTGCAACTGTTTTACTTTTAAACTCGGACTAAACAGCTTGTTCTCGGTCCCAAGAAACAAAGAGATCTTCTGTTGAATCTGACAATTCATCTTGATGGTTGTACAGTCGTCTCAAATAAAACTGTGAAGGACCTCGGTGTTGCTCTGGACCCAGATCTCTCTTTTGACGAACATACTATGAAGACTATTTCAAGGACAGCGTTTTTCCATCTACGTAACATTACAAAATCAGAAGCATTCTGTCCAAAAATTATGCAGAAGAATTAATCCATGTTTTTGTCACTTCTAGATTAGACTACTGCAATGCTCTACTTTCCGGCTACCCGGATAAAGCACTAAATAAGCTTCAGTTAGTCCTAAACACGGCTGCTAGAATCTTGACTAAAACCAAAAAATGTGATATATTACTTAGGTGCTAGCCTTCCTACACTTGCTTCCTGTTACGGCAGGGCTGATTTCAAGGTTTTACTGCTAACCTATAAAGCATTACATGGACTTGCTCCTACCTATCTTTCCAATTTGGTCTTGCGGTGCATACCAACACGTACACTATGATCACAAGACAGAGGCCTCCTTATTGTCCCTAGAATTTCTAAGCAAACAGCTGGAGGCAGAGCTTTCTCCTATGGAGCTCCATTTTTATGGAATGGTCTGCCTATCCATGTGAGAGACGCAGACTCGGTCTCGACCTTTAAGTCTTTATTGAAGACTCAAGCATTTCGCTACACTCGCATTAACATCTGCTAACCATGTGTATGTGACAAATAAAATATGATTTGATCTCTTCGGTAGGTCATATGATTGAGTGAGACGCAGACTCGGTCTCAACCTTTAAGTCTTTATTGAAGACTCATCTCTTCAGTAGGTCCTATGATTGAGTGTAGTCTGGCCCAGGAGTGTGAAGGTGAACGGAAAGGCACTGGAGTGACGAACCGCCCTTGCTGTCTCTGCCTGGCCAGTTCCCCTCTCTCCACTGGGATTCTCTGCTGTAACCCTATTACGGGGCCTGAGTCACTGGCTTACTGGTGCTCTTCCATGCCGTCCCTATGAGTGGTGCGTCACTTGAGTGGGTTGAGTCACTGACGGGATCTTCCTCTCCGGGTTGGCGCCCCCCTTGGGTTGTGCCATGGGGAGATCTTTGTGGGCTGTACTGGGCCTTGTCTCAGGATGGTAAGGTGGTGGTTGAAGGTATCCCTGGTTGGCCCTGTCTGGGCGTATCGTCGGATGGGGCCAGTGTCTCCCGACCCCTCCTGTCTCAGCCTCCAGTATTTATGCTGCAATTGTTTATGTGTCGGGTGGCTAGGGTCAGTCTGTTATATCTGGAGTATTTCTCCTGTCTTATCCGGTGTCCTGTGTGAATTTAACTATGCTCCCTCTAATTCTCTCTTCTCTCAGAGGACCTGAGCCCTTGGACCATGCCTCAGGACTACCTGGCCAGATGAGTCCTTGCTGTCCCCAGTCCACCTGGTCGTACTGCTGTTCCAGTTTCAACTGTTCTGCCTGCGGCTTTGGAACCGTGACCTGTTCACCGGACGTGCTACCTTGTCCCGGACCTGCTGTTTTCAACTCTCTCTCTCAATCGCACCTGCTGTCTCTAACTCTGAATGATCGGCTATGAAAAGCCAACTGGTATTTACTCCTTAGGTGCTGACCTGTTGCACCCTCTACAACCACTGTGATTATTATTATTTGACCCTGCTGGTCATCTATGAACGTTTGAACATCTTGGCCATGTACTGTTATAATCTCTACCTGGCACAGCCAGAAGAGGACTGGCCACGCCTCAGAGCCTGTTTCCTCTCTAAGTTTCTTCTTAGGTTCCTGTCTTTCTAGGGAGTTTTTCCTAGCCACCTTGCTTCTACATCTGCATTGCTTGCTGTTTGGGGTTTTAGGCTGGGTTTCTGTATAGCACTTTGTGACATCGGCTGATGTAAAAAGGGCTTTATAAATACATTTGATTGATTGACTTATTTACATGTGTTCCTGGCCTGTCTGTCCTCCTGTGGGGGTGAAGGACTCACCTCTGTGTCCCTTTGTAGCTCTCTGTCATGCAGTTTCTGCTGGGTAACATTGATGACCCTTCATGCTGGAATAACTTATGGCTTGTGTGAAACCTCTTAAGAGTTGTCATATTTACAACAGTTATGATGTAGAGAACCATACAGATATGGGAATCTTATTATTATTTATTTTTTGATACCATGATATCCTTTTGGTCATAATCTGATCTCAATTATCATCACTTTGATAAGTAAACAAACAAGCATACACATATCACATACGTAATACAAGCATGAATGCCCACAAACATTTGAATGCAGTTCATATGGAGCACCAGGCACAGTATGTGGAGGCTCAGTCCATTAAGTCCAGTATATAGCTCAAATAGCCTTCTGCTATTTCCGCTAAATAGGACTACAGCTCTGCAAAGACTTGTAACAGAAAATTGCACACACTCCTCTTGACACACATGTCCATAGCAGAGAACAAGTTAAAAAACACACTTGACGATATCTTGGTTTGGACCTCGTGCACAAAGACCATAGGCTCTCACTTTTCTGAAATGTCACAAGTAGCTTTGTTCACAGAATGAAACTCAGCTCCTTCACTTTGTGAGTCAGAGTCAGCTATTCTGATCATTATCCAAACTCAAGTACTGGCTCCAGCTCCACTCTGCCTCTGTGTTGCCATGGTGATGGACGCTGCGTTGGTGGGTGCCGTGGTCTGCAGTCAGTGTTTGACTGGTGAAGAAGGGCAAATGGTGAGTCAAGGACTGTCCAGGGTACTGCCCTGTACCCCCCTCACTCCACTGACCCATACCCTGGTTAGTAGTGTAGTGGCCATAAAGGGGGTAACTGTAACCCAGGTATCCAGGGTAGGTTTTGGAGGACGTGGGCAGATGGACAGGGGACATTCTATAGTCCTGGGGCATGGCTGGAGCCAAGGGGGTGTGTCCCATGTCCCTGACATGGCCAGGACTGTTAGTCTTGTGCCCAGGGACAGTGGCTACATCACGGAGGTGAGAATCATAGCTGCGCCTGCCTTTGCAATCCTCCATTGCAGAAGATGGAGAGGGTAGTCTGCCATGCTCAACAGATCTGTAGAGAAAAATAAATATGGAGCGGGTTACTTATAGGACTTCTTAGTTGTTATTGTCATCAACCCACATACAGTATGTGAACTCAAACACTCGCTGACTCAAAGTGTCACTTTTAATTGCACAGTATGGAGGTGTATTCTGCACCATAGAGTGCCTGTTAAGTATAGCACAGAGTCACTGAGTTTTCTTTTGGCATAATGGGTCATGATTCTGCATATGAACCTGTGTGGGTGTGCAGGCTGTTAGAGTGGGGATTCGCCTGTATGTTGGGTTTCACCTCCAAAAAATGTAAGTCAAGGTATGCTTTACAATCTAGTTTATAATGCTACAATGTTGCGCTTCTACATGCATGCGTGTGTGCCTGGTGGTTGTACAGTACCTGCATGGTTGGTAGGACATAGATGCAGGGCCAGGCACCATCTGCTCCTCAGTACTGTAGTCCTGTCTGTGGTCGTGGAGCTCCAGTATTTCAGTGTGCAGGCTGTGGCTCTGTGACGGGTCCTGTTCCATGGCCCAGGGGGAAAGGAGCTCCTCCTTAGCCGACACCATGTTCTCTGTTGTTCCCAAGGTTATCCCCCGTTCTGCTGGCTCACAGTCTAATGTTGCCCTTTGGAGGTCTACATGGGAAAAGATTGTGGATCTATGAGACTGCCTATAGGCCTATGGGCTGGACAACCTTTGAGATTATACAGATCTGACCAATCTAATCTTACTGTATAGAGTTAAGATTCATACCTGAAGGACTTTTGAATTCTGTTTCTCTGTCTTGTTTGGCTTTCTTCGAAGCATTTCCAGGACTCTTGTTGGATCGACACCTATAAAATAAAAAAAAAGACAATAAAAACTTGTAAAGCATGTCTCCCCAACTCACACGCACGTAGTGTTATAGTTCTATTGATCCCTACCTCTTGCTATGAGTACGGGTGTTCTCCCCTTTGAATCCTTTAGCAAAGGGGTTGTGGTCAATCTTGAGTTTAGCGATCTGAAAGCAGGAGTGGAGATGAAGACATCAGATGGGGTTACACCCATTCCCAAAGGGCAAGTTAATTATGTGGGTGCGCCGTTTGTATGTTCTTAATACGTGAGTTGATAGATGGACCTTAGTGTTCTGGTAGGCCGTGACTGCAGTGAAGGAGGTCTCAGGGAAGGAGAAGTAATGGAAGTGTCCCCAGCGCACACTGTGCAGACTGTCAGCCTGGACCACAGAGAAGCGTGGGATGTAGCGATGCATAGAGTGCAGGATGATCTGAGGAGAGAACAGACACCACTAATGAGTCAGCTAATAATGTTGTTTACAGAAATGACAGCTGTCTACTCTCAGACTGTGAGAGGTTGGGGGCTGGGGATTCAGTAGAGAAGGAGATACGTGTTCTTACATGGCCGTGCTGGTCCAGTGTGTGGTTGGTGAGTTTGAGCTTGAGGAAGGACACCGATTGTTTCATCCAGTAGGAGCCCGGGGTGGGGGAGTCTGGATGCACGTATGTCCGACAGGGGAGCTGGGGCTCGGCTTTCCCAGCCATGTCCCACTGGCCTTTATTCCACTACAAAGACAGAGAGAAGGGGGGAGGGGACAGGCATTACTCAGGTGTGAAACGTACCACAAGACAAGCCTCAACACGTACACTCCACAAAAACTCACATACCCCCAGTCTTTACACTGATATATATAAGGAATCTGTGGTGCATATTATTGCAAGCTTGAACAGTATCCTGTAGGTATGTATATAATTGCATATAATCTACCAACATATATATATGAACTGCTATAGCAAAAGAAAAACGCTCCTCTCTCTGGAGCATATGGTCAAAAGCAATGTGTACTGAGGGGAGGGCCAGTGGATGCATGGAGGGGGTATTGCTCCCCATTCACTTTGATTGGAGTGGGGGGGTTTGCTAAATGGCCGAGGCTGAACCTCCAGCCGGGGGTAGAAAAACAGGACGTAGTAATGGTCTTTGATATGCAGTGTGTGTGGTGATTGGCTGGGTGTGGGCGGAGCACCGTCTGGACTGTATGCTGGATGCAGACTGACTGCAAGCTTGTCTTCTACTTAATCTCCTTATGTTTCCTTTTAAAACAATGCCTGACTATATTCCAAACTGTGACACATTGTGCTTATCTAATTGGAATTTTCCCAGTAGAAATGTATTGTAATGTGTGTATAAGACGTGATATATCAATGAAATGTATTATCAATTAAATGTATTATCAATTAAATGTATTATCAATCAAATGTATTTATAAAGCCCTTTTTACATCTGCATATGTCACAAAGTGCTATACAGAGACCCAGCCTAAAACCACAAACAGCAAGCAATGCAGATGTAGAGGCACGGTGGCTAGGAAAAACTCCCTGCAACTGAGGCATTATTTAAAGATGGTGGACATGTTGCTTTTACCCTGTATCTGGAGTTGTCCACCGGAACCATTTCCACCATGAGGACATAGTTGGTATAGGGTTGGAGTCCAGATATACTGACGTTGCAGTGGGGAAACATCCTCCTGATACATACAAATGCACACTAATTGTATTATCCTCTCAATTCCTGATCACAACTCTATGCGCTCTCTCAAAAAAAGCATACTAGCAACAGATACACTTTCACAACGTTGGTAAAGCTACAATATGGCATGAAACGCGGGTGAAAGGTACTTTGCAGTGAACACACCATAGCATAGAATGTGTTTAGTAGATTTACACAGATCAAAAATGATGGTGAAGGATATAACAACAATTGTACCGGCCATGTTTGGTGATGATCATCTCAGTCCCCAGGTTGTGGAAGGACTTCCAGAGGTCAGCCTTCTCCAGGGTCATCCTGACGTTGCCTTGGTGGTAGGGGTCAGCTGTAGGGGGGGACGGGGTCATCATGTTGGGCCTCGGCTCTGGAGAGAGAGAGGGGGACATGGAGCCTTACAGAGTGGACCAGTGCTGGAGAAACCCTTTGTACACAGAGATTTCCACAGACAATGCAACATTTCAACTATGCAATAGACTTGCTGTTACATTTACATTTTACATTTTAGTCATTTAGCAGACGCTCTTATCCAGAGCGACTTACAGTAGTGAATGCATACATTTCATACATTTTTTTTTTTTTTTACTCTCTTGCTAGACCCCTGACTGACGTAGCAAAGGTTGAAAAAGTGATACTTACCAGAGATATGCTGCATTGCCTGCACGGTTCACCACAATGGTCAAAGAGAATATCAAGATCAAATTCCTTATCCAAATGTGTGTGCTGATATCGCTGCTGTCAGACCCACATCCCTGTGAGAATACTGTGAGAGGAGCCGTGGACTTAGTGGTGGTCCTTGGATCATGAAAAGTTTTGTATCAATCTCAAAACTTTCCTTTCCATATCCTTAACTTGTGGAGTTAGAGGGGCTGACCTCTGGAGTTCATTGGTCAGCCCAGAAGGGGAATGGCCGTGAGGACAAAGTGGGTGTGGTTACAACAGAGTGGTGTGCCTGGTTTCGAACCTTTGAAGTGTCAGACAAGGGGGTGGGAAATGGTGGGGGTGGGCATACTGTGGTGCTGTGAAGAATTAGCTGCCTGAACGTGACCTTTTGTTTCTAGAAATCACTGTTTAAATAAAGTATGTATATTTTCCAAATAAACTAATGTACCTTTATTTAGCTAGGCAAGTCAGTTATTTACAATGACGGCCTACACCGGCCAAACCCGAACGACACTGGGCCAATTGTGAGCCGCCCTATGGGACTCCCAATCACGGCCGGTTGTGATACAGCCTGGAATCAAACCAGGGTGTCTGTAGTGATGCCTCAAGCACTGAGATGTGGTGCCTTAGACCGCTGCGCCATCTGGGAGCCTCATTTACATTGACCCCCACATTAGTTTTTTTACACTGCTGCTACTCGCTGTTTATTATCAATACATAGTCACTTCACCTCTACCTACATGTACAAATTACCTGTACCTGTACCCCCCACACATTGACTCGATACCGGTCCCCCTGTATATAGCCAAGTTATAGTTTTTTTATTGTGTTACTTTTTATTATAATTTTTTACTTCGTTTATTTGGTAAATATTTGACTTAACTATTTCTTGAACTGCACTGTTGGTTAAGGGTTTTAAATGGGGGAGCGGGGGGGGTTGAGTTATCTCAGTCCTTGACAATGGGAGGCAGTTCTGGCTAATCATGGCCGATGGCCCCCCAGGCCTGGAGAGGTGCCGTATGGGGCCTAATGGGGCTGGCACAAGTGGCCTGTTAGCCTGAAAGGACAGAGGGAGGGGATGGGGGGATGGATGGAGGCTCCAGGGTTTCTGATGTGTGATAACCCCACCGCAGGGCCCTCCATTCTGGCTGCTCTGATCCCGTGCGGCCCCTGTCTGGGTCTGGAGCACCCTCCTGATCCCCGGCTGAGATCCACACACATGCTAAACACACCCAGAGAGCAGTGAAGGAGTGACGGTCACACAGCCCAGGCACATCCTATCTGAATTTCAGACGCAATCATCATTGAGGTTTGAGAGGACTCCAGAAGTTGGGTTTGAGTCTATGTTGTGCATACTGTATTTGTGTTAATTACTCTGTGGTAAACTATTACTGCACTGTTTTGGAGCACATGGCCCAGATTGGTGAAAAAGTGCTTTGAATAAACATTGTTTCAATTCTGAATAGGTTACTGTGTCTTTGTGTGGACATTGTATGCAACACTTTTCATAGCACAAGGGTAGAGGGTGAGGCCTTTGTATGTGGTAGCTTTAGTGGCTATTGTCTCAAGAGTTAGTATAGGGATATAATTAAATTCACACAGTGCTAAATGGAATCTCTCATAGGGATACAACAGAGGACGTATAACAAATGCATGACTCAAACTTTGTATGTCAGTGTGAAACTCATTGTTGCAGAAGGCTTAGTATCTCTGTTTCATTTTGCACCTTCAGCTTTAAGAATGTTCCAGATGGGAAAACCAGGATGACTCAGGCAGGCCTAAATACTCAGGTAAAATCAAGGTGTGTTTGTGTGCGTGCGCATGCATGCATATCTGTTGTACAATAGCCTCTGAGAAGTTGAAGCACATCGGAGTGTTCAATTAGGCCCATCTACCTTCCAGACTGACATGCAGAGACACATCCCTACCGCCTAGATTAACCTCAGCCTGGAAGGTGGAATTCTGTAGGCCTATGTACCTGAAGTGTAGGTTTTCCCCATGACCTTCTCAACTATGATACAGTATGCATGGCAAAAATGGTTACACTTACATATCTTTTGTGTTGGGACCGTTTAATGTCAAAGAAGTTAAACATTGGCTTAATAAAGCAATAGGCCAATATACCACGGCTAAGGGCTGTTAGGCATAACGCAACGCTCGACTTCATCTCAGGCCTAACAACACCTGTGCCAATACATCCTTCAAACACCGGCTTCTCTGGCATTCTCTGGTCTCTTCAGATGAAGTTTCTCTGCCGCAGTGAGCATCTCTGTGGGACTAGCTCACCCTGGTGGATTCTGGTTGCATGGCAACCTATTGGGCTCAGCTGCTTCTGGCTCCCCACACATGCAATTCTAATAATGTGGAAAATAATCACTCAACAGATAAGAACACGTTGAACCACTAGAGGGTACTCTAATTTCTCCTATAGATTATACATTGGTACTCTAATTTCTCCTATAGATTATACATTGGTACTCTAATTTCTCCTATAGATTATACATTGGTACTCTAATTTCTCCTATAGATTATACATTGGTACTCTAATTTCTCCTATAGATTATACATTGGTACTCTAATTTCTCCCATAGATTATACATTGGTACTCTAATTTCTCCTATAGATTATACATTGAACAACTCTGGTATTTACTTCCATATCAACACCTCTGTTAGTAGGTAGCATTTAGCCTTTGACTGCTCAATAGCACATTCAACATTATAATTGTGTTTTATATTTCAAAAGTTGAGAGAAGTCAGTTCTGGGGCTTGATCATTTATTATGTGGATGAATACTTTTCACTTTAAATTAAGGATTTTATTCAATGCAAGTAGAGAGAAAACCTATTTTTGAAGCAAGATTGATTGGAAAAGCTAAATTGTTTGTGTCAGTGAAGACATAGATACCTTACAGTATAAAACTTAAATAAGAACATCTGAATGTCTTACAACACACTGCTTTATAAGGTTGGCTGTAGTCGAGAATTTAATTAAAGATTTTCTAACTTAAGTGATGGAAGTAAGATTTTATTTATCCACTTTAGAACAGCGCTGTGTTTAGGATCCAGACTAGTTAGTGTAAAATGTCATTTTACTGCTGTCTCAGCTCTAGGTTTGATGTCATTTGCGTTCAATCTAATGTGAAGGCAATTTATTTTAGTGCCCCCTTCTCTGACCCAGTCATCTGATATACAGTCATGACCAAAATGATTGGCACCCTTGATGAAGTTGAGCAAAATAAAACACTCAAATAAATCATACAAATACTGAGCTATATTGCCACACACACTGACTTTGCCCTGGTACCTCACCCCCTAAACACACACACGCACGCACGCACGCACGCACGCACGCACGCACGCACGCACGCACACACACACACACACACACACACACACACACACACACACACACACACATACATACACACACACACACACACTATCCCCTGCACCTGTCCTTTTGTCACCGGAGAGAGCTACTAGTCCAGTGTTAAACGTGTCCCTGGCCCTGAGCCAGCCCAAGCCAGTGTATTGTGTCTGTACTGAGGAGATGAGAGGGATGGGGAGGGACGGAGTCAGACAAGGTGCTGCTGCACCACAGGAACGCTGCCAAAAGGAACTCAGTGACCCTCCTCTTCTCTCTCCTCCCCGCTCTGCTCTGCTATCTGGATAAGATTACACAGCACCACCATCGCCATGCTGATACCACTGAATTACCCATCAGGGACAGAAGGAAGATCAGGTCATGGAGGAGAAAATGGAAAAGGTGGAGCAAGAGAGGAAAATGATGAAAAAGATTAGAAAGGAGGAAAAACATCAAAACAGAGGTGGAGGAAGAGGTGAAGAGGAAAGAGATAAAAGCAGAAACAGGCAAATACACAAAAAGGTGTTTTCTTTATTTGTTGTGTCAGACTGTTGTGACCTTAACACAGGGCTTCACCAACACCTACAGTGGGACTGCGACACTCCACAATAGTGTGTGTGTGTTTGTGTGTTTGGGTGAGTGGACAAGGCTTGTGCGGGGTTGAGGGACAGTCACTTTTTTTCTTTCTCCTCTTGATGTCTCCAGGCTGGCTTACTTCTTAGCTTTGCCCTGGGCAGCCACGGCCTCCATGGCCTTCTTCACAGTCTCAGCGTCTCCCAGGAAAGCCATGGGCTTGACGGGCTTCAGGTTTGCGTCCAGCTCGTACACAATGGGGATACCTGTTGGCAGGTTCAGCTCCATGATGGCAGCGTCTGACATGCCTGACGAGACAGACAGAAAGACGTGTTAGGAGTGAACAGAGGATAGTGTGGGAAATCAAGACTGGTCATTCACATGACCAAATTCACGAGGCAATGTATTTGACATGTGTATTCCCAGTGGAGGGGAAGTACAGATCCTCAAAGGCTGGTATATTTCTTAACTACTACCACCTTTGACAGGGGAGGTCGTCCATACTCCTCTTTCAGGGGAGCGCTAGGGGGGCCACTAAGTAGCTTGTTTCAGCAGACCTTACCTTTCTCTGCCCTTTCCCTCTGCCCTCTTGTCACCCCCTCTCCCTCTGCAACCCTGCCACCCAGCAACCCTGTCTGCATCACCCCGGTCCCACCACTCCTGGAGAATGCAGAACCTTTCTGCAGAAAGGTCGTGTCAGTAACGGGAACCGCGCCCATGGCCTTTCCACTGTGTCTGTCTGAGCTCCAGGGAGAGAGCCCATGCTATTTATAGACTCCTGGTTATCTGGAAATGTGCCTTCAGAAAATATTCACACACCTAACGTTTTTCCACATTTGGTTGTGTTACAGCCTGAATGTTTTTACACAGTACCCCATAATGTCAGTGGAATTATGTTTTGAGAAAAATATATATGTTCATAAAAAAAAATAAAAAAAATGTATTGAGTCAATAAGCATTCAACCCCTTTGTTATGGAAAGCATAAATAAGTTCAGGAGTAAAAATGTGTTTAACAAGTCACATAATAAGTTGTATGGACTCTGTGTGCAATAATAGATTTTAACATGATTTTTGAATGACAACCTCATCTCTGTACCCCACACAAACAATTATCTGTATTGTCCCTCAGTCGATCAGTGAATTTCAAACACATATTCAACCACAAAGACCAGGGAGGTTTTCCAATGCCTCCCACATTCATAGACTTGTCCTGAAGCCACTCCTGCATTGTCTTGGCTGTGTGCTTAGGGTCGTTGTCCTGGTGGAAGGTGAACCTTCGCCCCAGTCTGAGGTCCTGATCTCTCTGTACTATGATCCGTTCATCTTTGCCTCATCCCCACAGCATGATGCTGCCACCACCATGCTTCACTGTAGGGATGGTGCCAGGTTTCCTCCAGACGTGACGCTTGGCATTCAGGCCAAAGAGTTCAATCAAACCAGAGAATCTTGTTTATCATGGTCTGAGAGTCTTTAGGTGCCTTTTGGCAAACTCCATGCGGGCTGTCATGTGTCTTTTACTGAGGAGTGTCTTCCATCTGGCCACTCTACCATAAAGGCCTGATTGGTGGAAGGCTGCAAAGATAGTTGTTCTTCTGGAAGGTTCTCCCATCTCCACAGAGGAACTCTAGAGCTCTGTCAGAGTGATCACCTCCCTGACCAAGGCCCTTCTCCCCCGATTGCTCAGTTTGGCCGGGCGGCCAGCTCTAGGAAGAGTCTTGGTGGTTCCAAACTTCTTCCATTTAATAATGATGGAGGCCACTGTGGTCTTGGGGACCTTCAATGCTGCAGACATTTTTTGGTACACTTCCCCAGATCTGTGCCTTGACACAATCCTGTCTTGGAGCTCTACGGACAATTCCTTCGACCTCATGGCTTGGTTTTTGCTCTGACATGCACTGCCAACTGTGTGACCTTATATAGACAGGTGTGTGCCTTTCCAAATCATGTCCAGTCAATTGAATTTACCACAGGTGGACTCCAATCAAGTTGTAGAAACATGTCAAAGATCATCAGTGGAAACAGAATGCACCTGAGCTCAATTTTGAGTCTCATAGCAAAGGGACTGTTTACTTATGTAAATAAGGTATTTCGGTTTAAAAAAAGTAAAAATTTGAAACAAATTCAAATAACCTGCTTTTGCTTTGTCATTATGGGGTATTGTGTGTAGATTGCTGAACAAATGTTTTATTTAATCCATTTTAGAATAGTCAGTTTGGCTACTACATGATTCCATATGTGTTATTTCATAGTTTTGATGTCTTCACTTTTATTCTACAATGTATAAAATAGTAAAAATAAAGAAAAACCCTTCAATGAGTACGTGTGTCCAAACTTTTGACTGGTACTGTGTATATATATATATACTGTGTGTATATATATATATATATATATATATATACAGTTCAAAGGTTTGGGGTCACTTAGAAATGTTCTCGTTTTTGAAAGAAAAGCACATTTTTTGTCCATTGAAATAACATCTAGTTGATCAGAAATACAGTGTAGACATTGTTAATGTTGTAAATGACTATTGTAGCTGGAAACGGCAGATTTTTAGTGGAATATCTACATAGGCGTACAGAGGCCCATTATCAGCAACCATCACTCCTGTGATCCAATGGCACGTTGTGTTCGCTAATCCAAGTTTATCATTTTAAAAGGCGACTCCGGGATGCCGGCCATCTAGGCAGAGTTGCAAAGAAAAAGCCATATCTCAGACTGGCCAATAAAAATAAAATATTAAGATGGGCAAAAGAACACAGACACTGGACAAAGGAACTATGCCTAGAAGGCCAGCATCCCGGAGTCGCCACTTCACTGTTGACGTTGAGACTGGTGTTTTGCAGGTACTATTTAATGAAGCTGCCAATTGAGGACTTGTGAGTCATCTGTTTCTCAAACCAAACACTCTAATGTACTTGTCCTCTTGCTCAGTTGTGCATCGGAGGCTCCCACTCCTCTTTATATTCTGGTTAGAGCCAGTTTGCGCTGTTCTATGAAGGGAGTAGTACACAGCGTTGTACGAGATCTTCAGTTTCTTGGCAATTTCTCACATGGAATAGCCTTCATTTCTCAGAACAAGAATAGACTGACGAGTTTCAGAAAAAAGTTATTTGTTTCTAGCCATTTTGAGCCTGTAATTGAACACACAAATGCTGAGGCTCCAGATACTCAACTAGTCTAAAGAAGGCCAGTTTTATTGCTTCCTTAATCAGCACAACAGTTTTCAGCTGTGCTAACATAATGGCAAAATGGTTTTCTAATGATCAATTAGCCTTTTAAAATGATAAACTTGGATTAGCTAACACAACGTGCCATTGGAACACAGGAGTGATGGTTGCTGATACGGTAATGAGCCTCTGTACGCCTATGTAGATATTCCATAATAAATCAGCCATTTCCAGCTACAATAGTAATTTACATCATTAACAATGTCTACCCTGTATTTCTGATCGACCAGATGTTATTTTAATGGGCAAAAAATGTAATATATATATATATATATATATTTATGTGACTGGGTGCATGTGGTGTACCATACTATGCCTACAGGCCCAGCAGCTGTATTCTCACTGAGCCACAGTCAGCAAACAGTTAGGTGAGTAACTGTAATGTCATGAGTGTATCATTACTTTAGTATTATCACTGTACTGTCATTACTACTGTGTATCATCATTACTACTGTGTATCAACATTACTACTGTGCATCATCCTTACTCGTTGCAGGCTGCAGACCTTTCAGTTAGTGCAGTGGCTATGCATCTGTTAGATCTGTGAGTCATGTGATGTTTGACAACATGCCACACTGGACATTCCTTGTGAAACATGAACTCTAACCTTTTCCCTGTACACCCTCTGCCACTTCCTGTACCCCCCCCCCCCCCCCCCACCCCCACCCCACCCCAGCCACTGCAGCAGCCCATAATACCAACCCTCTAAGTGTTTGACAATTCCGCGGAGGCTGTTGCCGTGGGCAGCGATGATGACGTTCTTGCCAGCCTTGATCTCAGGTGCGATGACATCGTTCCAGTAGGGCAGGGCACGGGCAATAGTGTCCTTCAGGGACTCACATGTGGGCAGCTCCCCGGGCTTCAGGCCCTTGTAGCGCCTTGACTGGTGAGAGGACAGAACAGCATGTTGGGTTACACTGCTCAAATGTATCATCACAAAAGCAGGTGTGATGTAACATCCTAGAGGGTTGCAAATGAAACCTGGCAAAGCCTACGTAGTACCTCAAGCAGTACATGTCAGAGGAAGTTATCCAAGTCATAGACTGTTGTCTCTGCTACCTCATGGCAAGCAGTACCGGAGCGCCAAGTCTAGGTCCAAAATGCTCCTTAGCTTCTACCCCCAAGCAATAAGACTGGTGAACAATAAGACTGCCCCCCCCCCCCTGTTTTTACACTGCTGCTACTCGCTGTTTATTATCTATACATACTCACTTTACCCCTACCTACATGTACAAATTACTTCGACTAACCTGTACCCCCGCACATTGACTCGGTACAGGTACCCCCTGTATATAGCCTCGTTATTGTTATTTTATTGTGTTACTTTTCTTTTTTTTTTTCTTTTAGTTTATTTAGTAAATATTTTCTTAACTTAACTTAAAACTGCATTGTTGGTTAAGGGCTTGTAAGTAACCATTTCATGGTAAGGTCTACTACACCTGTTCCATTCGGCGCATGTGACAAATAACATTTGATTTGATTTGATTTCTACAGTGCATGTTTTGGCTCATACAAGTAACAAGTCTTACATGAGAAGTTCTAGAATTTCATCCAACACTGTTCCATCCATCCAATGCTGTTTTACTTCGACTAACACCTGCAAGTCTTAGTCTTGCAGGATCTCCTAAGCAAGTCATACATCTCCTGAAATTGACTGGTTTCCTTGTAAAATGGGAACATATTCCAGGGGTAGTTGCACGCAACATTTTAAAATAATGTGCCAGGTGTTATTATTCTATGTTAGCAAAAATGTCTGTTTTGGGTAGTACTATTATTCACCACCACCGTCACCGGCCTCTTACTTCACTGATGATCTTGTGGAAGGCGTGGTCGTGTTCCATGGGGGGAGGGGGGGTGTCGAAGGAACGACGCCAGATCTTGACCTGCTCCTCTCCGTGCTTCTCGGCTGTCTCGGCCTTGTTGAGACCTGTCAGGCCGCCGTAGTGGCGCTCGTTCAGACGCCATGTGCGGTACACGGGCAGCCACATCTGGTCTGTGCCTTCCATGATGGTCCACAGGGTCTTGACTGCTCGCTTCAACACGGAGGTGTGGCAGATGTCAAACTTCATTCCGGCGTCCTTGATGGCCTTGGCACCACGTTTGGCCTCTTCCAGGCCCTTCTCGCTGAGGTCGGCATCAAACCAGCCACAGAATTTGTTGTACTGGTTCCACTCACTCTCGCCATGACGGACGATCACCAATTTATGGGCAGTAGTCATGCTTGCAGTGTTGCTTTAAATTCCTTTACCAAACACACGAGACACGGCCCTCCCTTATGGTACACACACACTCTGAGACCAACAGCCCCGGGCGACTCCCCACACACTCTTTTTATAGCATTCTGGAATGAGGCCCTGCGTAGCAGCCGGGCGTAAACTGCTCTCCACCAATGAGGGCACTTCACCCCCTGATGGACAGCTAGGCTCAGCCAATAGGGCAGGGCCTCCCATGGACTGGAGGGACATGTCCCAGCTGGGAAGGCCAGAGGTCAGGGATTGAGCTAAAATAGCAACATGACTTTTAAACCGAGGGCTGTGAAATAAAAGTGTAAAGATCAGAGTAAGCTGCTGCTGCTGGGGCGCTGTAGAGTGCACAGGAGGCTGCTGAGGGGAGGACGGCTCATAATAATGGCCGAAACGGAGCAAATGGAATGGCATCAAACACATGAAAACCATATGTTTGATGCATTTGATACCATTCCACTTATTCCGCTCCAGCCATTACCACGAGCACGTCCTCCCCAATTAGGGTGCCAATAACCTACTGTAGTAGAGTTTCTGCGAGTTTCTGACATCCATAAAAGGCAATGGAATTAGTAATCTAACTCCAAAACTAGAACTGACACAGGCAACTATACCATGCAATGAGGTAGTAGTGACTAGGGAAAAACAGACTAAAACATTCTGCCTCAACATGAGGTTACGTTAGGGGAACTTGTAACATAACACACATACTCCAGTAGTCCTACTGTATAATAACACACATACTCTAGTAGTCCTACTGTATAATAACACACATACTCCAGTAGTCCTACTGTATAATAACACACATACTCCAGTAGTCCTACTGTATAATAACACACATACTCTAGTAGTCCTACTGTATAATAACACACATACTCCAGTAGTCCTACTGTATAATAACACACATACTCCAGTAGTCCTACTGTATAATAACACACATACTCCAGTAGTCCTACTGTATAATAACACACATACTCCAGTAGTCCTACTGTATAATAACACACATACTCCAGTAGTCCTACTGTATAATAACACACATACTCCAGTAGTCCTACTGTATAATAACACACATACTCTAGTAGTCCTACTGTAAATTTCACACATACTCCAAAGAACACACAATGGAAACTGTACTTATTCCCAGTACAACCACTATTGGGTCTCCACAGGACAACAGTCAGCAAATAAATACAGTCAGCAAATATTTATTTGTGATGTTTGAAATTCTATGTTGAAATGCACCAAGGTTTCAAACCGATCCTACCACCCACTTAAACTCTGGGGCCATTACAGGTGAAAATACTGATTCGGCATTAAACTGACCGACAGTCAGGGCGGAGCCCAAACTATAGGGCCAAGTCAATCAATGTCCCCTTCTACCAATCAAAGTATGAGCCACATTGAAAAAAGAGAGAAATACAATATCAGCAAATACAATAGTAATGGAACTCTGGGCATGTAGCCAATCTGCATATCTTATATCACAAAAAAAGGACAGAGATAGAGGAATCACAAAGCGAGAGAAAGACTGAGGATGCTGCTGTGAGAGAGAGCGAGAGATAGAGAGAAAAGCGAGAGAGAGAAAGCAGGTAAAGCTGAAAGAGAAGGGAGTATGAGAGAGAAGTGGAGAGGATACTGCGGGGTTGGGTGTGGAGGGGATGGGTGAAAACACTACTGTATTCAGGGCTGGCTTTCACTTTTTGGGGCCCTAAGCTAATTTATTTTTACAACATGGGGTGTAAAGAAAATGTTGCCGTTTCAAAGCAAGTTTGCTGAAATTTTACACATTTGCCATGTTAATATGACTTCTGAGTGAGAGTGACTAACAAAATCAATGGGGGCCCCCTGGAGGTCAGGGTAATTTGACCATGATAACTACAAGTATAGATACCTGGCTAGACTCATTTACCAATCTAAAACATTTTAGCTGACATGGGCTAGTTGAGTGACTGTCAGTGACTGACATGGGCTAATTAAGTGACTGTCAAAATGCTGATGCACAACCAAATGTCTAAATTGCACCTTGTATACTGTACTATTCTAACTCTCAACAGTAAGTTGAGCCCCCGACTGATTTCTTAAAATGCCTGGGGCTTATGTTGATAATGCCTGGAACCGGCCCTGACTTTACTTATGACTCAGCTTGCGGCAGCACCCCGCACCTACTGTAGCCTAGCAATCCACATCCATCTCACCTTCAAGGCTTCTGCTTTGAGAACTGTCAGCAAAATACGCACATACAAAAGAGACGCACCAACACACTTAAATTCATACACTCTCCTCAAATGTGTACAGGCGAAATACATAATGTACTGCACCTAAACATGGACTCATACCAGCCTGTTCTCTCACAAGATCCTCATACTATGCTTCAATGTATGGCAAGTCACTGTGCTGTCCATTCTCTCAATCAGCAGTCTGGGACATTATAAAATGTGTATCTCCCCCACCCCTCTCAGGAGGAAGTGGAGGAGGAAAAGGATGACGTGGGTGTCAGCAGGGAGGAAGCAGAGTGTTATTGACCAGTTATGGTTCCCTCTTCACTTTGCAGCTGAAAGATAAGAAGCCTGTTTCTCTTGTTAGGGAATTAACATGACAATATAAAAAGGCCATTTAACTTCTCTTCAAATTCCTCTGTGTCCCTTCCAACTAAGGCAATCATGAAAATGTATTTGAATTAATTTGACCTATTTTGTATAATAGATGCACTATCTATTATTATTATGATTATCTATTATTATTATTATCAATGCATTATCATCCCAAAAAACACAAATACATCTTCACAGACATTATCATATTTACACACATTATCATTACAGCATCTGATTCAGAACCTCACAAGTATCTACAGGCACCAAACAGTAGCTTCCCAGCCATAATGTATAAATAAATATAAATTGATAAACACATACCAATCAGCCGCGTGTTCTGTGTTTATCAATGTAGGTTTTCTGTGGTCATGGGTGTCGCTCTCTAATTGGCCAGCAGGGCAGGTGCTGTGTCACTGTATGAGGAGAAGCTGTGTATAATATCAATGCATAGGCTGCTGTAGAATCAGGACAGCCCATTCATTTTCTTCCCCTACAGGGAGGACTGCGAGACCTACATTCAAATGAATGACTCCAAACTCAAGTCATCTCATGTGACTATTCATTTTTACTATCGGTGCAGGTAAAGTGCAGATGTATACTTCATTACCCAGAGGCTTTAGCTATCTAACTCTACTTTCCTGAACATTAACTTGTGAACATTAGTAGTCAAGGTTACTGTGTATGACAGAAACAGTGTAGAGAAACCAGAAATATGCTAACCTCCTTTGTACCCTCAAAAACACAAATACCTCTCCATCTGCAACCTCTCCCTCCCCTCTCTTTCCTCCTTTCCTTTCTCCCTCTCTGTCCGTTGCAGTGTAAGCCTATCGATCCTGCGTAGTCAGAGTTTGGGAATGCGCCTGCGTCAGAGCTCTCCCTCCTGCTATAAAAGCTGGAGCCACTGCAGCAGCATCAGTCTGGGTTCTTCACCTGAGCCCTACAGACACATTGACACAGAGCCAGACAGAGCTGCCTGCCCTCCCAGCCCAGCCATGAGTACCCTCGGCTTTGACCCTTACTACTCATCCTCCTCCTATCGCCGCTGGCACGTGGAGGGAGCCCCCCGCGGAGTGGTGACCAAGGGGAGGTCACGATCGGCCTTCTCCTCCCACGCCTCCCCCCTCTCCTCCTCCGTGAGCTCCCATCTGCAGTACTTCTCTCCTGGCCAGGCTCTGCATTCATCCATGGCCTCTTCCTCCTCTGTGGAACTGGAGCTGAGCCAGGCGACCCAGGTGAGCTCTGAGTTCCGAACAGTGAGGACCCAGGAGAGGGCCCAGCTGCAGGACCTCAACGACCGCTTCGCTGGCTTCATCGAGCGTGTGCGGGAGCTGGAGCAGCAGAACCGTGCACTGGAGGCTGAGCTGGTGATGCTGAGGCAAAGGCACGGTGAACCCTCCCGCCTAGCGGCCCTGTATGAGCAGGAGGCGCGGGCCCTGAGGGCCGCCGTGGATGAGGCGCGTGGGGAGCAGCAGGCCGCCCTGGGCCAGAGGGAGCGTCTGGAGCAGGCCCTGAGCGCCCTGCAGGCCCGCTACGAGGAGGAGGTGGTGGCCCGCGAGGACGCGGAGGGCAGGCTGCTGGATGCACGGCGCGGGGCCGACCAGACTGCCCTGGCCAGGGCTGAGCTGGAGAAGAGGGTGGAGACCCTGCTGGACGAGGTGGCCTTCCTCAAGAAGCTCCACGAGGGGGAGGTGGTGGAGCTCCAGGCCCAGGCCCAGCTGGGGGCCCAGGTGGCTGTGGAGATGGAGGCAGCCACACCGGACCTGTCCGGTGCTCTGAGGGGCATCCGGGCCCAGTACGAGAGGCTGGCGGCCAAGAACATGCAGTCTGCTGAGGAGTGGTTCCATGGGAAGGTGGGCTCCCTGACAGAGAGTGTTGCCCAGCACAGCGACGCGGTGAGGAGCTCCAGGGATGAGGCAGGGGAGTACCGCCGGCAGCTCAAGGCCCACCTGCTGGAGATCGATACCTGCAGGGGCCTCAACAAGTCTCTGGAAAACCAGCTACACATCATGGAGGACAAGCAGAGCGCTGAGATCAGCAACATGCAGGTCAGTGGTGGTACTGCAGGACGAATTAAACAGCAAATCTGGATTGATGCAAATTCCTCAGAATGAATGCCATCTGAATGTGAATTTATTTATGTTTAGAAACTGCTTACTAATAGGTAAATGACTATATCAGAATACAAGACACCAATAATGTTTTATATTTTGTGCCAAGTGGAACTGACTTACAGAATAGGAACAAATAAGATTATTTTGAATACATTTAAAATGTCATCCATTCAGCCATTTAAGGCATATTTCCTGTATTACCCACTGTAAAAAAAAATACTTTATCCACTTCATAACCTTTAAACGTCTCCCGTAGGACACTATTGGTCAGCTGGAGAATGAGCTGAGAGCCACCAAGCAGGAGATGGCTCACTACCTGAAGGACTACCAGGACTTGCTGAATGTTAAGATGGCCTTGGACATTGAGATCGCTGCCTACAGGTAGGATGCTATGAGGAGCACAGGCCAGAGCTTCAACTTAAACACATATAATGTAATAATACTAATGCCAGTCCAGGTCAAGGAAAGCCTTTTGCGCTTTTATTCTAAAATTGTATCTTTCCCATGATCCTTTACTTTTCCAGGAAGCTGCTGGAGGGGGAGGAGTCTCACTTCAGTGTGGGCGGGTCAGGGGGTATGTCCAGTGTCTATGGCCACACCTTGTCAGTCATGCCCTCCTTCGGCAGCAACATGTTCTCAATGCAGTCTAGCCTGAGCTCTGGCGCCCCCTACCTGATGGCCTCACGCTTCCTCAGCTCCTCATTCGTCTCTGGAGAAGACATCATCTCTACCAGCCTGGCCCAGCGGGACTCTGCCAGCCCACCACAGGAGGAGGAAGAGGAGGAGAAGGCGAAGGAGGAAGAGGAGGAGAAGGAGGAGGAAGAAGCAGAAGAGAAGAAAGAGGAGGGACAGGAGGAGGAAGAAGAGGGTGGAGAGGAGAAGGAGGAAAAGGGAGAAGAGAAAGAGGAAGATGGTAATGAGGGAGGCGAGGAGGAGAAGGAAGATGGAGAGGATGCTAAGGATGGAGATCAAGGTTAGCGTTGGGATATTTTCCATCAAAGAATATTCTCTATTGTTGTTGTGTATTGCTTATATGCTGACATTTTTACAAACCTGTATACTAACTAAATTCCTCTATTCTCAATTATTTCCTTTTTTGATATAGGTGGAGATGAGAAGGCAGAAACTGCAAAAGAGGATGCAGAGAAAGAGGAAGATAAGGATGAGGGTGAGGAGCAGGATGGAAAGGAAGGTGTGGAAGAGGGAGGAGATGATAAAGAAGGGGGTGATAAAGATGAAGAGGTGAAAGATGAAGGTAAAAGTGAGGAGAAACAAGAGGACGAAGCAGAAACCAAAGAAGAGAAGAGCGAACCAGAGATAACCAAGAGTGAGGAGAAGAGAGAAAAACCTGCAGAAGAGAAAGACCAAACTGAAAAACCAATGGCTAAAAAGTAAGTTTGTGGCCCAAGACCACACAAGCCAAAAGACAGTCTAATAAAACCTCAGCTCGGCAAACAGCAGAAATACCCAACATTATCGACTCCAGTGTGCTTGTTAACAAGGTGCTCAATACAATGTCTTTTAGTGCACTAATGCATCAAAATCAAGGTTATCTGCTAGTAGTTATGTCAATAAAGTCAATAAAGGTCACACAATTCCTCTAGTGTGTGTAAGAGTGTGTGTGCTATGCCTGTGCAAGTCTGTAAGAGTGTGGTTTTGGATGGTTGAATAAATACGTTTGAAAGACATGCAGAGTGTGTAATTGATTGCTTTGTCCTTATACTGAATCTTGCTGAATAATAACTCAGTAAACAGTATTTATAATAGTTTGGGTTTTATCATATTAAAGTTAGACCTGTTGAAACGCAACAACATGGATGAAATGTTGAATATATCATTGATACATCTTGAAGGCGCTTAAAAACATGACCACATAGTTAACCACAATGTGAAAACATATAAGGCCTGTTGTTCATCATACATGACAGCAGGTCCTTACTCAATTAATTCATAGAAAAATTAACAGGTTATGTGTCATGATTTATAAACATTTTGTAAATGTTAAAAAAAACGATCTATTGAATGGTTTAGAAGCTGCTTGTAAAAATACATTAGAATACTGTTTAACTATGCTTATCAGCCTATCAGATATCTTTTAGGCCTAGAAGAGCTATCTTATGAGCACATCCATTAGTCTCTCTGTCCACATTTGGACATTTTGGACTGTCGGCCACACACACATACGCACACCCACACGAACACACGCACGCACTCACGCACGCACGCACGCACGCACGCACACACACACACACACACACACACACACACACACACACACACACACTGGTGTAAGTGTGTTGCACAGAATTAGATATCTCTGTGTGTTGCACTTCAGGTAACCTGTCCATAGTGCCGATCATGAATGGCGAACACAGCTGGTTCTCTGGGTTTGCAGTTGCTTACATCGACATTTGGGGCATGCAGGCACAATCACGACGCACTGGCAGGGATCTGATCATTTTTTGTACTTTATTCCGTCTTGAGGGAGCACTAACCTGGCAAGGTCCACATCAGAGGCTCCATCAGCTATGCAGCTCATGTCCAGTGTGTCGAACAGATGCTGAGGAACGGGAGGAACTTCAGAGAGGGATGGCATTTTTATTACCTAATTTCAGGGCTGAGAACGATCAAATCTGGGATCAGTCGTGTGTTTTTATTGCTTTTAAGACATTGAAATACTGTGTAGCTGATTTTATGACTCTTCACAATTTAGTTGCTTCCTTCGGCACTCTACGTGAGTGCTGAGCTAAAATCCTGAGAGGAAGAATGTTAGCAATCAGCAGAGTCACCCATGGACAGCACCCAACATGTCTTCAGTTTAATATAATAATCACATACTAAATTCCAAACAACCTAAATCGCTTAAAACAATTAATTTGCGCGTAATGATGCACCAAGCAAAACTGCATTGCAGAGGACTGGATACAGTGCCTTCAGAAAATATTCACACCCCTTGACTTTTTTCACATTTTGCTTTGTTACAACCTGAATTTAAAATGAATTAAATTCAGATTGGGTGTCACTGGCCTACACACAATACCCCATAATGTCAACATGGAATTATGTTTTTAGACATTATTACACATTTATTAAAAATTAAAGCTGAAATGTCTTGACTAAGCAAGTATTCATCCCCTTTGTTATGGCAAGCCTACATAAGTTTAGGTGTAAAAAATGTGCTAAACAAGTCACATAATAAGTTGGCTGTGTGCATAACAATGTTTAATATGATTTTCGAATGACAACCTCATCTCTGTACCCCACACAGACAATTATCTGTAAGGTCCCTCAGTTGAGCAGTGAATTTCAAACACAGATTCAAACACAAAGACCAGGGAGGTTTTCCAATGCCTCGCAAAGAAGGGCACCTATTAGTAGATGGGTAGAAAAAAAACACAGACATTGAATATCCCTTTGAGCATGGCAAAGTTATCAATTACACCTTGGGTGGTGTATCAATACAACCAGTCACTACAAAGATACAGGCATCCTTCCTAACTCAGTTGCCGGAGAGGAAGGAAACCGCTCAGGGATTTCACCATGAGACCAATGGTGACTTTAAAAGTTTAATGGCTGTGATAGGAGAAAACTGGGGATGGATCAACAACATTATGGTTGCTCCATAATACTAACCTGAAGCGTGTAAAAATTGTCTGCTCTTGGTTGCAACACTCACTACCGAGTTCAAACTATGCACTCCGATGGACAAATCTGGGTTTGGCGGATGCCAGGAGACGCTACTGGCCCAATGCATACTACCAACTATAAAGTTTGGTGAAGGAGGAACAATGGTCTGGAGCTGCTGCGCTCCTTAATTAATTCCAGTGAAGGGAAATCTTAGCTCTACAGCATACAAGGCCCTCTCCTGGTTCAGCATGAGGGTATGGAAGAACTTGACTGGCCTGCACAGAACCCTGACCTCAACCCCATCAAACACCTTTGGGATGAATTGGAAAGGCGGCTGTAAGCCAGGCCTAATCGCCCAACATTAGTGCCGACCTCACTAATGCTCTTGTGGCTGAATGGAAGCAGGTCCACGCAGCAATGTTCCAACATCTAGTGAAAAGCCTTCCCAGAAGAGTGGAGGCTGTTATTGCAGCAAAGGGGGGACCAACTCCATATTAATGCGCATGATTTTGGAATGAGATGTTCAATGAACAGGTGTCCACATACTTTAGGCCATGTAGTGTAGGTTGAAGAATTTTAAAATGAATAATGTGCAAATGTTGTACCATCCAGGTGTGCAAAGCTCTTAGAGACTTACCCAGAAAGACTCACAGCTGTAATCACTGCCAAAGGTGATTCTGTGTTGACTGAGGGGTATACGTATTATGTAAATTAGATATTTCTGTATTTCATTTTCAATACATTTGCAACATTTTTTTTTTAACTTGTTTTCACTTTTTCATTATGTGGTATTGTGTGTAGATGAGTGAGATTTTTATTTTATTTAATCCATTTTGAATTCCGGCTGTAACACAACAAAATGTGGAATATGTCAAGGGATATGAATACTTTCTGTAGGCACTGTGGATCAGTCATAAAACTTTTTCAACTACTCAGCATGGTCTCATAGACTAGACATAACATAATAAACGTAAATCCTGCATACTGAAACTAGCATGATATACTACTTTTGGCAAGGTTACATATGACATAAGGTTACTTAAGGCATAAGTAAAAGGAGGCAGGTTGGTCGGGGTGGGTGCGCATATAACACGATTGTCTAGCAACCGCTTGGTCGATGTGGGTGGGCATATAAAATGAGGGAAACAGATTTACTTTTACTATGTTATGTCTACCCCTGAGTCCAGTTTGTCGTACTAGGGCAGAGGCTTTACTTTGAATTGGAATTAAAACGTGAAACATTTTATAACCCACTGCTTTTTTTGCCTGCTTTAGTTTGTTTTCATTCATGCTATTTGACAAAGTCCACTGATGAAATGGGTTGAAATCGCACTGAGTGAGCATAGAGCGTCGTCCCCGCAGTGTCGTCCCCGACCAGCAGTTGCAGTAGGGTTCAGCCCGGATCAGGTGAGGACAAGCAACGTGAGGACAAGCAATGGAGAAACAGCTCATATAGTCAATTTACAGTCGTAGCCTACAGGCAGACCTCTCTAAGGGTTTTCTTCTTTTGATATATGTTGTAATCTTATTTTTTATTTTACTTTATGAGATTACCGCTGGATGCGCTCACATCGGACAATTTAACTTCGATTGAGCTTCTTTTGTGTGCCACTTTTACAGCACGCAGCAAAGGGAAAGTGTGCAGACAGATGCCACAGTCCTAGCTAGGCTACTAAAATGTTGCAGTCTGGCTTCGGTTTTTAAAGCTTGACAATGAATAACCAAAAACAAAACCTGCAAGAAAACACCATGCAAAAGAGAAACATGTAGGCATATTTTAGAAACATTTTTGAGCAGTAACCCAGGCTGGCTACTCAACTACAATATAATGTTGCATTCTACCGCACCGGTGATCCATGCAGTGCAAAACAATGTAAAACATGTTTTACGTTTAAATGTTAAAACAAACCTATAGCTACGTTTTTGTTATTTGCTATTAAATACTTTCTGATTAGGGTCGCAGCATATTATGCACATCTGCAAGCATAGCAGCCAAGGCTGGACAAATATTATTTCTCTCTTTTGTTTTAATATGTTAGAATGCTATATACAGTATTCTCTGTATAGAAGTGGACATTATAAAGAGGCATATTATTTCTAATTAAACAATGGCCAGTTTGTGTTGCAGTTGCACGTTTTTTTTGTGAAAACAAATAGTTTATGTCTGGCCCGCAAATGAGTTGTTTTTTAAATAGGTCCCTTGCACTGATTGAGTTTGACACCCCTGGGCTAGCTTATCCACATAGCAAGCTACAAACACAGTGCCTAATGTTAGATAGCTAGCTGCTGGGAGGATGTCATGTCATTGGAGGAGTGGGTGAGTGACCCCCCCATATAATTTTTTTGTGTCTACAGCTAGAGATGCAGGTGTCATTTGGTTACCTGGCAAGAAATGTGATTCGCTTTGCTAGCTAGCTAGCTATGCTGAGTTTGAACGATTGTTATCCACATTTAGCATATCTCTTAGTTGTCAATCAAATGTATTTGGCATTGATTAAGTGCGTGGGCAGGCAGACAAGTTCCCATTCAGTTGTCAAAACGTGGGTTGGGACAAGCATGCATTGGCAGGCAAGCTGCAAAAGGACAAGCAAGCGACTATTCCCTATTGTTTCACTGCAATGTTGATGGCCAACTAGCTTAAAAAGCTTGAGAGGGTTTATCCAATGTTCCCTTGTTAGATTTTAGCTTATCTTGCTCTGGCTAGCATTAGTTGTTGATCTTGTTGTTGTTGATGTGCAAAGGCAACTGAGGGAGAGATACCTTTTTATGGTTGTTTGATCAATAGGACTGTGAAGTTCCCAAATGTAAGAGGACTCCTGCGGTATGTACATATTTGCAGAAATCCAATCAGGTGTATTTTGTGGCTTTTGGCCAATGCGTTGTAATGCTCTAAAATCGCACTGTTGCTACTGCCTGTAAACACACAGTCCATTCCAAAGTGAATGACGACAGGCCTGTGTGGCAAATGGCTTA
This sequence comes from Salmo trutta, assembly GCF_901001165.1. Classification (NCBI taxonomy): domain Eukaryota; kingdom Metazoa; phylum Chordata; class Actinopteri; order Salmoniformes; family Salmonidae; genus Salmo; species Salmo trutta. Next base: position 67,306,407 of record NC_042968.1, read on the forward strand.
TTTGATTGGCTATTAGCTCTGATTCGCTATGGCATACCGGTCTGCATAGACACCAGTCCTGGGCAAGACAGATATTTTTATTCTGTTTTATTTGCTGCAGTGTCTATTAATTGTCCTAACAGAATTTTCACAAATCCCTTACTGTACATCATTCCCAAACATTCTATGAATTTATGAAATTGTGAAAATGACCATATCTAAGTGCTCGCTTATCAGAAAATAAAAACAAGGTGTCATATTCTTACTTGAGGTGTATATGAACAGATTTTAATACAATGTCATGTTACTAAAACACTGTCAGTTCCACTTTAAGTTCTGTTGAACAGGGTATGGTAGTAGGTGCCAGGCACACCGATTTGTATCAAGAACTGCAATGTTGCTGGGTTTTTCACGATCAACAGTTTACTGTCTGTATCAAGAATGATCCACCACCCAAAGGACATCCAGCCAACCTGACACAGCACTGGGAAGCATTAGAGTCAACATGGGCCAGCATCCCTGTGGAACGCTTTCGACACCTTGTAGAGTCCCTGGCCTGAAAAATTGGAAGTTCTTAATGTTTTCTACACTCAGTGTATGTGGATTTCAAAGAAACTTCTTCAGGGATTTTTCCAGTGTGGCTTGGACCTGAGACCGTTGCTGTCCACTTTCCTGTGGTGCTGAACTTCCAAACGAGTCACTGTCTGCGTCAATGTTGTTGAATCTCCAAATTACCTACTGTATCACTGCATTGTTTAAGTTGTCATGTAAAATACTTTAAAATAGGTATAGTTTCAAGTCATGTTTAACATTGTAGGTAATGTTGTTCTCGAATAATATAGCTAATGGCTGAAAGACTACTATGTCATATACCATACATTTCTCAGTCTACATCTTTAATATTAGTCTCTCATGTCCACTGTTGTTTTATTTTCTTAATTAATCTATCTTAATTGTATATTTGTCTAGAAATGTATGTATATATACACTGCTCAAAAAAATAAAGGGAACACTTAAACAACACAATGTAACTCCAAGTCAATCACACTTCTGTGAAATCAAACTGTCCACTTAGGAAGCAACACTGATTGACAATACATTTCACATGCTGTTGTGCAAATGGAATAGACAACAGGTGGAAATTATAGGCAATTAGCAAGACACCCCCAATAAAGGAGTGGTTCTGCAGGTGGTGACCACAGACCACTTCTCAGTTCCTATGCTTCCTGGCTGATGTTTTGGTCACTTTTGAATGCTGGCGGTGCTTTCACTCTAGTGGTAGCATGAGACGGAGTCTACAACCCACACAAGTGGCTCAGGTAGTGCAGCTCATCCAGGATGGCACATCAATGTGAGCTGTGGCAAGAAGGTATGCTGTGTCTGTCAGCGTAGTGTCCAGAGCATGGAGGCGCTACCAGGAGACAGGCCAGTACATCAGGAGACGTGGAGGAGGCCGTAGGAGGGCAACAACCCAGCAGCAGGACTGCTACCTCTGCCTTTGTGCAAGGAGGAGCAGGAGGAGCACTGCCAGAGCCCTGCAAAATGACCTCCAGCAGGCCACAAATGTGCATGTGTCTGCTCAAACGGTCAGAAACAGACTCCATGAGGGTGGTATGAGGGCCCAACGTCCACAGGTGGGGGTTGTGCTTACAGCCCAACACCGTGCAGGACGTTTGGCATTTGTCAGAGAACATCAAGATTGGCAAATTCGCCACTGGCGCCCTGTGCTCTTCACAGATGAAAGCAGGATCACACTGAGCACATGTGACAGACGTGACAGAGTCTGGAGACGCCGTGGAGAACGTTCTGCTGCCTGCAACATCCTCCAGCATGACCGGTTTGGCGGTGGGTCAGTCATGGTGTAGGGTGGAATTTCTTTGGGGGGCCGCACAGCCCTCCATGTGCTCGCCAGAGGTAGCCTGACTGCCATTAGATACCAAGATGAGATCCTCAGACCCCCTGTGAGACCATATGCTGGTGCGGTTAGCCCTGGGTTCCTCCTAATGCAAGACAATGCTAGACCTCATGTGGCTGGAGTGTGTCAGCAGTTTCTGCAAGAGGAAGGCATTGATGCTATGGACTGGCCCGCCCGTTCCCCAGACCTGAATCCAATTGAGCACATCTGGGACATCATGTCTCGCTCCATCCACCAACGCCACGTTGCACCACAGACTGTCCAGGAGTTGGCGGATGCTTTAGTCCACGTCTGGGAGGAGATCCCTCAGGAGACCATCCACCACCTCATCAGGAGCATGCCCAGGCGTTGTAGGGAGGTCATACAGGCACGTGGAGGCCACACACACTACTGAGCCTCATTTTGACTTGTTTTAAGGACATTACATCAAAGTTGGATCAGCCTGTAGTGTGGTTTTCCACTTTAATTTTGAGTGTGACTCCAAATCCAGACCTCCATGGGTTGATAAATTGGATTTCCATTGATTATTTTTGTGTGATTTTGTTGTCAGCACATTCAACTATGTAAAGAAAAAAGTATTTAATAAGATTATTTCATTCATTCAGATCTAGGATGTGTTATTTTAGTGTTCCCTTTATTTTTTTGAGCAGTATATATATATTTTATCTTTCTCACTTTTTATAATTTTATTTATGTACAGTATGTAAAGCACTTTGAAGTGCAATTTTCTTTGTTAAGAAATGTGCTTTGCAAATGAAGTTTGATTTGATTTGATAAATCAACTCTAATCAAGTGCTATTTGCATGTGACGGCATAGGATTGCATCGTTCATTTTATTGTTGGTGGCCTATTCTTAGATGGCATGCACATATTACCTACCGATTATGACTTTAAATATCTGTAGAGGACAGCCTGTGGATGTTTATGTGGTTGTGTATAAATTCTAGGCTGCAGAAGATAATGAAGGATGCAATCCCATCCCCATAAAAGCAGATGAGGAAGTTGAATATTGTGTGCATATTGTGGTGAGAAACCTACTGTAAATACAAAAGTGAACGTACAGGACAGGAAAATTGCATAAAGCAGGGGTGTCAAACTCATTCCACAGAGAGCCGAGTGTCTGCAGGTTTTTGTTTTTTCCTTTAAATCAAGACGCAGACAAGCAGGTGAGGGGAGTTCCTTAGTGACCTTAAATCATCAATCAAGTACAAGGGTTGAGCGAAAACCCGCAGACACTCAGCTGTCCGTGGAATGAGTTTGCCACGTGTCATAAACGAACAAGAGACCATATTTTGTATTTCAGTACGACATTTATTGAGCAAATGCTGCTGGGAAATCATTCATTATGAGTAAAGACATGGGATTGCAAACTGTAGCACCTCATTTATGTTCGGAATTTAAATTCAAGTCCATCCTATGCATACAATAATGTATGTGTGCGCATTTACAGATTTATTTTCAATTGCACTCGTAAACATAATAGACACTGATACAAAGCATGTTTAAGGCTAGGAGTTTCTTCAAGGTTATTTATGCGTTAATTGCTTTGGGTACTGTATGTTTATGATAATGAGTTCATTGCACCATCGTCATTCTCTTTCTTCACTGTATTGTATTGTAGTCGATTGTATTTTTTTGGCTCAATTGGTATCGTCACATAATAAGTAAGCTTACTTCTGAATTGGACCCTCCCACCTGGGCCCCCCAAAAAACTTCATTTGAATGAAGATACATTTCTATCACTCTCCCATCCATCCATCCATACATACATGTTAGAGAGGGGACTCCCTCCCTGAGCTAGCATGCAGACGCCCCCACCCGTGAGCCCTCCTGTGAACTGCAAGTAGAAAGAAAGATAATTAATAATCTGTCCCATTCCCAAATTTTCCTGACCGCATCTGCAGAAAAGCTCATTTATAGCTTCACTCAACATGCATTTTAGAAATTTTAGCTTTGTCACATCATATGGCTTCTCTCTTTGCTTTTCTGTATGTTTGAGAGTGGTTATCTTTATTACATCGCTCTAGCTGTATGATTGCTTGTCGTCGTGTCCTCCTCCCTGACCCTCCTGGGTGGATTGGTTGGAGAGCAGTCACTCGGTTTCGGTCACCACCTTGACGGACTTGGAAGAGTGTTTCTCCATCGTCTTGCTGGACACCATCTTCTCCTGAATCATATCCTCAGACTCCTTCACAGTCTCGGTGACAGTGACTGATTTAACGACATGCTTGGCTCCGTCCTCTCCAGTGGTGATGGTCTCCACCGTTTTGGTGATGACCACCTTCTGGCTGGGGTCATCTTTCTGGTTGGGGTCATCTTTCTGGCTGGGGTCATCTTTGGTGGGGCTCTCGTCCACTCCATTTGAGATCACATCCGTCTCCTCTTTCTTCCCATCATCCTTTTTGTCCTCTGGGGCACTCTTCTCCACTTCTCCGCTCATAGCTGCATCTTTCTTTTCTACCTTCTCTTCCTCTGAATCACCCTTTTTGTCTACTTTCTCTTCTGCAGCCTTGGGGGCCTCTGACTTGGGAGCTACTGGTTTGGGAGCCTCATCCTTAGGGGACTCTGCTTTAGGGGATCCTAATTTGGGGGATTCAGATTTGGGGGACCCTGCAGGTTTGGGGGATTCAGATTTGGGGGAACCAGCCGGTTTGGGGGATTCAGATTTGGGGGATCCAGCTGTTTTGGGGGTTTCAGATTTGGGGGAGCCGGGTTTTGGGGATTCGGATTTAGGGGAACCAGCTTTGGGGGATTCATGTTTGGGGGATCCAGCTTTCGGGGACTCAGACTTAGGGGACCCAGCCTTAGGGGATTCAGCTTTCAGGGAGTCTGGCTTGGAGACCTTTGGGGCCTCAGATTTCTGGACCTCAGCTTTTGGGGCCTCACTCTTGGGGGCATCTGTTTTGGGAGACTCTGTCTTGGCTACATCTGCCTCATCTGTTTTGTCATCTTTCTCATCCTTTCCTTTCTTATCTTTCTCATCCTTATCATCTCCATCTTTGGATCCTTTGTCACTACCTGCAACTTCCTCTTTATCACCACCCTCCTCTTCTCCCTCTCCCTCTGCTGTCTCTTCTTCTCCTCCGCTTCCTTCCTTCTCTCCAGCCTTCTCTTTGTCAGGAGATATTGATTCTGGGGCTGTCTCCTCTCCCTCTTCCCTTCCTTCTCCCTCATCACCACCTTCTGCATCATCTCCCTTCTCACCCTCATCCTTTCCTTCTTTCTCACCCTCTTCTTCTTTCTCTCCCTCCTCAGCACCCTCTCCTCCATCTTCTTCTTCATCGCCACCGGTTTTGTCCTCCTCTTCCTCCTCAGCAGGGGTGCTGGAGCTCACCTGGGCTTCAGTGGAGGCTACAACCTCTTCTGAGTCACCCTCTCCCTCTTCTCCATGTCCCACTTCTTCTTCTCCTTCTTCTTCTCCCTTATCCTCTCCTTCCTCCTCTCTGTCATCTGTTGCCTCTGCCTCCAGTGCGGCAGACAGCTCCTGGCCAATCTCTGCCAGGGTCACATCCATTTCAGACTTCTCATCCTCCACCCTGGTCTCCTCAATGATCTCCTCTACAAACTTGTGCTGGACCTTCAGTTTGGGAGGCCCAGACTTGGACTTCTTAGAGGAGGTGACAGCTTGGCGGTAAGGGAAAGTGCTAAAGTGGGTCTCCTCACCTTCTAGGAGTTTCCTGCAAAAACAATAGAAAATTAGATATAGTATAGTGTAGGTCTAATATAAAAGTTAGGGTTGATATATACTGAAAATATATATATAAATGCAACATGCAACAATTTCAAAGATTTTACAGTTCATAAAGGAAATCAGTCAATTGAAATAAATTAATTATGCCCTAATCTATGGATTTCACTTGACTGGGCAGGGGTGCAGCCATCGGTGGGTCTGAGAGGGCAAAGGCCCACCCGCTTGGCAGCTGGGCCCACCCACAAAAGGGCTTTATTACAGACAGAAATACTCCTCAGCACCACCGAACCACCGCACCACCCCTCAGATAATCCCGCAGTTGAAGAAATTGGATGTGGAGGTCCAGGGCTGGCGTGGTTACACGTGGTCTGCGGTTGTGAGGCTGGTTGGACGTACTGCCAAATTCTCTAAAGTGACATTGGAGGCAGCTTATGGTAGAGAAATTAACATTAAATCATCTGGCATCAGCTCTGGTGGACATTCCTGCAGTCAGTATGCCATTTGCACGCTCCCTCAAACCTTGAGAAATCTGTGGCATTGTGTTTTGAGATAAAACTGCACCTTTGAAAGTGGCCTTTTATTGTCACCAGCACAAGGTGCACCTATTTAATGATCATGCTGTTTATTCAGCTTCTTGATATGCCACACCTGTCAGGTGGATGGATTATGTTGGCAAAAGAGAAATGCTCACTAACGGATGTAAACAAATGTATCTACAACATTTTTAAGAAATAAGCTTTTTGTTCATATGGAACATTTCTGGGATTTTTTGTTTCGGCTCATGAAACATGGGACCAACACTTTAAATGTTGCCTTATATATATATATTACACATGATGAAATACAATTTATTTGTTCCTTAATGAGTACAATTTTAGTTCCACGTGTTTTAAAAAAAATATTTGTTTTAATCAATGATAGGCCTAATTAGCACACTGCCTTCGCACTGTACCTGTATGCAGCTATCTCGATGTCGAGGGCCATCTTGACATTGAGCAGGTCCTGGTACTCGCGCAGATGACGCGCCATCTCCCACTTCGTGCCCTTGAGCTCATTATCCAGCTGGTGGATGGTCTCCTGCAGAAAACAAGACCAAGCGACATGAGCTGGTTAGGAGCTGTTATTACCTAGGCCTATGTGGAACTCTGAAAAAATACTTGGTTATCTATTTTTTTGGTGCAGAGAGGATATGTCTCCAAAAGGACAGAACCCTCTGGAAGTAATATGAAAACTGTAAAAAAAAAAAAATAATAATAATAATACAATTTCGTATTTTGTTCATAGTAATTAGGCTATCACAAGCACATTTAAACATGTGTAAATTTACACCACATTAAAGCACTTTGAGATTTCATTACAATATCGTTGCAATAACAATTGAAAGTGTGAATTCACCCTGTCTCCTTGTAAAAGGGCAAATCAATTGATATGTTGGAGACCGTTCTGCGCAAAAGGTTAGGCTATTATTGTTCTGTGAAATAATGTATTCTGACGCAGTGTACACTGTTTCAAGGGCAGCCTCTTCGCACTTGTTCAATAGTCCTCCTCGAAATCTGTGTGGGGTGAGGCAAGGACACAGCCAATGAACGCATCGACCCGCGTCTCTGACTTGGCAAAAAAAAAAAACGTTTGCTGCATTATGTCTCCACTTAATTAAAAACCCTATAATGTCTCCTGACTTTCACCAATTGTCGCAGCGTATAAGTAGCCTAATGCTTCAATAAGGATGGGCGATGTAAAAGCTGTGCCCATAAGATGTCAGCATTGTGCCATTTATCTAAAGCAAATGCGCAGACACGACCATTGCGCAGAGCTTATATACCTAGATAAAACACATCTATCTATATTAACACAATAAAACAAATAGAATATGTATATGTTCCTTTCTCAAAGTAGGGAACGCTCCTTGTACTAAAACTATACTAAAAATAAGAATTAAAAACCTCAAAGGAATCGTGATAATATCCTCACACGACTCTGGCACAATTTGATAGCTTATATGATAAACGATACACATCTGATAATATTATTTAGCCAACTCTCTCCACTACATTGCTTCTCTACTTACACAAAGAATACAACTTTATAGAACACTTCACCATTAAGCCTGTGGCTGGGGGTTTCTGTATGAAAACAATGCCAACAGCGGGTCTCATCATACCTGCAGGCTGGACAGGTCGTTGTTGTGTCGGTCCTCGATGTCATTCAGCTGCCTTTCCAGTGACTCCCTGGTTCCCCGGACGGATTCTAACTCCACGGTCTTGGACTGGAGCTGGCGGCGGTAGTCCGCAATCTCATCACGAGCGGACTTTATTGCATCTTTGTTTTGTTCCGCAGCATCAGTGAGCTTGGAATAGCGGCACATGAACCAGTCCTCCACCTGCTGCAGGTTCTGGTTGGAGTGGCCCTCGAGCTGGGTGCGGATCTCCCGGAGCGCCTCGGTGATGTCCGTCTTCTGGAAGTCTTTCCTCTCCATGGTCACCTGCGACGCTTGCACCTGGGCAAACAGCTCGCTCACCTCTTCCTCGTGGTTGTTACGGATAAAGGCAATCTCATCCTGCAGTGACTGGACTTTCTTCTCCAACTCCGACTTCACTAACTCAGAGTCGTTCATATCTTTTTTGAGCGCCCGGATGATGCCTTCAGTCTCATCCCTGATGCGAGCTTCCTCATCGAAGCGGTCCCTAATTCTCTGGATGTCCTCCTCGATGTGGTCCGTGTCGAGCTGGATCTGCGCCTTATCGTGGTGGATCTGCTCCAGCATGGAGCGCAGCTCCTGGAGCTCCTGGTCGTATAAATCGCCTAGCTGGGACTGCGACACCTGCTTCTGCCGCAGCGCCTGGATCTCCTCCTCAATCTGGCTGTTCTGCTGCTCCAGATAGTGCACCTTGTCGATGTAACCGGCGAAACGGTCGTTTAGCCCCTGGAGCTGCTCTTTCTCATTGGAACGCTTGTAGTCTCCGTTAGTTTGACTGAAATCAACGCTTTCGGCGGAGCTGAGGAGTGTAGAGCTGTACGCTCTGGCTACCGGCATATTGACGCTCCTCTTGTAGGGCTTGTTAGGGCTTGACCGGGACCAGGACTGAGAGCGGAACCCGCTGGAGGGGGTGCCGGAGGAGCGGCCGTAGCTTGTCCTACTATCCATGCTTCTCCTGAATGGACTCCCTACCGTGTCCACCGGGTGGTAACTCATCCGGCCAGACAAGGGGGTGCGTGTGCAAATGGAAGGGAATGTGTGCGAGGTGGAGTAGTGGTGTGTGTGTGTGCAGGTGCGGGGTGGATGGCGCTCACAGCATTCTTAGCCTCACCGGCTGTCCTTTATATACGAAATGCGCAATCGCTAAAAAGGCAAGTAGGGACTGTTTTTACTGGCTCATTGATCTAAGGGGGGAGGGCCATGTCTCAACCAACCCCTCAGACTTTTCAAAAACCACCACGTGGGAGTGTGAAGGTTCGTGGGTGGCGGTTTGAAAGGCAGAGGAATAATCACACAGGGGGAAAAAAGAAAGGGGCGATTATCATTGGGATGTTTCCAGAACTGGAATCATTCATTCGAAACCATGCAGATGCTGAGTCATTCATTAGGGTAGCCTATGTGCTCATGTATTTATCAGTTGTCACTTGTCGCAGAGTGAATATATAACTTTCTCGCAATATTGAACATTAGTGTGAGAAAGGAAATTAGACATACATCTCTGCATGTGCTCATTCGAACAACCAATGTGCAGCATTTCTATACATGGACATGTACCTTATGGAGGAGTTCAATGTCCCATGTTAATTCTTATGTTCCCTATTGTTAGCCAGCAAAAACGGTTACACCAGAAATGATCATTTTACCGATGCAATTCAGAACGAGACCAATATCAGCACCTTGGAAAGAGCCAGTCCGCCAGACTCTAGCCATTAGTTCAGCGCTAGCAGCACCATGGGCAGCGACTTAAAGCAGCAAAACACAATTCCCGTCTTTATACGACGTTTGAAAGTGTTCAAACATTTTCTTTCAAATCGAAAGTATCATAGAATGGTCGATCCTAAAATGAATTTAATGAGTATTTCATCTTTGCCAACGAACATGTATAAAGCCGACCTCATTTGTTAGTATTGGTGTTATGTGTTTGTGCTAAATCTTCAATATAGGTGATCGATTACTTCTTGACATCAAATCTCCCAATGCCAGAGGGATTGCCATCAGTGACATGCCGATCACGTATAAACTGAGACCACCATAAGGGCATAAGGGTTCAATCAACAAGGCTACATCATGCATGATTCATCTGTGACCACTTTTGCTAGTTTCAGGAAATTATGGAGTGTGAAGTTCATCTTGGACAAATTTGCTCTCTTGGGCTCTTTTTGAGACATTTCTAATCAAATCATTTCTGTAGTGATGAAAATGCATCCAGACTGTACACTGTAAAAATCGAAAGTCTCAAAACACCGTGATTGTGTAATGAAACCATGAAATGTAATGCTGATATCTGGTGTTTGGAGGGTGTTTGACTGTAAACCTAATGTAAGTGTTTTAATAGACAGCATGTGTTTTAAAACAGAAATCAAGTACTCTGAAACACTCACAGTGGTTCTTCAACCTGAGTATTGGTGTTTTTAAGAGAGTGTTGTGAAACACTTTTTTGGGGTTTCAGTGCATCAAAACCCAAAAACTGTTTCTCATACAATCAATGGTTTAGAAATGCAAATGGTTTATAGCCTTAATATTGATTGATGATAAGGGCCTATAGATAATATTTTTTCCGGATTCCATTTTTATTTGTTCACTGCTTTATTTAGACAGATTAGAAACAGGAGGGGCAGTAAAATGGTACATTTCGTTGGCATTTTACCAACTCAACCGAGTAGCCACACTGTAAGAAATGATTCTGGGGTGAATGTAAATTGACCAAAAAAAACCAACAACAACATATACTTAATAAAAAGGAATTCAAGTCTTGCAGAGACATGCCACCCGTCTCCCCGCTGAAGACCGGGGTTAAATTCCCTGTTCCAACCTTTCAATCTGTTGCTCCCACCTATCGGTATCCCCGCTGTCATTTCACAACTGTCTCAATAAAGGTTCAAAATACACCCCAAATATATTTAAAAAAATGTATGCAAGTCCTTTCATTGATTTGTTAATTTCATTTTACTTAAATCATTTTCGAAAAAATCCAACCTAATATGTTGATTAAAATGTAAATATATTTGATGAAGATTCCCAAAGAGAAATCAAATTTAGTGATTGAACTCACTGGAAGTCTTTGGTTTAATCATCTTGCCACATTGACTCTGTTTTTAGAGGACTGCTGATAATTCAAAAAATGTTGTATGCATGTTTGAAGAAAGAAAAGTATATTTCTATATTAGTATTACGCTTGTTGAGCCATGAGGTGCAATGGATCATGATGAATGGATATCAAAATTGTCAGGCAAAATTAAGATCAATGAGGACAGCACCCATTCCCACATTCATGATTGTCAATGGAAGAGGCAATTGCAGAGTCCTCAATACTTGCAGTTAAACCTCCAGTTACTGATGGTGGTTTGAACACTGCTTGACAAGGCCTGCCGAAATGATGACCACATGACCTACATGACACAATGTTAAACATTAAGACACCAGAAAAACTGATCTAATTCTGCACTAGACAGTAAATCAAAACATCATAATGGTGTTTAGAAGCTTTAGAGAGATGAAACGGCACCAAAAGAGGAGGGATCTCATTCCGCACTATTTATCCATTTAACCTTTATTTAACTAGGCTAAACAGGACTCAAAACACCAAAATAGTGGGGACTTTTCGCAGTCCCCAAAATACAGAACAAATTCAAGAAAGCGTACAGTATTATATAGAGCCCTTATTCCATGGAACCCCCATCTCATATTGCTCAAATAAACAGCAAACCTGATTTCAAAAAACAGATAAAGCGACACCTCTCCCCTATTGGACCTAGATAGTTTGTGTGTATGCATTGATATGTAGGCTACGTGTGCCTTTAAAAAAAATGTATATCCTTGTTTTTGTCTATTGATGTTCTGTATTGTCATTCTGTATTAGGTTTCATCTTTTGTGTGGAACCCAGGAAGAGTAGCTGCTGCTTTTGCAACAGCTAATGGGGATCCTAATAAAATACCAAATACCAAACCTTTTCTGTTAGTGCTCCCGATCCCTGGCACGGCGTTACACGACACTTAATTAAGTGGTGCTACAACATACCATGTAATGTTTCAAAACATCTCAGGATGATGTGTTTCACTACTCCAGCAAAGTTAAGGTTTCGTCTCCTTCAAGTTGTTGGCAGCTCATTTGCCACTAGTTTGAGTGTTGTTACAAAGCACTTCATTTTAACAGTGTAACGTTGTTTCTATAATATAATGTCTCCCTCGTGGTTCAGAATCTTATCTGGCCATCTGAATGGGTGCTCCCTGCACAGTAACACTCATGAGTATGGATGGCTCAGCCTGACAGATTGATGACTACTGCCTATATCTGGTGGTCTTTGAGATCCTTTTTCAATAATCTGCAAGGTTTCAGACAGAGCTAGTTTCCTTTGGGAGATAAGATGTCTGGTAGATTCTGGAGCAGACCGCTAACTGTATTTTCACACATGCATAATACAATCCATAAACGATTCTTTATGATCTTTGATTAGTCATGCAAGATAGCTGGCATACTTTAACTCACTCATTTGGTTAATCCACCAAAGTTCTGTAATTATATTTAGCCCACCCATGAGCTGTGGTTTTATATCACTTCTGCAGCTTCAGAAGGACTGTAACTCTATCTGTCTAACTCTAACAGTGATGGGAAACACCAGCTGCTCAGTACTCACAATTCAAAGAGGGCTTATCTCTTCCTAGCATCATTTTCTCTTCTTCTCTGAGAGCTTAACTACTTGGAAGAAAAGTACTTTTGTGAATAGAGTCATTACACGTTTGAATTTTCAGCATGTTAACGTTAGACCCCTTCTATTGGATTTTACATTGAATCTGAGCATAATCAGAAGTGATTGGACTGCTCTTAGAGTCCTGAATATGAGTACAATCAGTATACCATATCATTTAGCAGTTTCTCTTTAGGACAATATTTCACTTTGATTATTATGCTTTCGCTAAGAGATACAGAATATAATGCATAATTTAGTCTTTGGGTTGTGGCTGAGACCCCATGGGACGGAGAGGCTGCTATCTCCTCCCTGCATTGAGATGTTTTCTCCAAGGAGTGAAGCCGCAGTGTTGGTTGCCAGATCTGATTGGCTGCTGTCATTCTTATTGATCCCCCATCAATCCTGCTGTAATCCTTTCAGAGGTAACAGAGGTCACTGCAAACCCTGTAGCTGCAACTGCTGCAGTTAATGCAACAAAATGGCTGTCTCAGGTTTTGGCCAATAGGTTGCCTTAGATGGCCGTATTTCATCTAATGAAAACTGGCGAGGCTATTTTTGACAAATGACAAGGCTATTTTTGCCTCTATTTTTGCCTCTTCCTAGCATAAAAAAATATGCTAGGAAGAGATAAGCCCTCTTTGAATTATTACCAACAAAATGAAAATCAATAAGATTTTCATTGTGTTTTTCAGGATTGATTCAGATGCTCCAGTCACCTTTAACATTATTTGTTTTATACCACAGGCATAAGAGGGGAGAATAAATTATTCCCATTTCTGAGATTGAATTAGACTCTTCTCGTTAATCACTCGTCTGTATTCTGTTATCTCACTCATTGTTTTTCCATCGCAACAGCTAGCTCTGCAGAGCGAACCCTAATGCGTTTGAGAGCTCAGACAATTTTAGATTGTGTTTGTACCAGAGAGAGAGAGAGAGAGAGAGGGACAAGGAGAGAAAAAACAGAGGTAGTTACTGTGAATCTCCGAGCTGTATGTGTGAATGTGTGTACTAGAGGTTACTTGGGTGATTATACTTGTATTAAGCACTAACTCACTTTCTCTGTGCTGATCCTTCAGTGTCCTAGACCACTGGCCTCTGTTCATTGTCTCTCTCTCTCTCTCTGCTTTCCTGCTGGCCTCAGCCATTTAAACATGTAAATCACCACACAAGTACAATAGGCCAGCCACTCAGACTTCAAGGTGCTTTTGGCTGGCACAGCTAGGGGTGGTGTGATGCATGGACGGGGTAGAGAAAGGGGTGTTGTTTAAATTCAGTCTGGGGCTCGGGCTCCAACGCACTGCAGAAGGCTTGGAGTGCTTTCAAGTGGCACTGCAGCAGAAGCAGGCTGTGAACAGAGTGCAAGCAGCCAAGCCCAGCCCAGGCTACAGAGCAGAGTCCTCCCCACTAGCTCCCAATGACGTCCTGCATCCCCCTGCAACACCCTGGCCACCATCACCGCAGACTCAGCTTCAAACAGGGAGGAGACCCGCCTCAGACCTGATATATCTGTTCTTATAACTCATCTTATTAAATCTTATTAAATAAGATACCCAACAGGATCTCACAAACTCAGTTCCCCTCTCATGTTCTATTATGTATGTCTCTACACATTATTTAATGCATGAGTGACTACATTAATTCAAAGATAGTAGAGAGCACCACAAGAGATCCCTCTGGCCAAGGAAGGGAAAGGTAGGCAGAAGAGAGGTCATTGCATATATAGGTAATCAATACAAGTACTGGGGTGATTAATCTGATACTTATTGGAGCTAATAGGGCGTGGCAGAAGAACAAAGATGTAAATAAGTAGATCCAGAAAACACGGTTTGGCAAATCACACCACCATGCAATGAAATACAAGTCTCTGGCTAGCACACTGCATCATCAGCTAGATGCAAATGAATCCAAGGTATGATCTATTGGCTGTTATGTTTATTTTTTACCTTTATTTAACTAGGCAAGTCAGTTAAGAACAAACTCTTATTTTCAATGACGGCCTAGGAACAGCGGGTTAACTGCCTTGTTCAGGGGCAGAACAAGAAACAAGATTCTCTGGTCTGATGAAAACAAGATTGAACTCTTTGGCCTGAATGCCAAGCGTCACACCTGGAGGAAACCTGGAACCATCCCTATGGTGAAGCATGGTGGTGGCAGCATCATGCCGTGTGGAAGTTTTCCAGCGACAGGGACTGAGACACTAGTCAGGATCGAGGGAATGATGGACGGAGCAAAGTACAGACAGATCCTTGATGAAAACCTGCTCCAGAGCGCTCAGGACCTCAACAATTTCTAAAAACCTGTTTTTGCTTTGTCATTATGGAGTATTGTGTGTAGATTGATGAGGGGAAAAAACAATTTTATACATTTTAGAATAAGGCTGTAATCTAACAAAATGTGTAAAAAATCAAGGGGTCTGAATACTTTACGAATGCACTGTACGTGTTTGTGAGAGTCTCACCTTTACACAGTGTGCAGCCCAAATTGTTCGGACACTGTTCGGACGCTAAGACGCTTGTGGGGGTCGTAAGTCAAACCGTTCAGACAATTTTGTGAGAAGACTGATTTCCGGGATGTCTCATGGTCTGACAAACACCTCTCTAGCTCTGTCACCTTTCACCGCAAAAGCGGAAGCGTTACATAGGTGGATGCGGTGGATTGAGACCCATCCAATGCAAGAAAACAGATACAGTATCTCTTCCTTAAATTGACTGATTATTATGGGGATTATTGTATTATGTTAATTAGATTTCCTTTGGGCGCGAACTTCGACCTCAGGGGGTTTAATATCGAGCAAAATGTTTGAAGTTGAGAACAAAGTTTTTGGTATAACAAACAAAAAGAATGATATTGAAATCCAAACATAAACCCAAAAGTATTGATAGTAAAATAAAATATTGCGTGTCCACACCAACGAAAATCCACTTTTTCAGCTGAAAGACAATGCCCTTTGATGTTGTACTTACTTTTGATGTTGTACAACGATTTCAGTCATCAAGTCATCGTTTTAGTCAAAGTATCATAAATTTGGGCTTGAATAGGGAAATCCGACACGGGAGTGTGGCCAATGGCATGGATGGAGTAGAAAGTGCTGCTGGGTATTTAGACCACACCCAACACCACTTTTACCTCGCGCACATAGAGTAGTGTTTTCTCTATAAGCCAATATGTAATATATAGGCCTACAGTGTGTTGCATTGGGACCAATGGCATGGGTGGAGTAAAAAGTGCTGCTGGGTATTTAGACCTCAGTCCCCCAAGAAATAACACCATATATAGATTCTACAGACCCCACTGAGTATTCCCAACCTACTTTTACCTTGGCACATAGAGTAGTATTTTCTTTATAAGCCAATATGTAGTTTATAGACCTTCCATGTATTGCATTGGGAGAAATGGAATGGGTGGAGTAGAAAGTGCTGCTGGGTATTTAGACCTCAGTCCGCCAAGAAATAACACCATATATAGATTCTACAGACGCTACTGAGTAATCCTAAACCCACTTTTATGTCGGCACATGGAATATAATTTTCTCTATAAGCCAATGTGTAATTCAGATACAGTGTATTGCATTGCAGTGAATGGAGCTATATTTTATTTATTTAACTATAGCCCACATAATAGTTTTCAACATACCAGTATGTGTGTAAACTTTCTAAAGAAATGCTGGTATAAATAATACAATATATAAAAAAGTACATCAAATTGTCAATTTCTTTTTTCAAAGGTTGTGAAAACAGTTGTTCTGCACTAGAGTGCCAAAAAAAATGATACTCCCAATGTTTAGCATTTCTTTGCAAGGGGACTCTTATAAAAAAGAAACAAAAGGAATCAGTGATCGTGCTGCCTGTATAATATCCTGCTGCTAGGAGAATGGTAATATTTGGTGTGTTTACATTGACAAAGGTACATAAAGATGTCGGAATTCAGATATGATGTCATGGTTTTACCACTATCCTGTCACCAAAAATGTCATACTTGTCGTTGAAGATGTCGTATGGTAGATAGAAGGACCAAGGCGCAGCGGAAGTGTGGATACTCATATTTATTACTGCAAAAAACATGTAAGGTATCCACTTGAGAAAACAAAACAATAAACAAAACAATGGACGGTACTCACAATGTGACGGTGTGGCAGGCTCAACCAAACAAAGCAGTGCTCACAACAATTCCCCACAACCCCAAAGACAAACACACACACCTATATAGGACTTCCAATCAAAGGCAACTATACACACCTGCCTTCAATTGGAAGTCCCAATCATCCAACCAACATATACAAACACAAACCTGCCACGTCCTGACCCCAAAACCAAAACACTAGCTCCATCTGCTGGTCAGGACGTGACATATCCATGGATGTTTTTATCTACGGCGCAACATATTTCAAATGTGCCAATAAATTGTTTTTTCAAATTGCCTGCGTCTTGGAGCTTAAATTGGGATCATGTATACTGTGCTAATAACGACAATACAAGAAAAGGGTAAGAGTGAGCAATGTACAATACGCCGAACTTGGTGAACAAGGTATTTGTGATAAGTGCATGGAGGCCACCATCTTTATGCACCTTCGCTATTCACAGAGCGTGGGCTGTGCCAGAGACAGTATATGGGCTGTGCACGTGGACAAAGGTGGAGCTCATAGAGATAGAGGACTCATCGTTGTATCTGTACCCTTATAGCATCTCTGACAGCATGGGCAGAGCCATTGAGGATATCTCCATTTTGAAGTTGTCTTTTTCTTCCTCTCGATTGGCTCATCCCTCCTGATGACCCGGTTGGACATGACTTCAACAGGATCACAAAGAGGGATCAGCCAATGAACTTGAAAGTCCCACCCAGTTGACTACATTAAAATGGTGGAAGGCCTCAATGGCGCTGCCGATGCTAATACGGCCTTTTGGCCACTAGAGGCCTCTATTATTCTCTATGGTGGAGATGTGCACGCCCAATTAATCAATATTTATAAGGAGCACAGGAGGTTGGTGGCACCTTAATTGGAGAGGACGAGCTCCTGGTAATGGCTGTTGCGGAATAGTATCAAATACATCGATGTCATTCCATTTGCTCTGTTCCGTCCATTATTATAAGTCGTCCTCCCCTCAGCAGCCTCCACTGATAAGGAGCCATATGTCAGTGTTCGGAGGGTGGAACGAAAGCAGCATTTCCACACTAGGACAGGAATTAAGTTCAAATAGTGACGTTAACTTCCATTGGAGGGGTGCCTTAAACGTGAGAGCAAATTAATTGTTAATGAAAAAAAAACAGTTCTGAGCGCCGGAGAGGATGGCTGCTGTTTTATTGGCTCTTAACCAACCGTGCTATTTTGTTTGTTTGTTCGCATTGTTGGTAACCTATTTTGTACATAATGTTGCTGCTACCGTCTCTTATGACTGAAAAGAGCTTCTGGACATCAGAACAGCGATTATTCACCTCGAGTTGGACGAAGAATTTTTCTTTAATGAGTCGGACGGGAAGGATATACTCCAAGTACCCGAACAGGCCCTCATTCCCGTCATTCGCAAGAGAAAGAAACATATTTTGTGGAAGGAGATCGGGATGCCTTGTGAGGATCAGGCGACAAGTGGCTAATCTGCATCCGTACTGTAAGCCAACGTTCAATTGCTGGAAAATAAATGGGACAAAGTAAAAGCATGAATATCCTACCAACGGGACATTAAAAATTGTAAGATCTTGTGTTTCTCCAAGTCGTGGCTGAACGACGACATTAATAGCATACAGCTGGTGGGTTATACACTCTATAGGCAGGATAGAACAGCAGCCTCTGGTAAGACACGGAGTGATGGTCTATGTATATTTGTAAACAACAGCTGGTGCACGATATCTAAGGAAGTCTCAAGGTTTTGCTCGCCTGAGGTAGAGTATCTCATGATAAGCTGTAGACCACACTATCTACCTAGAGAGTTTTCATCTCTATTTTTTGTAGCTGTCTACATACCACCACAGACTGATGCTGGCACTAAGACCGCACTCAATGAGCTGTACACCGGCAAAAGCAAAGAGGAAAACGTTCATCCAGAGGCGGCACGCCTAGTGGCCGAGGACTTTAATGCAGGGAAATTTGAATCAGTTTTAACTAATTTCTATCAGCATGTTAAATGTGCAACCAGAGGGAAAACAACTTTAGACCACCTTTACTCCACACACAGACACACGTACAAAGCTCTTCCTTGCCCTCCATTTGGCAAATCTGACCATAATTCTGTACTCCTGATTCCTGCTTACAAGCAAAAATGTGTGCAGGAAGCACCAGTGACTCGGTCTATAAAAAAGGGGTCAGATGAAGCAGATGCAAAACTACAGGACCGTTTTGATAGCACAGACTGGAATATGTTCCTGGGATTCTTCCTATGGCATTGAGGAGTACACCACATCAGTCACTGGCTTCATCAATAAGTGCATTGATGACGTCGTCCCCACAGTGACTGTACGTACATACCCCAACCAGAAGCCATGGAGTACGGGCAACGTTCGCACTGAGCTAAAGGGTAGGGCTGCCGCTTTCAAGGAGCGGGACTCTAACCTGGAAGCTTATGAGAAACCTGCTATGCCCTCTGACGAACCATCAAACAGGCAAAGAGGTAATACAGGACTAAGATTGAATCGTACTACACTGGTGCTGACGCTCGTCGGATGTGGCAGGGCTTGTAAACTACTACAGACTACAAATGGAAGCACAGGCAAGAGCTGCTCAGTGACACTAGCCTACAAGACGAGCCAAATAACTTCTATGCTCGCTTTGAGGCAAGTAACACTGAAACATGCATGAGAGCATCAGCTGTTCCGGACGACTGTGTGATCACGCTCTCCAATGCCGATGTGAGTAAGACCTTTAAACAGGTCAATATTCACAAGGCCGCAGGGCCAGACGGATTACCAGGACGTGTACTCCGAGCATGCGCTGACCAACTGGCAAGTGTCTTCACTGACATTTCCAACCTCTCTCTGTCTGAGTCTGTAATACCAACATGTTTCAAGCAGACCACCATAGTCCCTGTACCCAAGAACACTAAGGTAACCTGCCTAAATGACTACAGACCCATAGCATTCACATCTGTAGCCATGAAGTGCGTTGAAAGGCTGCTCAGGGCTCACATCAACACCATTATCCCAGAAACCCTAGAGCCTCTCCAATTTGCATACCACCCCAACAGATCCACAGATGATGCAATCTCTATTTCACTTCACACTGCCCTTTCCCACCTGGACAAAAGGAACACATATTTGAGAATGCTATTCATTGACTACAGCTCAGCGTTCAACACCATAGTGCCCTCAAAGCTCATCACTAAGCTAAGGACCCTGGGACTAAACACCTCCCTCTGCAACTGTATCCTGTACTTCCTGACGGGCCGCCCCCAGGTGGTAAGGTTAGGTAACAATACATCTGCCACGCTGATCCTCAACACAGGGACCCCTCAGGGGTGCGTGCTCAGTCCCCTCCTGTACTCTCCAGTTCACTCATGACTGCACAGCCAGGCATGACTCCAACATCATCATTAAGTTGGTCCGGGCCTAAAACACACAAAAACAACACTAGACACTATGGAACACAAAGCTTTTACTATCTCATTCTGTATATACAAGGTCTGAGGTCATCTGCCTCTGGCCTAAAGAGCAGAAACCCAGACTTCATTAAAGAAATTAGAAACATTGACATTGTCATCCTACAAGAAACATGGTATAAAGTAGACGGACCCACTGGTTGCCCTCTAGATTACTACCAGGTGTGAAACAGGTAAGAGACTCAGAGGGTATGCTAATTCGGTATAGAGCAGACCTAACCCACTCTATTCAATTAGTCACAACAGGAACATTTTATGGCTCGAAAATAATAAGGAAATGATCTCAACAGAGAAAAATGTCCTCATGTGTGCTACCTATATCCCCCCAATAGAATCCCCATAGTTTAACGATGACAGTTTCTCCATCCTAGAGCAGGAGATCAACAAATTCCAGGCTCAGTGACACATACTAGTCTGTGGCGACCTAAATGCCAGAAATGGACAAGAAACCGACACAGGGGGACAAACACCTACCTGGAGGTGACAGCATTCCCTCCCCCATATGCCTCCCTAGACACAACTATGACAACATAACCAACAAAAATGGGTCACAACTCCTGCAGCTCTATCAGACGCAGAGTAAATCTAATCAAATCAAATTTTATTTGTCACATACACGTGGTTAGCAGATGTTAATGTGAGTGTAGCAAAAATGCTTCTGCTTCTAGTTCCGACAGTCCAGTATTATCTAAAAAGTAATCTAACAATTCCCCAACAACTACCTAATACACACAAATCTACCATCTCTGTCGGCGCCATGCTGTGTATGCACATAGTCAATGGTAGGCTTCGAGGGGACTCCTATGGTAGGTACAATTATAGCTCATCTCTTGCAGTAGTACTGTAGACTACTTTATCACTGACGTGAGCTCAGAGTCTCTTAGAGTGTTCACAGTCAGTCCACTGACACCCCTATCAGATCAACACAAAATCAGACTCTACTTGAACAGAGCTATCATGAGGCATCAAAGCCAAAGGAACTAAAGAAATGCTATAGATGGAAGGAAAATAGTGTGGAAATCTACCAAAAAACAATTAGGCAACAACAAATTCAATCCCTACTAGACAATTTCCTGAAAAAAAGGTTTCACTGTAATAGTGAAGGTGTAAACTTGTCAGTTGAAAACCTAAACATATTTGACCTCTCAGCATCCCTATCAAATCTAAAAATGTCAAGCAGACAACCTAAGAAAATTAGCAACAATGACAAATTGTTTGATGAAGAATGGAAAAACCTAAAAATAAATTGAGAAATCTATCCAAACAAAAACATAAATACCCAGAAAACCTGAGCCTACGCCTTCACTATGGTGAATCACTAAAACAATACAGAAATACACTACGGGAAAAGAAGGAACTCAGCTCATTATAACAAACAGAAAACATATACATGATCAAATACAAATCTTAGCATCAACTATTAAAGACTACCAGAATCCACTGGATTCTCCAATTACATTGAATGAACTACAGGACAAAATACAAACCCTCCAACCCAAAAAGACCTGTCGGGTTGATGTTATCCCAAATTAAATGATAAAATATACCCACCACAAATTCCAATTGGCTATACGTAAACTCTTTAACCAAAGATGGATCACCCCCAATCCACAAAAGTGGAGACAAATTTGACCCCAATAACTATCGGGATATGCATCAACAGCATCCTTTGGAAAATCCTCTGCATTATCATTAAGAGCAGATTCGTACATTTCCTCAGCAAAAACAATTTACTGAGCTAATGTCAAATTGTATTTTTAGCAAATTATTGTATGACAGACCACATATTCACCCTGCACACCCTAATTAAAAACAAACAGACCAAAACAAAGGCAAAGTCTTCTCAAGCTTTGTTGATTTCAAAAAAGCTTTAGACTCAAAATGGCATGAGGGTCTGCTATACAAATTGATGGAAAGTGGTGTTGGGGGAAAAACATACAACATTATAAAATCCATATGCACAAACAACAAGGGTGTGGATAAAATGGACAAAAAACACACACATTTCTTTCCGCAGGGCTGTGGGGTGAGACAGGGATTCAGCTTAAGCCCCACCCTCTTCAACATATATATCAACAAATTGGAGAATGCACATGAACAGTCTGCAGCACCTGGCCTCACCCTACTAGAATCTGAAGTCAAATGTCTACTGTTTGCTGATGATCTGGTGCTTCTGTCCCCAACCAAGGAGGGCCTACAGCAGCACCTAGATCTTCTGCACAGATTCTGTCAGACCTAGGCCCTGACAGTAAATCTCAGTAAGACAAAAATAATGATGTTCCAAAAAAGGTCCAGTTGCTAGGACCACTAATGCAAATTCCATCTAGACACTGTTGCCCTAGAGCACACAAAAAGCTATACATACATCGGCCTAAACATCAGCACCACAGGTAACTTCCACAAAGCTGTGAACGATCTGAGAGACAAGGCAAGAAGAGCCTTCTATGTCATCAAAAGGAACATAAAATTCAATATACCAATTAGGATCTGGCTAAAAACACTTGAATCAGTTATAGAACCCATTGTCCTTTATGGTTGTGAGGTTTGGGGTCCGCTCTCCAACCAAGAATTCACAAAATGGGACAAACACCAAATTGAGACTCCACATGCAGAATTCTGCAAAAATAACCTCTGTGTACAACGTAAAACACCAAATAGCCGAATGCATGCAGAAAAGAGCCATTCAATTCTACAACCACCTAAAAGGAAGCGATTCACAAACCTTCCATAACAAAGCCATCCCCTACAGAGAAATGAACCTGGAGAAGAGCCCCCTAAGCAAGCTGGTCCTGGGGCTCTGTTCACAAACACAAACAGACCCCACAGAGCCCCAGGACAGCAACACAATTAGACCCAACCAAATCATGAGAAAACAAAAATCAAATGACTTGACACATTGGAAATATTTAACAAATATACAGAGCAAACTAGAATGCCATTTGGCCCTAAACAGAACACCTGACCACTGTGACTGACGCAAAATTAAGGAAATCTTTGATTTCTATGTGGAGAGGGTCTGGCTTCGGCGGCCTTTTTCAATAGCAAGGCTGTGATCACTGAGTCTGTACAAGTTTTAATCACTCCCATCTCCAGTCCTACACGGAATGCACACACAATCGATGGGTTTAAAAGTGGAAAAGGTTAAGTCAATTTATTTAGCCTTAGTGTAACAAGGCCTCCTAGTAGGAGGGGTGTGTGTAGGAATCAGGAGCAGGAGAGCAGAGAAGTTCCAGTGGCACACAACGTTTAATCAGGCGGTCCCGAAGGCACAATACAAACACATGGGAAAAACCGCACAAACGTAGTCGCCACCCACAGGGAATAAATTGCGCACACAGAGGAGAAACCTTGACTCCACAAACAAAAGCGTGTTAGCACACGGTAAACATATACCGAATAAATAAACAAAACCCTGTGGTGCAGGCACGCACCACTTACAAGCAAATACACAACAAATAATCCTGCACAAAGTCTAGCCTGCAGTGGGGTGGAATTAAAACCACAGAAATCAATTAAACTGAACACAGGTGTGAAAAAACAGACAGACACAAACAAAAAGGGAAATGGGATCGGTGGCAGCTAGTAGGCCGGCGACGACGACCGCCGAGCACTGCCCGAACAGGGAGAGGAGCCACCTTCGGTGGAAGTCGTGACAGTACCCCCCCCGACGTGCGGCTCCCGCAGGGCGCCGCCGCCGGCCTCGAGGACGACCCGGAGGACGAGGTGCAGGGCGATCTGGATGGAGGCGGTGAAACTCACTCAGCAGAGATTGGTCCAAGACGTCCCCCACCGGCACCCAGCATCTCTCCCCCGGACCGTACCCCTCCCAATCCACTAGGTACTGCAGGCCCCCCACCCGACGCCTGGAATCCAGTATGGATCGTACTGTGTATGCCGGGGCCCCCTCGATGTCCAGGGGAGGCGAAGGAACCTCCTGCACCTCAGCTTCTTGAAGTGGACCAGCTACCACCGGCCTGAGGAGAGACACATGAAACGAGGGGTTAATACGGTAAAAATGGGGAGCTGTAACCTATAACACACCTCGTTTATTCTCCTCAGGACTTTAAATGGCCCCAAAAACCGCGGACCCAGCTTCCAGCAGGGCAGGCGGAGGGGCAGGTTTCAGGTCGAAAGCCAGACCCGATCCCCTGGCATGAACACTGGGGCCTCACTGCGGTGGCGGTCTTCTCGTCTTCTGCCGGCCTTCAGCCCGTTTGAGGTGCCCCTGGACGGCCTCTCAGGTCTTCCTCGAGCGCTGTACCCAATCCTCCACCACAGGAGCCTCGGTCTGGCTGTGATGCCATGGTACCAGGACCGGCTGATACCCCAACACGCACTGAAAGGACGAAATGTTCATTGAGGTGTGGCGGAGCGAGTTTTGGACCATCTCTGCCCATGGAACATACCTCACCCACTCCCCTGGCCGGTCCTGGCAATACAACCGCAGAAACCTACCCACATCCTGGTTCACTCTCTCCACCTGCCCATTACTCTCGGGGTGAAAACCAGAGGTCAGGCTGACCGAGACCCCCAGATGCTCCATGAACGCCTTCCACACCCGGGACGTGAACTGGGGACCCCGATCAGAAACTATGTCCTCAGGCACCCCGTAGTGCCGGAAGACGTGTGTAAATAGGGCCTCCGCAGTCTGTAGGGCCGTAGGGAGACCGGGCAAAGGGAGGAGATGACAGGACTTAGAAAACCGATCCACAACAACCAGGATCGTGGTGTTCCCCTGGGATGGAGGGAGATCGGTCAGGAAGTCTATCGATAGGTGTGATCAAGGCCGCTGTGGAACGGGGAGGGGTTGTAACTTCCCTCTGGGCAGGTGTCTAAGAGCCTTGCACTGAGCGCACACCGAACAGGAGGAGACATAAACCCTCACATCCTTGGCTAAAGTGGGCCACCAGTACTTCCCCCTAAGGCTTCGCACCGTCCTATCGATACCTGGATGACCAGAGGAGGGTAACGTATGCGCCCACCGAATCAATCTATCGTGGACTCCAAGCGGGACATACCTCCGTCCCGCAGGACACTGAGGCAGAGTAGGCTCCGATCGAGATGCCCTCTCGATGTCCGCATCCACCTCCCACACCACCGGCGCCACCAGATAAGAGGCCGGAAGTATGGGGGTGGGATCGATGGACCGTTCCTCTGTATCATACAGACGGGACAGTGCGTCTGCCTTAGTGTTCTGGGAACCTGGTCTATACCAGATCGTAAATCTAAATCTGGTGAAAAACATGGCCCACCTTGCCTGACGAGGGTTCAGTCTCCTCACCACCCGGATGTACTCCAGATTACGGTGGTCAGTCCAGATGAGGAAAAGGTGTTTGGCCCCCTCGAGCCAATGTCTCCACACTTTCAGAGCTTTTACGACAGCTAGCAACTCCCGGTCCCCCACGTCATAGTTTCGCTCCGCCGGGCTGAGCTTCCTCGAAAAGAAAGCGCAGGGGCGGAGCTTCAGTGGCGTGCCCGAGCGCTGTGAGAGCACGGCTCCTACCCCAGCCTCGGACGCGTCCACCTCCACCATGAATGCCAAAGAGGGATCCGGATGAGCCAATACGGGAGCCTCGGTAAACAGAGACTTCAAGCGATCAAAAGCTCTGTCCACCTCAGCCGACCACCGCAGACGCACCGGCCCTCCCTTCAGCAGTGAGGTAATGGGAGCAGCCACCTACCCAAAACCCCGGATAAACCTCCGGTAGTAGTTGGCAAACCCTAAAAACCGCTGCACCTCCTTTACCGTGCTGGGAGTCGGCCAATTACGCACGGCCGAAATGCTGTCACACTCCATTTCCACCCCTGATGTGGAAATGCGATACCCCAGGAAGGAGACGGACTGTTTGAAGAACACGCATTTCTCAGCCTTGACGTATAAGTCATGCTCCGACAGTCGCTCAAGTACTCTACTTCGGTGGAAGTCGTGACACTTAGCTTCTAACGTAGCTGTCTGTATCCAAATTAACCTATGATACTGTATAGGAGAATCCATTTCAGACTTTTTCTTTTTCTAAAACCTTGTCAATTTGATAAATTAAACAAAGCATTATCATAAAGAGAAAAAAATACTTATTTTTATAGTGCTCCCATATAGAGACAGATGTTTTATGGATAGGGATTTAGCGATTAATTAATGTTTGTGTGTTGGCATTCTGTAAGGAATGTTTATGGGTGAATAGTGAAGTGAGACTATGTGTAATTGGAAACAATATTGAGGATGTGTGTGTGTGTGTGTGTGTGTGTGTGTGTGTGTGTGTGTGTGTGTGTGTGTGTGTGTGTGTGTGTGTGTGTGTGTGTGTGTGTGTGTGTGTGTCAGTGGAGGCTGCTGGGGATGGCGGCTCATAATTATGTCTAGAAAGGAACTAATGGAATGGCATCAAACACATGGATCCCATGGGTTTTATGTATTTGATACCATTCCACAAATTCTGTTCCAGCCATTATCACGAGCCTGTCCTTCCCAATTAAGGTGCCACCGACCTCCTGTGGTGTATATATGTGTGTGTGTCTGTGTGCGCTGCATGGGTGGGCTGAGTTAGAGGACAGACATGGTCTGATACGTGGCCAGACAGTCACAGCCGCCACCAGCCATAAATAACAGGTTGTTCAGAAATACCAGCTGGAGCATCGCCCCCTTTGCCCTTTCTCCCTCTCTCCAATTTATCTCCCCATCTCCTTCTCCCCCTGACCCATCTTTATCTCCTTCGATCCCTGTCACGCTTGCCACTTTCAGTCGCCATCCGTTGTCCTCTGTTGTTCACCATGATAACATACAGTAGTTGTTTGTCTGTCTGCTCAGACACCTGTTTTCCTGGCCATATTTACCCTTAGTAAGCAGTTTTGTTGCCACAGAGGTGTCCTTTATTGGATTTTCTACATATACTCCCTCAATATTACCCCAGTAAATTGGTATGTCCTGTTGCACTTCAGAACTGGAAGGTCATGTTCTGAAATAAACCTCAAATATCATCCCAATTCTAATATTCCAATCAACCAGTTTTGTGACTTCAGTATGCTGATGCCAATATTGGCATCATTGTGAGGTAGAGTATTTTGTTTTATTAATCAGTGTGGTAACTGCCTGGTAGATCAATACAAATATGTAGTATATCGCTGAGGAAAGTATTTTGATCAAATCTATGAGCAGAGCTGTGTGCTGAATGTCATAGTGAATAGCATAGATGGGCGTGGCTGGATAGTGCTCGCTAGTGTGGGGAGAGGGACGTAACCTGGGATATGGCGTGAGTGAATCAGCACCAAACTGTACTGGGATGGGGTGTGTGTGCCGGGAAGGAGGGAGGAGGAGGGAGGGGGGTTGACGAGTCAGAGGCTCTGGGGAACCGAGCTGCATGGGGTGAGGGTGGGGAGGCAGTGATGTCATATCGAGCATTCGGGGCGGAAGGGTGCATGGAAAATGAGATGGGAGGGGTTATCCAAGATCTGCAGTTTATCTGCAATGCATCAGCAGCAGCTCTCCCTCTCTCTCTCCCTCTCTCTCTCACTCTGAATTTGTGAGTAGCATAAGGCAGATGCAGCATGTTCTACTCTAGATGGTCCTTTAATGAGTTCTATGTAGCCACACAAATTAAACCATTCCCTATTTCCCCTCCCAGGGGAGATATTTTCAAAACTGTTTTAGTTAGATAGCCTTAAAATAGTGTGTTGGGTTTAGACTGCATTTAAATGTGGCTACAGTAATTGCCACTTATAGGGACAGTGGTTAACTAATTAAGTCGCTCTGCTACAATGTAAAATGTACATCCTTCCATCCATTGACTACAACCTTGTGTCATTGTGAACGTTTTCATCCCAATAACATATTTCTCCCTGCCCTGTGATAGAGATGGAGCATTCGGAAAGTATTCAGACCACTTCACCTTTTCCACATTTTGTTACGTTCACCGGGAGTCTATGGATCTGGAAGACGTGCTGCCCCATGAGCTGGGCCATCTCTTTGGCAGAGGGTAGCTTGGGGAGAGGAATGAAGTGGGCGGCTTTGGAAAACCAGTCCACTACTGTCAGGATGGCGGTGTTGCCATCAGACGGGGGAAGACCCATGACGAAGTCCAGGAATATGTGAGACCAGGGACGGTGAGGGATAGGCTGTGGTTGAAGAAGACCAGCCAGAGCTTGCCGAGGAATCTTGTTCTGCGCACAGACCGCGCAGGCGGCGATGAACGTGGAGACTCCAGCATAGTGCTCTGGAGGAGGTAAGTGGGGTTCTCGGGACACTGGGGTAGGCTGGGAGATTACGGGTGTGACCTGCTGCCCAGTGTGGAATCCGCGGAATTGCAAAGTCTCGAATGCCTGGTCATGGTGTTCTGCCAGGGTATGGAGTCCCTCCATAAGACATTGCAGTAACTCCTCGTGTCGTCCAATGGTGGCTCCTTGCAGGGAGCTGGCATTGTGGACCTGGTCTGAGTCTGCTGGGTCGGTTGTGGCCAGTTCATACTGTCACGTTTTAGGAAAGACCCAGATGCAGACAGTGTCGAAGTAACAAATTTCATTACTAGAACAGGGGGAAGGCAAAACGACAGGTCAAGGGCAGGCAGAAGTCAGTAATCCAGATCAGTGTCCAAAGGTACAGAACGGCAGGCAGTCTCAGGGTAGGCAGAGGTCAATAATCCAGTGTGGTGGGACAAGGTACAGGACGGCAGAAAGGCTCAGGGCAGGTAGAACGGTCAAAACCGGGAAAACTAGAAAACAGGAACTTTAGAAAAGAAAGGCGCAAGGGGAAAACCGCTGGTAGGCTTGACAAACAAAACTAACTGACAAACAGAGAACACTGGTATAAATACTGAGGGGAGATGGGAGACACCTGGTGGGGGGTGGAGACAAGCACAAAGACAGGTGAAACAGATCAGAGTGTGACATGGAGTCCGCCTGTGGTAAATTCAATTGATTGGACATGATTTGGAAAGGCACACACCTGTCTATATAAGGTCCCACAGTTGACAATGCATGTCAGAGCAAAAACCAAGCCATGAGGTCGAAGGAATTGTGTCGAAGACAGGATTGTGTCCAGGCACAGGTCTGGGGAAGGGTACCAAAAGAATATCTGCAGAATTGAAGGTCCCCAAGAACACAGTGGCCTCCATCATTCTTAAATGGAAGAAGTTTGGAACCACCAAGACTCTTCCTAGAGCTGACCGCCCAGCCAAACTGAGCAATCGGGGGAGAAGGGCCTAGGTCAGGGAAGTGACCAAGAACCCGATGGTCACACTGACAGAGCTCTAGAGTTCCTCTGTGGAGATGGGAGAAACTTCCAGAAGGACAACCATCTCTGCATAACTCCAACAATCAGGCCTTTATGGTAGAGTGGCCAGACGGAAGCCAAAAGGCACATGACAGCCCGCTTGGAGTTTACCAAAAGGCATCTAAAGACTCTGTCTCTGGTCTGATGAAACCAAGATTGAATTTATTGGCCTGAATGCCAAGCATCACATCTGGAGGAAACCAGGCACCATCCCTACGGTGAAGCATGGTGGTGGCAGCATCATGCAGTGGGGATGTTTTCAGCAGCAGGGACTGGGAGACTGGTCACGATTGTGGCAAAAATTAACAGAGCAAAGTACAGAGAAATCCCTGATCAAAACCTCCAGAGTGCTCAGGACCTCAGACTAGGTCGAAGGTTCAACTTCCAACAGGACAACGACCCTAAGCAGACAGCCAAGACAATGCAGTAGTGGCTTTGGGGCAAGTCTCTGAATGTCCTTGAGTGACCCAGCCAGAGCCCGGACTTGAACCCGATCTAACATCTCTGGAGAGACCTGAATATAGCTGTGCAGCAACGCTCCCCATCCAACCTGACAGAGCTTGAGAGGATCTGCAGAGAAGATGGGAGAAACTCCCCAAGTACAGGTGTGCCAAGCTTGTAGCATCATATTTTCTGTGTAACCAACTGCACTGTTGGTTATGGGCTTGTAAGTAAGCATTTCACGGTAAGGTCTACACTTGTTGTACTCGGCACATGTGACAAATAAAGTTTGATTTGATACCCAAGAAGACTCGATGCTGTAATCACTTCCAAAGGTGCTTCAACAAAGTACTGAGTAAAGGGTCTGAATCCTTATGTAAATTATTTATTTTCGTTTTTTATTTTTAATACATTTGCAAAAAATTCTAAAAACCAGTTTTTGCTTCGTCATTATGGGGTATTGTGTGTAGACTGATGAGGAAAAAAATGAATTTCATACATTTTAGAATAAGGCTGTAACATAACAAAATGTGGGGTCTGAATACTTTCCGAAGGCATCATATCCACAGATAATAAATAATTTATTTATAACAAACTGAGCATGGAAGCCATATTGGAGCCGCCTCATTGACCCTCTTTGAAAGAGCTGTAGGTTCTTTATCATGGGAACAGAGATGGCAGTCTCCAACATCCATAAGGAAACGTTAATGTCACTCCCTCACCCAACCCAGGAATTCTACAGACTATTGATCCAACATGACTCAAATGTATGGGTCTGTACAGCCCTGCAGTAACGCTTCATTCATCAATGGCACCCTGGCTCTGAGACCCCTTGTTTGTAGTCTGAGCCCACCATGTGAAGTGCCCAAATGGGCTTTAGGGGGTCTCCTCTTAGCTGGTCTGTCTACGCTGCAAGGTGTCTGTATGAACATGAAAGTCAGAGTTACTGAGGACACAGTGCAGCACATTGCTCTAACACACAAAAGCACACACTCTTTTGTACTGACTAGGTTTTGCCCTCATGCTGAGGTTAAAAGCGATGTGCGCTAAAGTCAGCTATTTTTCATCAGGGAAGGACCTGAATGGCTGCCCAACCACCAGCAGAGTGAATAGATTAACCCTATAATAGGGTATGTGACTGGAATAGAATATCTGTAATGCATTTACATCGTCTCTTTCCTCCATCTAATCTTACCCCGCTCTGTCTCCCTCACCCATACTCTATTTTGGCATATCTCCTCCTCTCTATCCCTACCTCTCTATCCATCTCCCACTCCTCATCTCCCCCTTCTCCTCTCCTTTATGTCTCTCTTCCCTCTACTTATATTGCTCTATTATTTTTGGCAATTCACTGGAGATCAGTAAACTGACACACAGTTTTTTCTTCAGTCACCATCACACTCCTTCTCCTCTGCATTCCCCCTCCCTTTCCATCCCTGCACTTCTTCTCTTGTTTCTCCCACTGTTTCTCTCTTGCCTATAGGTTCTATATATTCTGAGTAAGATGCCTTTGGTGGTCAAAATGTCCACTGTCAGAGAGAACCTGCCCAAATACCATTGCAATACAGTGACCTCACCTGACTTTGTCACAAACCCCCGTATTGTCTGCGGTCAAAAATAACATGGGTTAACCATATGCCCTGTCTGTCCGTGTTATCTCTGGTTGTGCCGGCTCAGCTAAATCAGACACTGAGTGAGCCAATAGTAGCGCCATGAAAGATACACCACTTGGAGTACATCCCTCATGAAAAAGTACATCTGAATTACTACTCATCACTACTACACAATATCTACACAAAACCTACTGGTTTTACTACTTTATTGCTATTGAGTTGTGTAGTAAACCAGTAGTGATTTATGTAGTAATTTAAGTAGTAATGACTGATAAATTGGGAAGTTTCACTACTGGTGAATACTACATATTTCCTCCTAAAATCACTACATTATTCTTCCTTAATGACTACTGTGTAACTACTGAGCTTTTGGGTATCTACTACTTAAAACCTAAACATACCTACACAATTCGTCTTCGTATGTTCCCTATTGAATTACTACACATTACTGCTGTATGCCTACTCAATCTCTATTGAATTATTACTGCCAGTGACATCTGTGTGTGTAGCGTTGTGTCACTATGGATCACTACTGAATTAGTCCTGATCCTTATTCATTTCCTACATAAACCCTTTTGAATTACCATTGAAAACATTTATTGTCATAAAGAGCCGTTGTGTTGAACACTGTGCGATGTTTAACAGTGAGAATGGCAGAATGGTGAACTTACTAAATGACTGAGAGGTTGACTGTGTGATATTAGGTTGCTTCTTGTGTAAATATTTTCCGTCTGGATTTTAATTCTTGTTAATTCATATTCTTGTTACAGAATATGTAAAATATTCTGTAACAAGTGTTGTTTTTGTGCTCAATGGTGGAGCTATACATAATTATACATAATTATTATTTATGTCGCTACTGACATCATCTTGATTCACTACTGTGTCACTACTAGACTAGTGCACATGTTATTTCATCAAGTTTCTAACTGCAGTTATAACATCCAAAATTAAATAATATGCTTATACAAACTTCATTGCAATATTTTATTTATTGAATTATGTATTTACACTTTTTTTTATTCATCCCTTTGAGGCTTTGTCTTCATTCAGCTTTGATTTAAGCTTCTTCAGATCCTCTTTTTTGTTGCAGCCACATTTCTCCACCATGTACAGTAACTGTTAGAAAATAAAGACAAGCAGAAGAGAACTAATTCTTAACCATTTTCAATCATCTGCTAACAGAGGTCACATAAGACAACACAGAAAAACATTTGATAAACAATATTAATCTTACCAACAATAGCCTCCAGTCTTCTTATGTCGAGGGCCTCCTTGGTAACAGGTCAAAAGAGGTAAGAAGAATTGGTAAGTATACCAATATGAACATACCGTACATTTGCATACAAACACAGCATGGCGAAAACAAAGGCTAGATAGCTACATTTCAAGGGAGATAGGAAACAGCTAGGCTAAACTCAATACAACTCTATGACAAGGCTAACGGCTAAGACTGTTTTGGCTAGACAACGACATGAAAGTATTCATAAAACATAAAGGAAAGTTACATTTTACAGATGGTGCCAGCATAAAGGCTATGAAAGACAGGATGACAATGGATGAAAAATATGATTACATTCGGGATTGTCAAATACAGTAGCTAGCTAACAACAACCAACTACTTCCTGTTTTGTCTTCTTCTGCAGTCGTGAGAAGCCGGTGTAGTCTGGCTGTAGTGTTGTGATATTTATTTACTACCAACATCAAGTAGTAAAAACTCTACCTGATTACTAATGAAAAGCCTGTTTAGTAAAGCTATATAGTGTTTTGACTACTTATTTACTACCAACATCAACATCAATCTACCTGACTACTACTGGAAACCCGGCTGTTTTCCTACTGAACACTACAAAACTCTACTTGTGTATCTTGACTAGTGTGTAACCTACACATTCACTACACAGTCTCTGCATAGTCACTACTGTACGAATAGGTTTTGTACAGTAATTAGTACTTTTTCATGAGGGATTACATAGTAAGGCACTGTCTGTATGTGTGTATCTATATGGCTTTGCATCAGCCTTTCTGTATATATTTATGTGACTATTCTGTGTATTTGCCTATGTCTATGTGAGTTTGCCTTTGTCTGCGTTTTAACGGTTTGTGTGTTGAAGACAATCTCACTGTGACTTCTTGGGAATTTTTGTTTCTCTTCTGGTAAAGCTGTGTGATGTGCTGTGTAATTGGCAGATTTGTTTTGCAGGCGTAATTATCTCTTCCATATGTAATTAGCCCCTGTGTGTGTGTGTGTGTGTGTGCGTGTGTGTGTGCGCGCCAGCCTTAGTGTCAACACTGGGACACTGTGGTAGACTGCTGCAAGGCTGTTTTTCTGTACTTTGAAAGATTTTGGGACTATATCAACAATTGACTAATAGTTTTTGGGTGGAGTTTTCCTTTAAGTCATAAAGTCTCACTCTGGAGGGTACTTGTTAAAGATAGATGAGAGAGAAGGAAGGAGATTTAAGAAAGGGAGAGGGAGCACACTGCAGACTCTCTTGAAGGGAGGGGAGGGTAGAGGGCGCATGAGTGGTGCATTGAGATGATTAGTAACTGATGACGGAGGAAGATAAAAAAGGGGGATGATACAGTAGAAGGAGGCGCTGTAGGTTCCAGTTCACCCTGGGAGGCAAAGAAAATACATCTATTCAAAAGAGGTTACATAACAGTCGGATCCTGCAGTGTGAAATATACAACTTGCCACACTCTGATGGCAGGAAGCCTCTGGCTGGTGTTTGATTAATTTGTGACTTATCTACCTCTTGAACCCAATCAGTGGGACTGATCTAATGGTGTCTAACCAATGAGAGTGAAGAAAATGAAGTGTGTGTGTGTGATTGACAAGCATTTCGCTACTCTCGCAATAACATCTGCTAACCATGTGTACGTGACCAATACAATTTGATTTGATTTTGTGTGTGTGTACTAAGCCTGTGTTTACACAGGCAGCCCAATATTGATATTGTTTCCACTAATTGGTCTTTTAACCAATCACATCAGATCTTTTCACATCAGATCCAGAGCTGATCAGATTATTATTAAAAAAATAAGCAGCTTTAATATTGCAGATTATGGGATCTATCAATTTAATTGTTTGCGTCATTTCAAATCCCCTTTATTTATTTTTATCTATTTTTCTCCCAACCCTACCATCCCTCACCTGATTGGAGTAAACTAATGGACAACAATACTTCTACTGCTACTTATAGCTATTTTTGCTCACATGTCTGGTACATGTACGTGTAGTTAAATAATTGTACATATATTCCTAATTTCCTCTTTCTGCAAGTGTTGGGTTTTCACCCAAAGCGGCCAATCCACCATTAATTCTGATCAGTACTGTACAGTACAGGTGCATCAAAGCCGGGACGGAGAGACTGAAAAACAGCATTCACTAGAACAGACAGGCTGCTGCCAACATACAGACTTGGAATCATTGGCCACTTTAATAAATGGAACACTAGTCACTTTAATAATGCCACTTTAATAATGTTTACATATCTGCATTACTCATCTCATATGTATATACTGTATTCTATACTATCTATTGCATCTTAGCCTATGTCGCTTTGACATTGCTCATCCATATATTTATATATTCTTATTCCATTTCTTTACTTAGATTTGTGTGTATTAGGTATTTGTTGTGGAATTGTTAGATATTACTTGTTAGATAGTGCTGCACTGTCGGAACTAGAAACACAAGCATTTCGCTACATTCGCAATAACATCTGCTAACCATGTGTATGTGACCAATACAATTTGATTTGATTTTATCTTAACTCCAACTCTCCGATTTCCACAGATGAACTCATCTTTCCCAGTATAATTTTGCTATTTCCTTTTACAATACATCCCTTCATTTTACTAGGATGTCTTACGAGGGTCCTGAACCTCCCTATTTGTAACATTTCTACCGATATTGCCCTAAAATAAATATTTTACCCAAGAGTATAATGATATTTCCCATTGACTGATCGTGGTTTTTCAGATCACCTAACAATACAGTTCGCAGGTCCACCGGAACCCGGATTTTTTTGACATAACAACCATTCTGAAACCTTGCTCCAAAAACGAGCCACCAATGGGCAATACCAGAAAATAGCTCTTGATTCTCTCTTGATTCAGAATCTGCACAAGGCTGACTGTTCAATGCCCAATATATTGAGCACTATTTTTGTAGCAAGTATTTTATATAATAGCTTAAATTGAAATGAACGGATTGATGTGTCAATTGTTGTTTTATAGGTCAGTTTACAGACCCGATGCCAACGTACTGGGACATCAAAAACCTGTTCCCAATTGACTTTAATTTTATATGGCATTGCTGGCAAACCTTTTGACTTTAAATGAAACTGATACATTTTTTTGATTTATACTAGGCATTGTAAGCCAGTCATAATTTTTATGAGCTGATCTGAATGGTCAGAAGACCAGTTAGTGAAAAAAATATTAGAATTGGGATGCCTGTGTAAACAAGGCTGATCTCAAAACATTTGAGCTTTATTATATGGGGCTACTCATATAAAGCTGCCAACCAGGAATCAGGGAGGGAGGGGCACAGGCTGAGGGTGAGGCTGGAGGGAAATAGAGGGGCGAGTTATCCACAAAAACACAGGATCGGTCTGGTAAAGCCAATCGTAGTGCCTCTTTATATTTCGCAAGAGAGAGGGCAAAATCCCTCAAGTCATTGTGACTGCTGCTCTGTCTCCCTGTCCCGGCTGTGAGAGGGTGCAGACAAGGACACGCCTGCCTTAACAATGTCCCAGGCATAGGTCCCAGATACTGAAACCAATCCTTCATCCCACATGACAAGTGTGGGTAGAGAATTTGGATTTGCCTGCCTCTATGTCAGGGCTCTCCAACCTTGTTCCTGGAGAGCTACGGTCCTGTAGGAAAACTTACAGGAGGCTAGCTCTCCAGGAACAGGGTGGAGACCCCTGCTCTATGTGGTTCTATAAAGGAGCTATTTAGTGTGTAGTGTTATTTCTATATTCCTCCGTGTCCATGTATCACCATTGACTCAGTAGATACATTAAACAGGCTGTTTAATACTGTAAACACTTTGCTGCTGGCTCTCTCGCTCTCTTTGTTAGGGCAAGGGAAATGTGCTGCGTATGCAGGGAGGCTGGCTGATGTTTGGTGCAGTAGACAGGAGTACTATATAATGGTGCCACTTCTTTTGCTATGGTGGTGAGCTACCTTCGCTTTTAGTAAGTGTGTGTGTGTGTGTATGTCCAGGTTCAGTTCGGTAGGTTGTAGATGACAGTCACACTGCCCTCTGCTGGATGTGCCCCACTCACTGCAGGTTTCTCTGCTCTAGTGTAGGTTATAACAGATAGTAGTAAGGAAGTTCTTCTGGAAATACAGAGTTAATAGCTAAATCTAGTGGAATGTATAACTCATTGGTAGAGTTTGTTAAAGACTTCTGAAGGCTGTATCCTGTGCATTAACCTTAAAGTATGTATTCAGTGTTATTGTCTTAGAATGCATATGTGTAGTCCACCTTGTTTCCTGCATATCGCTATCACAGCATTGAAAAAAAGGTTTGTCTGTTGGGTCCTTTGAGACAAAGCTAGAAATGATAGTAGCTAGGTACTAGACTGTCTCTCAGTGAACAGCACTGAAGCATACTGTATAACAGTAGAGGCTGCTAAGGGGAGGATGGCTCATAATAATGTCTGGAACGGAGCAAATGGAATGGCATCAAACACATAGAAACCATGTGTTTGATCTATTTGATACCATTCCACCAACACCGCTCCGGTCATTACCAGGAGCCCGTCCTCCCCAATTAAGGTACCACCTACCTCCTGTGCTGTATAATGTGGTTTCCTCCTATGAGACAACACTGATCCACCACTGACTATGTGACTGACATATTGATGAGAATATCTTTCTCTGGCACCTGCTTGGAATTATGTAATAGAAAATTCTAACTCATTAAATGCACAAGCACGAGGTCAGTTGTCACAAGGTAAGGAAAGAGTCAACCATGATTATTTTCTTACCTCAATGTTTGAGTGCACATTTTCTGTTTGCCTTTGTGTAATTTAAAGCAGGGGCATCAGAGCGGCATTCTATGTGTGACAATGAAACAAAAGAGGATTAACTAATACAAGAGTCAAAAGGTAAGATTCTGTAGATGTGTTGCTGGGACAAAAAAAACTAAGCCCACACTTGGGTAACAAGAACAAAGACAGTTGTATTTCTAATTTGAATCCTTTGACGAAAAGGCTAGTTTTTCACTTTATTCTCAGGGGAACGTTTGGCACGTACTCACATTGCAAAATTATACTTTCCCTCTCCCTTCTGACAAAAGGACTAAAATATGCTGATAAAGTCTAGACTATTCCCTGGTATTGAGAATGGTGCATTGCAATGCGGTTTGGTTTTGGGCATCAAAGTAAATATGGCAACCCGAGGGAGAAACAGTTGCTGTTTCATCTTTTGCTACTAAAAAGCTTTTATTCACCTACACTACATAACCAAAAGTATGTGGACACCTGCTCGTCAAACATCTCATTCCAAAATCATTGCCATTAATATGGAGTTTGTAACGACTCTACGAGAGGTGGGTTTAGGAGTCAGGCGCAGGAGAGAAGATAATTTCAATCACAAGAGTTTAATAAAGTCCATCAAAAAACATACAGGCAACGGACCAAAAATACAGTCCAAAAATGACAAAAAAAACGAAATCCAAAGGACATAACCTGAATGAGAAATAAACAAAATAACTTTACCCAACATAAAACAGGGAAACAAAAATAAACCCGCACAACACAAAGCGGGTAGAAATAAAATAAATACCCACACTAATCAACCCTAACAAGGAACAGGTGCACAACCAAAACAGACAAGACTAAACGAAAAGGAAAAAAGGATCAGTGGCAGCTAGTAGACTGGCGACAACGACCGCCGAGCACCACTCGAACAGGGAGAGGAGCCACCTTCGGTGGAAGTCGTGACAGAGTTGGTCCCTCCTTTGCTAGTATAACAACCTAAACTCTTCTGGGAAGGCTTTCCACTAGATGTTGAAACATTGCTGCGGGGACTTGCTACCATTCAGCCATAGGAGCATTAGTGAGGTTGGGCACTGATTTTGGGTGATTAGGCCTGGCTTGCATTCGCCGTTCCAATCCATCCCAAAGGTGTTCATTGGGGTTGAGGTCAGGGCTCTGTGCAGGCCAGTCAAGTTCTTCCACACCGATCTCAACAAACTATTTCTGTATCGACCTCGCTTTGTGCACGGGGGCTTTACAGTTGGTACTATGCATTCAGGCAGGTAGCGTTCTCCTGGCATCCGCCAACACCAGATTCGTCTGTCAGACTGCCAGATAGTGAAGCGTGATTCATCACTCCTGAGAACGTGTTTCCATTGTTCCAGAGTCCAATGGTGGCAAGCTTTACACCACTCCATCGGATGCTTGGCATTACGCATGGTGATCTTAGGCTTGTGTGTGGCTGCTCGGCCATGAAAACCCATTTCATGAATCTCCAGACGAACAGTTCTTGTGCTGACGTTGCTTCCATAGGTGGTTTGGAACTCAGTAGTGAGTGGACCACCGATTTTCATACACTACGCGCTTCAGCACTCAGCGGTCTCGTTCTGTGAGCTTGTGTGGCCTACCACTTCACGGCTGAGCCGTTGTTGCTCCTAGACGTTTCCACTTCACAATAACAACACTTACAGTTGGCAGCTCTAGCAATGCCAAAATTTGACTAACTAGCTGTGTGCTCGATTTTATACACCTGTCAGCGAAGGTGTGGCTGAAATAGCAAATCCATTAATCTGAAGTGGTGTCCACATACTTTTGTATATATAGTGTACTACCAGAAACAATGCGCAGTGGTTACTAGAATCTGTCTATGTGTCTCTGTCTCCCTGTTATTTCACAAAGGCTATGTTCCAGTTAGCTTTTATGAGCCGGGCTCTCCTAAAGATTTGAAGACCTCACACAGACTGCTAGCAGCCATTTAGCCAGCCTCTGCAGTTTCTGTCTCATGAAACATGTGCGACGTTAAGCACAGTCATCAGTCACTTACATCTATCTGCATGATATCCTGTTTCCTGACCAACTAACACTGACGCAGCTCTGATATTCAGGCCACTGACTGACTGAACTACAGTAGAGTTCCTGTCTAACGACAATGTCCGAAAACAAAAATAAAATACCCTTCTTCCCTGTTATGAATGTTTCAAAAGCTACAGTATGGTTGGTCACTGTATACCGTATGGTATTTCTGAACTAATGTGAAAATGTCCCCTGCCTGGTATGAATTTTATGACAACTGCAATCCATTCTCCCAGAGTGGAGCAATGTACAAGTTTGATGAGATTCTGTATGTGATATATGGTGTGGCTGAATAATTGTGAATCAGTGTGTCCTTATTTCATATTGGTATATTGGAGAAGTACAGGTTGAATAAACCAGACATTTTTACCAGTGGGCTGGGACAGCAGTGGGGGGATAGATGGGTTAGAGACCAGGTTAGGGGTGTGTGGGTAGGAGGTATGACTCTGGCACCAGGGTGCTGTCTCTGATCCTTTCCAAAAGTGGTGAGTCATCTCTATCTGGGCGGTACACCTCCCTCACTCCCTCCCTCCTTTCCTCCCTCCCTCCATCCCTCTGCTGCTATGCCTATTCTGTCTAAGTAATTCATGGTTTCCCTGGAAGCCCAACAAGTGCATTTCATACACATAGCCATATGAGTAACAGGCAAACCAGGTAAAAATGTAATTTCTAAATATCAATGTAATATTCGGTGTGTACAGTGTGCTATAGCTCAGTTAATAGACCCTTGTTAAAATGTGCTGAGCAGCTCTTCAACGATGCAGACACAAAGCTGGTACAGCTGCATAGTGAAGCTAGAGTCATGTATAAGGAAATGAGAGGGGAGAGAGTTGGGAGAGCAGGTGTACTAACTAGCCTTCCTCCTTAGCCTTGATAGAGAATGAAGCAGGTCTTTACCTGAGCTCGGCCAAGTGTGAAACACAAACTGTCACTCAGTGGCACACATACATGCATGAGCACACACACACACACACACACACACACACACACACACACACACACACACACACACACACACACACACACACACACACACACACACACACACACACACACACACACACACACACACACACACACACACACACACACACACACAAGCACCTACATTTTCTTAATGCAATGGAGCTTACTCATGTACCTGACACCATTTACTTAGAACTGAAAATCAGCAATATATTTTGCTAACCAAAAAGTTACATATTAGTTTCTAACTGTCTACAGGGATTCATGTAATACTCATTTATACATAACCCAACATCTTTAGTGGTTAGCCATAGTTTGAACTTTTAATCAATATTCTTATAGTAACCTGTTGTTTAAACCTCCCTCTCCTATTTAGTTTCATGTTCCTTCTATCCACTTTTTCACTTTCTACCAGACAGATACTCCCTCTCTTCTGTCTGTCCTCTAAGCCTTTCTCAAAATAACATATTTTATGTTCCTGCACCACTTGTGTTTCATTCTCCCTCTCATCCTCCTTTCTATTTTTCATCTCTCCTAATGTGGAGCCAACGCCCAGTTTCTGCAGTGCTGCGCAGTCTCTCCCCTCCTTTCCTCTCTGTCTCTCTGCAATGAGGGGGAGGAGGGAAGAGAGGAGCGTTTCACTATCACTCAGTAGCTCGATGCTGCAGTGCACCTAAGTTGGCCATATATATGAACATAATACACATCTAGATCAGATTGTTGGTCATTGAAATCTTTTGTCAGTCACTTGCCTATACCCTCATTCAGTAACAAGGTTGTTATAGTTTTGGTTTCTATTCATTTATCCATTTTTATTTGGAATTTAGTTTAGTTTCAGTTAGTTTTCAAACCTGTTTTGCTAGTTTTTATTTAGTTTCAGTTGTATAAAAATGCAGTATTTCTATTTTGTTGGTATATTATTTAGCTTCAATTTTAGTTTCAGTGTTAGGGACAGAAAGCATGTGTTGGCCATGTTAGGAGCCATTTGTTTTGTATAGTTTTTTTTGTGTGTGTTTTCTAGGATGTCACTTCTTACTGGGGGGCAGAAATACATAAGGTGATGGATGAGGTCATAGGTTAGGTTAGGTTAGGGGCAATCAGCAGTTGCTACATCCATTTTTGGACTTTTAAATTAATTATATTTACCCATTGATTCTTGAAGAATATAACTTATAAATGCCTCATGAGATTACTTCAACTATCAATCCCCATCAGAACCACAAATATAAGCTTGTTTTTCTCCAATGTTTGTGAACAAAGTAAATGTAAACAAACATTGTAAAGCCTCAAAACATGGCTCAAACTTTAATTTGTATATCATGTATCGTCAGTTCTTTGAACCAATAGCTATGTTTATGAATTTGAATGGTTACATTTCTCCAACCACATCCCTCAGCTTTTATTTTTAACCAAACTGTGGTGGGGAAAATCTTTGTTATTGTTTCAATTGCTTCAATTGCCGATTGGCCCTTTAAATTATAAAGTAACCAATCCAATGCTATTTCACTTCAGTAGGACATCATGTTAGCTAGCTAGCTAGTGATAGTTAGTGACAGTGATGTAGTCTTGGATATCCCAGACCTTGGAGCATCGTGAGCTAGGCAAGCAACCGTCTGTCTAGACTAGAGAGACTAATAGTGATGCACAAATTAGGCATTGCCATTTCCTGTCAGCATTTACCCGCCAGATTCAGTAGCTTGAAAACCCCTCAAAAGCTTGATTAAAAATAAAAATAAAAAGTTTGTTTTGGAGTGAAATATAATATTTTCAGTATAGTTTTAGTTTTTCAAAGGGTTTGTATATTATTTTATTTCAGTTTACTAAATATACTGCTCAAAAAAATAAAGGGAACACTAAAATAACACATCCTAGATCTGAATGAATGAAATAATTTTATTAAATACTTTTTTCTTTACATAGTTGAATGTGCTGACAACAAAATCACACAAAAATAATCAATGGAAATCCAATTTATCAACCCATGGAGGTCTGGATTTGGAGTCACACTCAAAATGAAAGTGGAAAACCACACTACAGGCTGATCCAACTTTGATGTAATGTCCTTAAAACAAGTCAAAATGAGGCTCAGTAGTGTGTGTGGCCTCCACGTGCCTGTATGACCTCCCTACAACGCCTGGGCATGCTCCTGATGAGGTGGCGGATGGTCTCCTGAGGGATCTCCTCCCAGACCTGGACTAAAGCATCCGCCAACTCCTGGACAGTCTGTGGTGCAACGTGGCGTTGGTGGATGGAGCGAGACATGATGTCCCAGATGTGCTCAATTGGATTCACGTCTGGGGAACGGGCGAGCCAGTCCATAGCATCAATGCCTTCCTCTTGCAGGAACTGCTGACACACTCCAGCCACATGAGGTCTAGCATTGTCTTGCATTAGGAGGAACCCAGGGCCAACCGCACCAGCATATGGTCTCACAAGGGGTCTGAGGATCTCATCTCAGTACCTAATGGCAGTCAGGCTACCTCTGGCGAGCACATGGAGGGCTGTGCGGCCCCCCAAAGAAATGCCACCCTACACCATGACTGACCCACCGCCAA
Organism: Salmo trutta; assembly: GCF_901001165.1. Lineage (NCBI taxonomy): Eukaryota > Metazoa > Chordata > Actinopteri > Salmoniformes > Salmonidae > Salmo > Salmo trutta. The sequence continues at coordinate 67,349,366 of NC_042968.1, forward strand.
ACCGGTCATGCTGGAGGATGTTGCAGGCAGCAGAACGTTCTCCACGGCGTCTCCAGACTCTGTCACGTCTGTCACATGTGCTCAGTGTGAACCTGCTTTCATCTGTGAAGAGCACAGGGTGCCAGTGGCGAATTTGCCAGTCTTGGTGTTCTCTGGCAAATGCCAAACGTCCTGCACGGTGTTGGGCTGTAAGCACAACCCCCACCTGTGGACGTCGGGCCCTCATACCACCCTCATGGAGTCTGTTTCTGACCGTTTGAGCAGACACATGCACATTTGTGGCCTGCTGGAGGTCATTTTGCAGGGCTCTGGCAGTGCTCCTCCTGCTCCTCCTTGCACAAAGGCGGAGGTAGCGGTCCTGCTGCTGGGTTGTTGCCCTCCTACGGCCTCCTCCACGTCTCCTGATGTACTGGCCTGTCTCCTGGTAGCGCCTCCATGCTCTGGACACTACGCTGACAGACACAGCAAACCTTCTTGCCACAGCTCGCATTGATGTGCCATCCTGGATGAGCTGCACTACCTGAGCCACTTGTGTGGGTTGTAGACTCCGTCTCATGCTACCACTAGAGTGAAAGCACCGCCAGCATTCAAAAGTGACCAAAACATCAGCCAGGAAGCATAGGTACTGAGAAGTGGTCTGTGGTCCCCACCTGCAGAACCACTCCTTTATTGGGGGTGTCTTACTAATTGCCTATAATTTCCACCTGTTGTCTATTCCATTTGCACAACAGCATGTGAAATTTATTGTCAATCAATGTTGCTTCCTAAATGGACAGTTTGATTTCACAGAAGTGTGATTGACTTGGAGTTACATTGTGTTGTCTAAGTGTTCCCTTTATTTTTTTGAGCAGTGTAGTTTTTTATGATTTGTTTTAGTTTCAGTTTTATTTTACTATAATAACCTTTCTCAGTAACTCGCAATCACTTATCCAAAGACTAACAATTCACAGACTCACTCATCTGAAAGTTCAGTAACTCATCTAACCACCTGCTCTCTCACTCATACAGTCCCTCAAATACCCTATCTAGGGACAACCCTTCCCAGCCATCACTCTCAGCTCTTTAATGTGGTGTAATATAAAACTAGTCTGGAGATGGGGACAGTAATTGGAGCATGGAAAGAGGCCAGGGTAAAATTGCCTCAGCGAGGAGGATGGAGCCATAAGGAGAGGAGAAATAGATGTTGAGGTATTACATGAGCAATGATTCACTCAATCCTTCAAAGCCAGCAGACTTCAGATGCCTTGGTCTGTGACTGAGAGCTCTGTAGAGTAGAGCTATCCCAGGATGCATGTCTGTGTGTCTGACACATCTAACTAATGACATAGAGAAGCAGAGGAGCCACTTCAGGACAAGGGAAATAGGGGGTTTACAGAGGTATAGTGTACCATAATGTTTTAATTTAATGTCATACTAATCTGGGAAATCTAATCTGGGAAATCATATGTTTGGTCACATCTGCACCAGATCCATATCCCATCAGGCACTTTTTGTGATATCCTTGAGTGAGAGTGTCAGTTGAATGAGGTCAGGTCCAATAGATAGAATATCAATAGACCTGGCTTAATCTATGGAACAATGGAGTTGCCGGTTGCAGAATCACTGCAAAGCAAACACATTTACGGTAACTTGTCAAAAGGCAATTCGACGTGCATTGATCGGCAAGCAGTGGCACTATTCTCAGGAGGCAGGGCAATCTAGCCCTCAGAGGTCAGCGCATTTTTAGGCAGGACCAGGGAGAAGCCACTCAATAACAGACACTGCCACTCTGCAACGCGGGCCTATACTGGGTTCAGAAAGAATGGGACGGTCCAAGAATTAATCAACACCTTTTAGAATATCTCATTTTACCCTGCAAGCCCCATGACATACATTTGGATGGATGGTTTTCTCATAAACTGTGAGGATAATGATGGGGTACCAGCCTCATACACTCTGAGTGTACAAAACATTGGGAACTCTTTCCATGACTGTTACTGTCACGTTCTGATCTGTTTCACCTGTCTTTGTGATTGTCTCCACCCCGCTCCAGATGTCACCCATCTTCCCTGTTATCCCCTGTGTATTTATACCTTTGTTCTGTTTGTCTGTTGCCAGTTTGTTTTGTCAAGCCTACCAGCGCTTTTTCCCTCTGTTCCTGTCTCTCGATTGTTCATGTTTTCTAGTTTTCCCGGTGTTGACTTTTTCTGCCTGCCCTGACCCTGAGCCTGCCTGCCGTCCTGTACCTTTGCCCCACCTATCTGGATTACTGACCCCTGCCTGCCCTTGACCCGTCTTTTGCCTGCCCCTGCGCCGCTTCCTGCCTCACACAGGAAGCGGCGCAGGTCCTAATCCAGGCACTTGTCATCTCCCGTCTGGATTACTGCAACTCGCTGTTGGCAGGGCTCCCTGCCTGTGCCATCAAACCCCTACAACTCATCCAGAACGCCGCAGCCCGTCTGGTGTTCAACCTTCCCAAGTTCTCTCACGTCACCCCGCTCCTCCGCTCTCTCCACTGGCTTCCAGTTGAAGCTCGCATCCGCTACAAGACCATGGTGCTTGCCTACGGAGCTGTGAAGGGAACGGCACCTCCGTACCTTCAGGCTCTGATCAGGCCCTACACCCAAACAAGGGCACTGCGTTCATCCACCTCTGGCCTGCTCGCCTCCCTACCTCTGAGGAAGCACAGTTCCCGCTCAGCCCAGTCAAAACTGTTCGCTGCTCTGGCACCCCAATGGTGGAACAAGCTCCCTCACGATGCCAGGACAGCGGAGTCAATCACCACCTTCCGGAGACACCTGAAACCCCACCTCTTTAAGGAATACCTGGGATAGGATAAAGTAATCCTTCTAACCCCCCCCCCCCCTTTAAAAGATTTAGATGCACTATTGTAAAGTGGTTGTTCTACTGGATATTATAGGTGAATGCACCAATTTGTAAGTCGCTCTGGATAAGAGCGTCTGCTAAATGACTTAAATGTAAATGTAAATGTAATAAACTGTTCTTACTTCGACGTTGTCTGCATCTGGGTATTACCGGAAACGTGTTAGTACGAACTGACCATGACTGACCCAGCAGACCCGGGCCAGCTGAGCAACGCCACCTCCTCCCAAGGAGCCTCCATTGGTAGGCAAGAGGAATTGCTTCGTGGTCTTATGGAGGGGTCCAAACGTTGGCTGAACGCCATGACTGGGCGTTGGACATTTTGCTGGAGCAATTCCGCGGGATGTCTGAGAGGCAGCCTAACATGGTGGTAACCCCACAGCCCCTCAGTAACTCAGCTGTTAGCAGCGCCGTCTCATCGGTCACTTCACTTTCTCGAGAGCCCCGCTTACCTCCCCCGGAATGCTTCAATGGAGAGCCGAGCGCCTGTCTGGCATTTCTAGCTCAGTGTGCCCTCATCTTCAAGCTTCAGCCCTCCTCCTTCCCCTAGGATCGCTCCAAGATAGCCTACCTCATCACGCTGATGTCCGGGAGGGCTCTCACCTGGGCTACTGCTGTATGGGAACAGCAGTCGGTCATATGCGTTAGTCTGGAGGGGTTCGTGAGAGAGGTGAAGAAGGTTTTTGATGCCCCGTTCTCTAGGAGAGAAGCTGCCCGGAAGCTAATCCAACTTCGGCAGGACTCACGCAGTGTGGCATACTATGAGGTGTATTTCTGAACGTTGGCAGCAGAGAGTGCTTGGAACCAGGAAGAGCTGTTCAATATGTTCCTGCATGGTGTCTCGGAGGCGGTCAAGGATGAGCTTGCAGCTCGGGAGTTACCTTTGGATCTCGATTCACTCATCACGTTGACCATCCGTATTGATGGGCAATTACGGGAACGATTCGACTTCACTCGCACGTCCAGGGATTCCACCTTGCCTCCAAGTCTTCCAGGAAGTCACCGATGATCCCGTTGCCGAGAGAACCCGAGGCTTCCTGACCTCCCCCGAGAGTCGCCGAATATGGCTGAGTCACCGCTTCCCGAGCCTATGCAACTAGGCAGAGCTGGGCTGTCGCCAGCGGAACGGCAATGCAAGATCAACACGAAGAGTTGTCTGTATTGCGGGACTATTGGTCAATTGTGTCCTCTTGTCCTTTAAAAGACTGTATTGCGGGACTATTGGTCAATTGTGTCCTCTTGTCCTTTAAAAGACCAGGCTCACCGGTAGGAGCGAGTACTCTGGTGGGCCACATGGAGAACTTTTCTGCTTCCCTTGCTCGCACCCCTTTTCATGCCATTCTGCTGTGGGGAAACCAGTCTAAATCTCTCTGGGTCCTCATTGACTCTGGAGCTAATGAAAGCTTTTTGGACGCTACCCTGGCTTCCGAGCTGAACATCCCCACTCAGCCCCTCTCCATTCCCATGGATGTTAGAGCGCTAGATGGGTGCTCTATAGGCCGGGTCACTCATAATACCACTCCCATCAACCTACGGGTGTCAGGGAATCACAGTGAGACTATTCGATTTCTGCTCATCAAGACTCCTCAGATTCCTGTCGTTTTGGGATTCTCCTGGCTCCAGTGACACAGTCACCTCATCAACTGGTCTACGGGTGCCATCATGGGCTGGAGTCCGTTCTGCCACGCCCATTGTCTGAAGTCAGCGTAACCTGCCCCGGGACATCTTTCTGGGGGCTCGGAAGTTGCCCCGGACCTCTCCGCGGAGTACCATGACTCTCTGGGAGGTGTTCAGAAAGGCCCGGGCAACTTCGCTTCCGCCGCACCGACCCTATGACTGTGGGATTGACCTTCTCCAAGCTCCGGCTGGTCTTCTTCAACCACTGCCTATCCCTCACCGTCCTTGGTCCCACAAAGAGTACACCACATAGACGTGCAACTGCGAGAGGTAGAACTAAAAGCAAAATGGGAATAGGTCTGTTGCAGTGACATATTACCGCCACACCGGAAATCATGAGTCATGACCGCAGTAAAATTCCACGTGCCCATCGAGTCACAGTAATCTCCTCTTATTCACTCTGGACATGCTTTGGTAGTACCCAACTTGCTAACAACTATCAGGTCCTAATTGCCTGGTATTGAGGGCTCTATTGTCTCTCTAACCTCTCTGACATCAATGCAAATGAAATTGAAAATCACATCAAACACTTATCATCAAAAGAGTAGGCCTATCATACTTTTAAAACTCACCTTACTGTGGTGATCAATTTGAAGAAAGAAGTTCAACAGCAGGTTGAAACTGTGTAAAACATGGTTGTTGTGGATGTTGTTTCCAAGCCTAACACAATGACATGGACAGCGCTTTCTAAGGTGATGTTTAATTCAAAACAACCATATGCATATTACAGCTTATACATGTGCACCTTAGCCAGTTTTTCACAATTCCTGACATTTAATCCTAGTAAAAATTCCATGTCTTAGGTCATTTACGATCACCGCTTTATTTTAAGAATGTGAAATGTCAGAAAAATAGTAGAGAGTGATTTATTTCAGCTTTTAGTTCTTTCATCACATTCCCAGTGGGTCAGAAGTTTACATACACTCAATTAGTATTTGGTAGCATTGCCTTTAAAATGTTTAACTTGGGTCAAACTTTTCGGGTAGCCTTCCACAAGCTTCCCACAATAAGTTGGGTGAATTTTGGCCCATTCCTTCTGACAGAGCTGGTGTAACTGAGTCAGATTTGTATGCCTCCTTTCTCACACATGCTTTTTCAGTTCTCCCCACCGATTTTCTATAGGATGAGGTCAGGGCTTTGTGATGGCCACTCCAATACCTTGACTTTGTTGTCCTTAAGCCATTTTGCCACACATTTGGAAGTATGCTTGGGGTCATTGTCCATTTGGAGACCCGTTTGCGGCCATGCTTCCTGACTGATGTCTTGAGATGTTGCTTCAAGATATCCACATAACTTTTCTTCCTCATGATACCATGTATTTTGTGAAGTGCACCAGTCCCTCCTGCAGCAAAGCACCCCCACAACATGATGCTGCCACCCCCGTGCTTCATGGTTGGGATGGTGTTCTTTGGTTTGCAAGCTCCCCCTTTTTCCTCCAAACATAACGATGGTCATTATGGCCAAACAGTTCTATTTTTGTTTCATCAGACCAGAGGACATTTCTCCAAAAAGTACGATCTTTGTCCCCATGTGCAGTTGCAAACTGTAGTCTGGCTTTTTTATGGCGGTTTTGGAGCAGTGGCTTCTTCCTTGCTGAGCGGCCTTTCAGGTTATGTCAATATAGGACTTGTTTTACTGTGGATATAGATACTTTTGTACCTGTTTCCTCCAGCATCTTCACAAGGTCCTTTGCTGTTGTTCTGGGATTGATTTGCACTTTTCGCCCCGAAGTACGTTCATCTCTAGGAGACAGAACGCGTCTTCTTCCTGAGCAGTATGACGGCTGTGCGGTCCCATGGTGTTTATACTTGCGTACTATTGTTTGTACAGATGAACGTGGTACCTTCAGGTATTTTGAAATTGCTCCCAAGGATGAACCAGACTTGTGGAGGTCTACAACTTTTTTTCTGAGGTCTTGGCTGATTTCTTTCGATTTTCCCATGATGTCAAGCAAAGAGGCACTGAGTTTGAAGGTAGGCCTTAAAATACATCCACAGGTACACCTCCAATTGACTCAAATTATGTCAATTGGCCTATCAGAAGCTTCTAAAGCCATGACATCATTTTCTGGAATTTTCCAAGCTGTTTAAAGGCACAGTCAACTTAGTATATGTAAACTTTTGACCCACTGGAATTGTGATACAGTGAATTATAAGTGAAATAATCTATCTGTAAACAATTGTTGGAAAAGTTACTTGTGTCATGCACAAGGTAGATGTCTTAACCGACTTGCCAAAATTATAGATTGTTAACAAGAAATTTGTGGAGTAGTTGAAAAACGAGTTTTAATGACTCCAACCTAAGTGCATGTAAACTTCTGACTTCAACTGTACGTGTTCCTCTTGTCCAGATGTGTTAGGGCCGTGTGAATAGCGATGGAAATGGCAGTAGGAAAATTGGAGTTGATTGTCTTGGACACTGGGGCGATGGTGGTCTCCTTGAAGCAAGTGGGGACTACAGCCTGTGACAGGGACAGGTTGAAGATGTCCGAGAAGATGCCCGCCTGCTGGTTAGCGCACACTGAGGATGCGGCCAGACATGACATCTGGTTCAGCGGCTTTGTAAGTATTCACTCTTTTGAAAGTTTTCCTCACGTCAGCCTCGGAGAGAGGTTGGCTCGGTATTGTAGAATGTGTTAAGCTCATCTCATCAGCATTTCAGACATAGAGACAGAAAGTTTGCATTATTCTACTCTGTGACAGGAAGCAGCTCTGCAGGCTTCAACAGGGGCCACTCAGATACATTCTGAGCTTCTGCCAAGGGCTTTTTGCCCCCAAGCACTTTGATACTCAGAGTGGCTACACCACGGCCAGACTGTAATTATCGATGGTTCCTAATGGACGTAACACAATTGAGTAATTTATGAATTTCCATTAATTTCGCAGATAAGCTTCATCAAGCTGGAAAATATATTGGAACGCTATGGATAATGGCAGCAAGAACCGATAGAGTTTAACTAAAGGCCCAAATATTTGTGTAGGATCATTCATGCTGGTGGATGCTCCTACAGCTTGCAAAAATAATGTAAAAATGATACAATACTTTGTAGGTCAATACTGTATGTTGTATTTGTATGTTTGTATGTTTTGTTGTAGGCTATGTTGTATATGGTTGTATATCACAGGATACTGCTGAAGGGAGAACGGTTCATAATAATGTCTGGAATAGAGTAAATGGAATGGTATCAAACACATGGAAACCATGTGTTGATGTATTTGATACCCTTCCGTTCCATCCATTACTATGAGCCCGTCCTCCCCAATTAAGGTTCCACCAGCCACCAATGTTGTATGTTTTTTTTGCAACTGGTGATATGTCCTCTCTGATGGACTGAGTTTGGAGCCTACTCATGATTTTACTGCCATCTATAAGATCTATAGTGTTGAAGCACCTGAAAAAGAGACATGTTGTTGGACTATGTGAACTGTGCTCATTATAACAGTATCCTAGCCTACTCATGACTAAATTAAATATTTGTTTATATATATATATATATATATATATATATATATTTATTTATTAACAATCAGCAAACATCAATAAAAAAAGCGGAATAGTCACATACAAAAAAATTATTCATCAACTTTCTACATTACACCTTTTGTTCACCAGATATGGAAACCTAGGATGGTTTAATTGATGCATGGAATTTTGAAAAAGAGCTAACAAAGCAACTATGTAGGGAACACAGACGGTAGTCACTAGTTACCACAGCCACAAAGTCATAAACCTTGCCTATTTCTTAAATTCAGATTTTAAACCTACCCACACTGCAAACCGTACAGTGCATTCGGAAAGTATTCAGACCCTTTGACTTTTTCCACATTTTGTTACGTTATTCTAAAATGGATTAAATAAAAAAAATCATCATCAATCTACACACAATACTCCATAATGACAACGTGAAAACAGGTTTTAGAAAGAAAAACAAAAAACAGAAATACCTTATTTACATAAGTACTCAGACCCTTTGCTATGAGACTCAAAATTGAGCTCAGGTGCATCCTGTTTTTATTGATCATCCTTGAGATGTTTCTACAACTTGATAGGAGTCCACCTGTGGTAAATTAATTAGATTGGATATGATTTGGGAAGGAACACACCTGTCTACATAAGGTCCCACAGTTGACAGTGCAGGGCAGAGCAAAAACCAAGCCATGAGGTCGAAGGAATTGTCCGTAGAGCTCCGAGACAGGATTGTGTCGAGGAACAGATCTGGGGAAGGGTACCGAAATATTTCTGCCACATTGAAGGTCCCCAAGGACATAGTGGCCTCCATCATTCTTAAATGGAAGACGTTTGGAACCACCGAGACTCTTCCTAGAGCTGGCCTCCCAACCCAACTGAGCAATCGGGGGAGAAGGGCCTAGGTCAGGGAGGTGACCAAGAACACAATGGTCACTCTGACAGAGCTCCAGACTTCCTCGGTGGAGATGGGAGAACCTTCCAGAAGGACAAGCATCTCTGCATCACTCTACCAATCAGGCCTTTATGGTAGAGTGGCCAGACAGAAGCCACTCCTTAGTAAATGCACATGACAGCCCGCTTGGAGTTAGCCAAAAGGCACCACAAGGAACCAAGAGTGAACTCTTTGGCCTGAATGCCAAGCGTCACATCTGAAAGAAATCTGGCACCATCCCTACTGTGCTCATGGTGGTGGCAGCATCAGGCTGTGGGGATGTTATTCAGCGGCAGGGACTGGGAGACTAGTCAGGATCGAGGGAAAGATGAACGGAGCAAAGTACAGAGAGATCATCGATGAAAACCTGCTCCAGAGCGCTCAGGACCTCAGACTGGGGTGGAGGTTCACCTTCCAACAGGACAACGACCCTAAGCACACAGCCAAGACAACGCAGGAGTGGCTTTGGGACAAGTCCCTGAATGTCTTTGAGTGGCCCAGCCAGGGCCCGGACTTGAACCCGATCGAACATCTCTGGAGAGACCTGAAAATAGCTGTGCAGTGACGCTCCCCATCCAACCTGACAGAGCTTGAGAGGGTCTGAAGAGAAAAAAAATGAGAAACTCCCCAAATACAGGTGTGCCTAGCTTGCAGCGTCAAACCCAAGAAAACTTGAAGCTGTAATCGCTGCCAAAGGTGCTTCAACAAAGTACTGATTAAAGGGTCTGAATATTTATGTAAATGTGATATTTCAGTAAAAAAAAAGCAACAATTTGAAGATGTGTCACTCCTCCAAAGACAAACAGGATATCTACTATCATTTGGCCAATGATGAGGGCTGAATGGCCAGGAGTGTCTTCAAATTACTGCAGTTTGACAAGAAGTTTGGCTTGATCTAAGGCAAGAAGGCCATTTGGGTAAACTTTTCTGGGCATAGTTCACTAGTTCACCCTAAGTCAACATCAGCTATCTATGGCTTATGATATTGGGTATTGGGTATGATATTGAGTTTTATCATCCATATTTGTAATGTTACTTGTATATGACTTTCACATCCAATTTTCCTTCCCAGGTGTGAAGAGGGCAGTAGGCCTGTGTGCTGCCTCATGCCCCGTGTACACTAGCAGCGGTGCAGCGTGGTGAAATACCGCCTCCCATTCATTTTCAACGAAAGGAAAGTGGTGAGAAGTGGAGAGGTCAGGGGACCGTTGGGCATCACAAACATAGCATGGAAGGCATTGAAAAAGTTCTACATTTCCCATCTTTATGCCCAGCGACGACCACTGGGCGATGACCAATCATATCAAGTGGTTCCCATGACGAATTTGAAGCTATGGGACCCAACGCTGAAGACTTTCTTCAGCAAAGATGGCTGACAAAAATACTAGGATGTCAGCAAGCGTAAGTAATTATAACGTCATAACAAATATTGCATAAAATGTACAGTTGAGAGGAATATGTTAGTTAATGTAGAGACTAAAAATTATGCATAGTTATGTCAAAGTAAATTTACAAAAATCGCTATTTAGCAAGCTAAGTGACTAGCTAACATTAGCCAGATAGCTAGCTAGCTTTATGGCGTTGTGACATGAGTATGCAATTGTAGTTAGTGTTTAGTGTTTTAGGGACTCCTGAGAAAACCAGAAAACCAGGCTGTCATCTTGTGAAACAGTGGATGTAAAGAATCTAGCAAGCTAAATGTCACGTCCTGACCAGTATAAGGGTTATTTGTTATTGTAGTTTGGTCAGGACGTGGCAGAGGGTATTTGTTTTATGTGGTTCGGCGTGGTGGTTTATTTAGTAGGGCGTTTGATTTATTATTTCCGGGTTTTGGTTTATGTTCTATGTTCTTTCTGTGTTGGTATATTTCTATGTTTAGGTTAATGGGGGGTTGGACTCTCAATTGGAGGCAGGTGCTTTCTCGTTGCCTCTGATTGAGAGTCCTATATATGGGTAATTGTTTGGTTTAGTGTTTGTGGAAGATTGTTTCTTGTTTTGCTGAGTGTGCCTGACAAGACTGTTTTGTTGTTCGTGAGTTTTTCGTTCGTTTTTGTTATTTTGGTGTTTTCTTGGTTTCAATAAATATCAAGATGAGCATCCACATTCCTGCTGCCCGGATCACATGCCGTCTGCCCGGATCAGCCAGAGCGGCCCGTCTGCCCGGATCAGCCAGAGCGGCCCGTCTGCCCGGAGATGCCAGAGCGGCCCGTCTGCCCGGAGATGCCAGAGCGGCCCGTCTGCCCGGATCAGCCAGAGCGGCCCGGATCAGCCAGAGCAGCCCGTCTGCCCGGATCAGCCAGAGCGGCCCGTGTGCCCGGATCAGCCAGAGCGGCCCGTCTGCCGGATCTGCCAGAGCGGCCCGCCACGCCGGATCTGCCAGAGTGGCCCGCCTGCCCGGAACCGAGGGGGTCTGCCTGTGACCCGGAACCGAAGGGGTCTGCCTGCGACCCGGAACCGAAGGGGTCTGCCTGCGACCCAGAACCGAAGGGGTCTGCCTGTGACCCAGAACCGGGTGAGTCTGCCTATGACCCGGAACCAAAGGAGTCTAGCAGCAACCCGGAACTGAGTAAGTCTATTGACAATCCAGAACTAAATATAAGTAACGGTGTATCAAATAAGTCTGCCTACAGTGTGGAGTGGAAGAGGTCTGCCTACGATCCGGAACGAGGGGAGTCTGCCTACGGCCCGAAACGGATTAAGTCTGTCTGCATTCTGGAGGACAGTAGGCCGGAGCCTGAACCACCACCTGTATAGGTGGGTTGGGGAGGGGGGGTGTAGCACAAGTGCCGTCGGTGACGGCAGCCACCCTCCCTTCCCTCCCTTTAGTTTAGGGGTATTTTTTGTTGTTGTTTAGTTTATTTATGAGGTGCATCCGGGGTCTGCACCTTTGGGGGGGGGGGGGGGGTACTGTCACGTCCTGACCAGTATAAGGGTTATTTGTTATTGTAGTTTGGTCAGGACGTGGCAGAGGGTATTTGTTTTATGTGGTTCGGGGTGGTGGTTTATTTAGTAGGGCGTTTGATTTATTATTTCCGGGTTTTGGTTTATGTTCTATGTTCTTTCTGTGTTGGTATATTTCTATATTTAGGTTAATGGGGGTTGGGCTCTCAATTGGAGGCAGGTGCTTTCTCGTTGCCTCTGATTGAGAGTCCTATATATGGGTAATTGTTTGGTTTAGTGTTTGTGGGAGATTGTTTCTTGTTTTGCTGAGTGTGCCTGACAAGACTGTTTTGTTGTTCGTGAGTTCTTCGTTTGTTTTTGTTATTTTCTTGGTTTCCAATAAATATCAAGATGAGCATCCACATTCCTGCTGCGTTTTGGTCCTCCATTCCAGACGACAACCGTGACACTAAAGCATTTAATGCAAATTGAACGTACAACTTTGTAAGCTTGCCTTGCTGACATTTGCCATGCAATGCAGCTGAAGTAACGTAGCTAGCTAACTATGTTCTTGCTTATTGTGCAGTGGAGGATAAAAATACCTGTATGCCTAAGGATGCGTAGCTAGCTATGTAGCCGATCTGTGTATGGACCCTAAAACGTTTGATATAAATATTGGTTCAGAACCTAGCTATGAACCTCAGCTATCATAGCCAGTTGTATCAACTTCAAAACAGTCTGAATTACATTAATGTGGAATATAATATAACTTTGTGCCAAGGATGCAAGTTGTATATACATGTAGTTATTACCGTGCATGAGATCCCCACATTGTAGCCTGTACATTGAATATATTCACTGATCATGTACTGATCACTGATCATTGGCAAATAAAGGTCCAGTTCAGGTATGAATGTGTGGGAGACATTCCTTTTCTGTCCTATCAAACTCCAGTCTTTGAAAAATGCTGTGTCTGCATGTATGTATTACAATTATAAACTTCAACAGTGTCTACCAATCCTGGCCCTGGGACATAAATGGTTACATATAACTATGCAGTAGACTAGAAACATGATTTAACTTGTTAAAGGCTGATTTGTAACAGAATTTTAAAAAACAGTATACTACACCTATGCATCATGTAAATAATCTAAAACCGGTTCATCTCAATATCCAATTTCCTTCATCTGCACTGATCTGAGGACACAGGAGTATTATTTCATCAAATGAGAGACTTAATTTCAACCAGTAGAGAATGTGAAACACTTTATGGAAAGAAGTTCATTATCATTAAGGGTTATAAATACATAATTCATGCATTCTAAATATTATAATTGTAATATTATAAATACAAGTTCAATCTGTTCTTCATTGCACATCTAAAAACAGAGGAAGAAAGAGGTGGTGAGAGAGGTGTAAAAGACAGAAAGGGAAAGCGCTAAGAACAGAGGAGCAGGGAATACAGAATATGATTAATGAATTACAGTGCTACCCTAATATTCTCTCAGTTCATCACAATTACATAATAGTGTCTCTAGCGGTGTCTCCTAACCAGCCGTTGGCTCCCAGTTGGCCCAAAGGTTATCTTAAGAGCGGGTGAGGTGGCAATGACGGGACTGGGGGTTGGCATCCTCTTTCACATCAAAACATACCTGCAGGCGAGAGACAGATGAGAGAGAGAGAGAGATAGAATTTAAAAAAAAGTTTTGAACATGCTAACACTGTCGGTCATCATAAGGAGGTGAAATGCAAAACTGACCTTGGATCATTAACTCTGGGACTACTACATCTCTATCTGTATTTCAATGTAAAGCATCTCTTTAATAATATATCCTGTTGGCCTGACCGAGTGACCTCTCATCATGCTGTGCCCTCTATGTAGCCAGTTCAGATGCGGGAGGGGTTCACCGACACAGCTGATATAACCTAGAGGATTTAGGGAGAAGGGAGGAGAGGGATGAAGTGAAGAGGAGAGAGTATGTTATTGAGAAAATAAGGTAGTTAAGGAGACAGAGTCCAACGAGAATCTCTGTGTGTGGCCTCACCTGGTGTCCACACTAAGTGGCTGCAGAGTACTTTATACTGAAAAACATGGACAGACACACGGACAAACAAAGCAAATCAAATTTATTTGGTCACACACGTGATTAGCAGATGTAATTGCGGGTGTATCGATATGCTTGTGCTTCTTGCTCTGACAGTGCAGTAATATCTAACAAATTACACAACATATACCCAATGCACACAAATCTAAGTAGGAATGAATTAAGACTATATACACATATGGACCAGCGATGTCCAAGCGGAACGAACTAAGATACAGTAGAATAGTATAGAAAACAGTATATACATATGAGATGAGTAATGCCAGATATGTAAACATTATTAAAGTGGCTAGTGTTCAATTCCTTAAAGTGACCAGTGATTTCTAGTCTATGCCTATAGGCAGCAGCCGCTAATGTGCTAGTGATGGCTGTTCAACAGTCTGATGGCCTTGAGATAGAAGCTGTTTCAGCCTCTCGGTCCCAGCTTTGATGCACCTATACTGACCTCGCCTTCTGGATCATAGTGGGGTGAGCAGGTAGTGGCTCGGGTGGTTGATGTCCTTAATAATCTTTTTGGCCTTCCTGTGTCATCGGGTGCTGTAGGGCAGGTAGTTTGCCCCCAGTAATGCGTTGGGCAGACCGCACCACCCTCTGGAGAGCCTTGCGGTTGCGGGCGGTGCAGTTGCCATACCAGGCGGTGATACCGCCGGACAGGATGCTTTCAATTGTGCATCTGTAAAAGTTTGAGGGTTTTAGGTGACAAGACACATTTCTTTAGCCTCCTGAGGTTTAAGAGGCTCTGTTGCACCTTCTTCACCACACTGTCTGTCTGGAATGTCCATTTCAGTTTGTCAGTAATGTGTACACCCAGGAACTTGAAGCTTTCCATCTTCTCCACTGCGGTCCCGTCGATGTAGATGGGGGGAGGTGCACCCTCTCCTGTTTCCTGAAGTCCACGATCGTCTCCTTTATTTTGTTGACGTTTTGTGAGAGGTTGTTTTCCAGGCACCACACTCACTGAGCCCTCACCTCCTCCCTGTAGTCTGTCTCGTCATCATTGGTAATCAAGCCTACTGCTGTTGTGTCATCCGCAAACTTGATGATTGAGTTGGAGGCGTGCTTGGCCACGCAGTCATGGGTGAACAGGGAGTACTAGAGGGGGCTCAGCACGCACCCTTGTGGGGCCCCAGTATTGAGGATCTGTGGAGTGGAGGTGATATTTCCTACGTTCGCCACCTGGGGGCGGCCCGTCAGGAAGTCCAGGACTCAGTTGCACAGGGTGGGGTTCAGACCCTGGCCCTCGAGCTTAATGATGAGCTTGGAGGGTACTATGGTGTTGAATGCTGAGCTATAGTCAATAAACAGCATTCTTACATAGGTATTCCTATTGTCCAGGTGAGACAGGACAGTGTGCAGAGTGATGGCGATTGTATCGTCTGTGGATCTATTGGGGTGGTAAGCAAATTGAAGTTGGTCTAAGGGTGTCAGGTAAGGTAGAGGTGATATGATCCTCGACTAGTCTCTCAAAGCACTGAGAGCTGCAGGGCGATAGTCATTAAGTTAAGTTACCTTTGCCTTCTTGGGGACAGGAACAATAGTGGCCATCTTGAAGCATGTGGGGACAGCAAACTGGGATAGGGAGAGATTGAATATGCCCATAAACACACCAGACAGCTGGTCTGCGCATGCTTTGAGGACACGGCTAGGGATGCCGTCTGGGCCAGCAGCCTTGCGAGGGTTAACACGTTTAAATGTTTTACTCACATAGGCCACGGAGAAGGCGAGCCCACAGTCCTTGGTAGCAGGCCGCGACGGTGGCACTGTTTTATCCTCAAAGCGTGTGAAGAATGTGTTTAGCCTGCCCGGAAGCAAGACATCGGTCTCGGTCTCAATATAGTGTAGTTAAAGAAATAATGAAGTGTCTTACTATTCGTGATGGTTGGCCCTCTTGTCTACAGTTTTCTTTGAAGGTGGAAGGAGCCACAGTTATACACCTGAGCCTGCTTACTGCACAACACAATCCATCAATCAGATTGATACATTAGTGTGTAGGTGTGGGTTATAGGGTGTCTAAGTGTTCTACATTTTTTCAATATGGGTGACTCAAAAGAGCCTGTTTTGCTTTTATACAGACATCACCCTTACCTAAACAGCACCCTCGCCTGAGAAGTAGAAATCAAAGGGAGAGAAACTGGGAATTGAATAACTGCAGTTGACATAACTAAGTAAATGGAAGAATACTCTTATTGCAATGTGGATGGCTCTTTTATTGTAGTCTATGGTGTTGCCAGGGAACAGCACCCTCTTCAAAGAAGTAGGAGCTGAAGATCTCCCGCACACAGATTGCCTCTCTTGCTGCGTTGTTGGACCCCTTCCTTGAAACATTTCAGCAGAGCAGCAGACTTCTCCTCTGGCACATGGCGGCAAGCTGCAGATCCCATCCTGGTTCTCATGTCCATGCTAATGAAGTTATGCAGGACACAGGTGACCTTCACACGCCTGAATTCCCCCAGGAGGCAGTCCCAGAGGGCCCTTGTCATGCAACCTTGAACTGTTGACAGTCATTTTGAAGGAATCTGCAAGGTATCTGTAGGAAAATAATGTCATTATTAAACTTTCACATCACCAGGTCATTGTGGATAGTCAAATTATACAGCACTGAACATTATGTTACTATTGTCTCTGTCCACACTTCTAGGGACTGAACCTACACAAAAGTACCTTCGCTATTCAGAATAGCCTACTCTCTCACTTTGACAGTGATATTTCATTCACTCATCTAGCTAGCTATACCGTATGTAAAGTTGGCCTGCACTGTAGCTAGTTAGCTAATAATACTTTATTTTAGAAATTAATTGACTTACTTGAATAGGTTCTCCCAGCCATGTGGATGATTGGAAACAGGGCAGCATGTAATGTCCTGTGTGTAGGTGGCAGGGAAATCAGGCGCAGGACAATCGAACTTGGTATAAATGGAGTAGTTTAATAAAACTCCAAAACCAAAGTGCATAATAAATAAAAGTGGGTACAAGACCCCCGTCGCGCACCATTCCATAATACACGAGCATACAAACAAAACAGTCTCTGAAAAGGACATGAGGGGAAACAGAGGGTTTAATACACAACATGCAATGAATGGGATTGGAACCAGGTGTGTAGGAAGACAAGACAAAACCAATGGAAAATGAAAAACGGATCAATGATGGCTAGAAGACCGGTGATGTCGACCGCCGAGCACCACCCGAACAAGGAGAGGCATCGACTGCCGAAGTCGTGACACTGCAACATTTTTCACCAGAGCGGTTTAGTGCATATTACTATTTACCTGTGAGTAAAGTCATGAAATGGAGAATACCCATTTAATAACCAGACCTTCATACAAACGTGCTATGCTGAATTCTTGATGCACAATCAAACGTGCTGTTATATGCTGCCAGCACACCCACAGGTGAGCCACTCTGTGCGGCTGGCGCGGCACGCGCAATTTACCACGTACTAATGTACACGAGCCGTCAGGCAGCTGGAGCCAGGTCCTCAGCCATAAATTCAGGTTGGTCTCACTCACTTTCCTTCTCCTCTAAGCATGGTTGGCAGTTAGTGTGGGGTGTTATTGAATAGTGTGCATAACACTAATACTGTTTTGTTATCTGATTGTTTGACAGAGGAGAAGAGTGAGGAGGTGAAGATTGTGGTGGTGGACCCCCAGGCCATGGCTCCTCTCCCAGGGGTCACACAGATCCAGGGAGACATCTTAAAGGTAACAGGGAAAAGTCTGTCCCACAAGGACCTGTAGAGACTGCACACCATTCTGGAACACTGAATTGGCTGCACCATTGGCTGGATTCCAGACCTCTCAGAGAAGGAAGTGCAAGTCATCATCAAGGGCAGAGGGACGGGGATAAGTGCTTGGTTTGGAATCAAGCCATTGTGTGACAGATTTGGATCAGGCACTGAAATTGTATTTCAACAAAGCTGGTGGGTCAAAAATATCTGTTGCTTTAATATTTTTAGATCTCCACTGCCCAGGAGTTCATCTGCATTTTGAAGGACAGCCTGCAGACCTGGTAATGTTTGATGGAGCACCAGACGGTTAGTGTTCTATTCCCTCTGGTTTCAATGTAGGCATTTAGTTACATGCTTTTCTTTTAGTGGCCACTTTGGAGTTTGTTGTTTTGTCATTGGACTATTTCCGTATGGCTTCTCTCATTGGTCATTTTCTGGCTTGTCTCCATAGTGACGGGACTCCATGATGTGGATGAGTACGTCCAGGCTCAGCTCATATTAGCTGCGAGTACCACACGGCAACAAGTGTTATATTCAGTTGAATACCAAATGGCTGATCCAGTTATATGTATTGTTCATCCCTTTACAATATTTTGTTAAATATACCTTCTCAGGCGCTAAGCATTACAAAATCTGTACTGAATCCTGAAGGAACGTTTGTTGCAAAGGTAGGCTGAATGTTGGATGAGAATTTCATTGATGTAGTGGGTTTGGAACTTTGTGGAATTAAATTAGCTGTGAATGTTGTCCTATCCTGTGGTTCCTGTGTAGATATTCCGTGGAAAAGACGTCACCCTCCTGTACTCCCAGCTTACGATCTTCTTTAACGTTTTGACGTGGGACCAGGGACCCAACTGAATCATAGTTCCTTTCCTCGCCTGTGGGAACCTGAGTGCCTTTGAGTCAGACCGGACTTACCATCTCTAAATCAAATCAAATCCAATGTTATTTGTCACATGCGCCGAATACAACCTTACGAATACAACCTTACCGTGAAATGATAGGCTAATTGACATCATTTGAATCAATTGGAGGTGTACCTGAGGATGTATTTTAAGGCCTACTTTAAAGAAATCAATCAAGACCTCAGAAAAATAAATGTAGACCTCCAATAGTCTGGTTCATCCTTAGCAGCAATTTCCAAGCGCCTGAAGGTACCATGTTCATCTGTACAAACAATAGTATGCAAGTATAAACACCATGGAACCACGCAGCCGTCATACCACTCAGGAAGGAGACGCGTTCTTTCTCCTAGAGATGAACGTACTTTGGTGCGAAAAGTGCAAATGAATCCCAGAACAACAGCAAAGGACTTTGTGAAGATGCTGGAGGAAACAGGTACAAAAGTATCTATATCCACAGTAAAACGAGTCCTATATCGACATAACCTGAAAGGCCACTCAGCAAGGAAGAAGCCACTGCTCCAAAAGCACCATAAAAAAGCCAGACTACGGTTTGCAACGACACATGGGGACGAAGATTGTACTTTTTGGAGAAATGTCCTCTGGTCTGATAATGACCATTGTTATGTTTAGAGGAAAAAGGGGGAGGCTTGCAAGCCGAAGAACACCCTCCCAACGTGAAGCACGGGGATGGCATCATCATGTTGTGGGGGTGCTTTGCTGTAGGAGGGACTGGTGCACTTCACAAAATAGATGGCATCATGAGGAAGAAAATTATGTGGATATATTGAGGCAACATCTCAAGACATTAGTCAGGAAGTTAAAGCTTGGTCGCAAATGGGTCTTCCAAATGGACAATGACCCCAAGCATACTTCCAAATTTGTGGCAAAATGGCTTAAGGACAACAAAGAGTGGCCATCACAGAGTGGCCACCTCAAACCTATAGAAAATGTGTGGGCAGAACTGAAAAAGCTTGTGCGAGCAAGGAGGCCTACAAACCTGACTCAGTTACACCAGCTCTGTCAGGAGGAATGGGACAAAATTCACCCAACTTATTGTGGGAAGCTTGTGGAAGGCTACCTGAAACGTTTGACACAAGTTAAACAATTTAAAGGCAATGCTACCAAATACTAATTGAGTGTATGCAAACTTCTGACCCACTGGGATGAATGAAATAAAAGCTGAAATAAATCATTCTCTCTACTATTATTCTGACATTTCACTTTCTTAAAATAAAGTGATGATCCTAACTGACCTAAGACAGGGCATTTTTGCTAGGATGTCTTTGGCTAAGGTGTATGTGAACTTCTGACCTTAACTGTATATTCTGATATGTCCCTATGCTGTTTATTTTAGAAGTGTCACGTATGCTCCTTCTCAGACCTCTAGGTCACCAGACTGCTGATTATTACACACACCTGTCACTATCGTCACGCACACCAGCGCTTATTGACACTCACCTGGATTCCATCACCTCCTTGATTACCTGCCCTATTTATGTAACTTCATTTGGTTCCTTCCCAGGTGTTATTATTTCTGTTTCTCTTTCATGTCGGTGCGTCGTTAGTGTTTCTTGTTTTGTATTATGTTCAGTTTATTTATTAAAATATTCTCTCCTTGTACTTGCTTCCCGACTCTCAATGCACATCGTTACAAGAAGTCCAACTTTCACTCCCTCTCCAGGCTGTAACTTCATAGACATGATACTTCACAGGTTTTATTTATTCGCACCAAAGAAAATAAGTGAAAGACAAAACAGTACAGATAAAAAACTGGTAAAAATGGTGTGCATGGAGGGAAAGTTTACCTGGGACGTGACAGAATGATATGCCTTCATGGCTTTTGATTGAGCAGGCATCCTGTCAACGTTCCTCACTCCCTGCACTTGTTAATAGTCCATCATACGTGAAAAAAGCCACTTATGACTGTAATCATACCCACTGTATACATTGACAGCCCGATTTGCCTGAATCATGCTTTCCACCCTGCATTGGATGATATGGTGTTTTCACAGTGGAGGGAGAAGGGGCTCACAACAATCGGTAGCATATACATTGATGGCCATTTAGCTTCATTTCAACAATTACAGGGTAAGTTTAACATGTCAACAACACATTTTTTCAGATAGCTCCAAATCAGGAATTTTTTAAGGACACATCCAGTGTGGCATTAAGACAAATAATCCTACATTAGACAGCCTGATCCTTGTCAAACCCCATTCAAAAGGGTCAGTCTTTAGACTGTATGATGTGCTACAGGCCCACATAGAGGTATCCACAGACACTATTAAAAGGGCTTGGGAACAAGAACTTGGTTCAGAAATCTCAGATGAGGCCTGGGTAGAAGCTCTCAGGAATATAAACCACAGTTCAGTGAATGCCAGACACAACCTTGTTCAGTTTAAGGTGATACACAAGTTACATTACTCAAAAGTGAAGCTGCATAAAATATTCCTGGACACCTCACCACTGTGTGAGAGGTGCAAGCAGGATGAGGGGACGTTGACCCACTTATTTTGGACATGTCCTAAGTTACATGCTTACTGGGCTCTCATTTTTGATTACTTATCTAAGGCCTTCGATAGAGTTATAGCCCCAGGCCCATTGATCGCTCTGTTTGGTAAAGTTGATGGGAATAACCAGGAAGGGAAGGCTGTCTCTTTTTGTATTCTATTAGCCAAAAGGCTCATATTGCAATTTTGGAAATTGGAGACTGTACTTTTTAGGGAATGTAATACATATAGAGAAGATTCTATACAATACCTCCAATAGAAGTCCAATGTTTTACAAAATATGGCAGCCGATACTGGATAAATGGTCTAGTCCTGCTTCATAACTGGGTTGATGATCTGCTGCTACTCTGTGCTGTACTCCACTCAATATTTATTTCTGGCTTAACTACACTGCTTGTAATGACTATATGCTGTCTTCTTATACATGTACCACCTAAGAGGATTTTGTTTTATTTTGTGTATGTGTGAGTTAAGTTTTGTTTTGTCCTCTAAGTTGGCCATCCCATTCAACAGTACAATGAATGTCAATGTTTGTATTGCGATATTTTTTTGTATTTCTTTTTATTGGAAAATAATAAACATATTATAAAAAAAAGAAGACAAAACTACCAGGAACCCATTATCCTCCAGTGCCACCATATTCCAGAACTGCAACCTACCTGGAGTGTTCAGAAGTACAAGGTGTCAAGTGCTCCGAGACATGGCCAAGGTCAAGAAGACTGAAACAAGACCACCACTGAATAAGATTCACAAGTTGAAGTGTCAAGATTGGACAAAGAAATACCTGAAGACAGATTTTTCAAAGGTTTTATGGACAGATGAAATGAAAGTGACTCTTGATGGACCAAATGGATGGGCCCGTGGCTGGATCAGTAATGGACACAGGGCACCACTTTGAGTCAGGTGCCAGCAAGGTGAAGGAGGGGTACTGGTATGGGCTGCTATCATTGAGGATGAGGTAGTTGGACCTTTTCGGGTTGAAGATGGACTGAAACTCAACTCCCAAATCTACTGCCAGTTTCTGGAAGATTCTTTCGTCAAACAGTGGTACAGGAAGAAGTCCTCAGCATTCTAGAAGGCCATGATCTTTATGCAGGACAATGCTCCATCACATGCATCCAAGTACTCCACTGCTTGGCTAGCCAGCAAGGGCCTCAAAGATGCCTGAATAATGACCTGGCCCCCTTCCTCACCTGACTTAAATCCTATTGAGAACTTGTGGGCCCTTCTCAAACGTGAGATTTACAGTGATGGAAGACAATCCACCTTTTTGAACAGCATTTGGGAGGCTGTGGTTGCTGCTTCAGCGAAAATTGATTGTGAACAGATCAAGAAACTGACAGACTCCATGGACGGAAGGCTCATGGCAGTTATTGAAAATAAGGGTGGCTATATTGGTCACTGAATATTTTTGAAAGGCCAAAAATGTTATATAATTGTCATTTTGTGTAACTTATCTGTTACACTTACTCTAAAAATTGAGAATAAATAAGTGAGTTGAGAGATTTTTTTTATTTTTTATTTAGTTGCCTAATAATTGTGCACACTAATAGTTGCCTAATAATTGTGCACACTTATATATTTCCCTGAGAAAGACAAAACTCACTTTTCCTTTGTTAAACATTCAGGTTTGAGGTTCAATAACATTTTGGATTGACTGAGAGCATTGTGTTTGTTCAACAATAAAATTAATCCCGAGGAATACAATTTGCCTAATAATTGTGCACGCAGTGTATGTGAGATGCGGCAGTGGGGAGGTGGAAGGTTATCGCAGTGTCTCGTGTTATATAGATGGATTTCAGAATTAACCTTGAAGAATCCATTGAAGGGTTTAGGTAAACTGTTCGGGAGTTATTAGTATTATTTAGATGAAAGTGCATAATTGGCGTACATTAATGTTGTAAATAGACATGTTATTGAGTTTCTTAAACAAAGGTGCAGATGGTGCTAGGTAATTAGAGGTGGCTAGTCTTGCAAATGTCTTTGTATGATGAGTAATTTGAGTAGGTAGGAGGTATATGTACTGGCCCAGACAATATTACAGTAAATTTTATATGGGTAAATTAAGCTATAGTATTAGGGTTAGGAAGCAAGGCTGATGAACCAAACCACTAATCCTTCTGATGACACCAACAGATTTCATCACTTTGCTACAGACAAATGTAATATCATCTTTCCACGATAACTTTTAATCAATTAGAACTCAGAGGACTATAGTGGATGTGACTTGTTCCATTTCATTGCCACCAATTGAGATTCTGTCTCTTTTTTAAAATTTAATTTAATAATATTTCTTACTCTTACTACAGAATAAAATAAAGTTTGATTTTTTAAACATTTAAAGATTATTTGTTTATCTGGAACCATTCAGAATATGTGGCCATACCTGAGTTGGCTTCATTAATTAGTGAATCAAAATGATTGTGATAAAATCAAATTGGTATCATCAGCAAAAATAATGGGAAGTATGGTAGAAGAAACAGCAGCAAGTGCACTGAACAAAGGTCCAATTATCGTACCCTGCGGCACACCACAGGATATCTTGGCCCTGGTAGATAAACAGCCGTTTGCATGAACAAATTGTTCTCTATCATAAACATAACTATTTAATCAATTATATATACAGTACCAGGCAAAAGGGTGGACACACCTACTCATTCAAGGGTTTTTCTTTATTTTTACTATTTTCTACATTGTGGAATAATAGTGAAGACATCAAAACTATGAAATAACACATTTAAACAAATCATTTTTACATTTTACATTTTAGTCATTTAGCAGACGCTCTTATCCAGAGCGACTTACAGTAGTGAATGCATACATTTCATTTTCATTTCATACATTTTTTTTTTTTCTTCGTACTTGCAATATATATTTTAGATTTGAGATTCTTCAAAGTCACCACGCTTTGCCTTGATGACAGCTTTGCACACTCTTGGCATTCCCTCAACCAACTTCACCTGGAATGCTTTTCCAACAGTCTTGAAGGAGTTGCCACATATGCTGAGCACTTGTTGGCTGCTTTTCTTTCACTCTGCGGTGCAACTCATCCCAAACCATCTCAATTGGGTTGAGGTTGGGGGATTGTGGAGGCCAGGTCATCTGATGCAGCACTCCATCACTCTCCTTCTTGGTAAAATAGCCCTTACACAGCCTGTTGGGTCATTGTCCTGTTGAAAAACAAATGATAGTCCCACTAAGTGCAAACCAGATGGGATGGCGCGTCGCTGCAGAATGCTGCGGTAGCCATGCTGGTTAAGTGTGCCTTAAATTCTAAAGAAATCACTGACAGTGTCACAAGCAAAGCACCCCCACATCATCACATCTCCTCCTCCATGCTTCATGGTGGGAACCACACACGTGGAGATCATCCATTCACCTACTCTGCATCTCACAAAGACACAGCGGTTGGAACCAAAAATCAAAAATTTGGACTCATCAGACCAAAGGACAGATTTCCATCGGCCTAATGTCCATTGCTCGTGTTTCTTGGCCCAACCAAGTTTCTTCTTATTATTGGTGTCCTTTAGTAGTGGTTTCTTTGCAGCAATTTGACCATGAAGGCCTAATTCACGCAGTCTCCTCTGAAAAGTTGATGCTGAGATGTGTCTGTTACTTGAACTCTGTGAAGCATTTATTTGGTCTGCAATTTCTGAGGCTGGTAACTCTAAAGAACTTATCCTCTGCATCAGAGGTAACTCTGGGTCTTCTTTTCCTGTGGCGGTCCTCATGAGAGAATGTTTCATCATAGTGTTTGATGGGTTTTGCTATTGCACTTGAAGAAACTTTCAAAGTTCTTGAAATTTTCCGGATTGACTGACCTTCATGTCTTAAAGTAATGATGGGCTGTCATTTCTCTTTGCTTATTTGAGCTGTTCTTTCCATAATATGGACTTCGTCTTTTACCAAATAGGGCTATCTTTTATATACCACCACTACCTTGTCACAACACAACTGATTGCCTCAAACGCATTAAGGAAAGAAATTCATTTTAACAAGGCACACCTGTTAATTGAAATGCATTTGATTTGAGTAGGTGTCTCCAAGATTTTGACTGGTACTGTGTGTGTATATATATGTATATATACATATGTGTGTATATATACATGTGTATATAAATGTGTATATATATATATATATACATGTGTATATATATGTATATATATGTATATATATATATATATATATATATATATATATATACATGTGTATATATATGTATGTATATATATATATATGTGTATATAAATATATATACATGTGTATATATATGTATGTATATATATATATATGTGTATATAAATATATATGTATATATATGTATATGTATATATGTATATATAAACCAGTCAAAAGCTTGGAGACACCTACTCATTCCAGGGTTTTTCTTTATTTTGACTATTTTCTACATTGTAGAATAATAGTGAAGACATCAAAAATATGAAATAACAAATATGGAATCATGTAGTAACCAAAAAAGTGTTAAACAATTCTTCCTTTTTTATTTTTTTAAATCCTGCTTATCTTAATTTCCATAATTAACAAATAATATTCATAGTAATGTAGGCAGTTCATGCAAAGGTTTGTTACCTCTAACCAGGATTGCCAATACAAAAATTACATTTTTGGCAAGCAATTATTATTTTAGCAAACAATTATTGTGATTCATCCTATATTGTCCCTAACGTCTTTACTTCCTAGTAACAGTTGTGGGATACCCCCACTCACATAAACTCTACCCCTTTCCCCCACAAACAACCATAAACTCAGATGCTCAACAGTTGTTCCATTCCAGAGCCCATCTAAAGAAAGGACTTGATTTACAAATAGCAAATACAGTTGCAGCTGTTTGAGATGGCATGCAAAATTGAGCAAAAACGTGCAAAAATTGGGAGTTTTGATTAACCGTCGTCAAGTCCTAGGTGATGGAAATCAGATTCACCCTATTCCTCTGAAACACACGCCGGTCCCCCGTTGTGACCATTTTCCAAAGCATCTCTGTGCAGTCAGACCTTGTGCCACCAGGGCCACAATAATTTGCCCCCTCTCTGTCCGAGTGTGACCCCCTGACCATGGGTTACTGCAGCTAGTGTTGCCAGCACTGCCACTGCCTGGGTGGGTGCACCCCACCGGAATCCCCACCAGCTAGGTACAAGGTCGTCAATTTTCTCATTAGCAGCTTTGAGAATTTCCTTGAATATTATGCACTCCCATCATGGGGCTTTGGCATTGTAGGACCAACCCTGCCAGGAAGGCTCAGAATCTTGAGGGGGCGGTGCTACTTTAGTAGGTCTCTGACCGCATTCATCTTTCTGATTTGACTGTGTATAGGCTAGGCCCATAAAACAGATAAGGACTTCTCCTTAGTGTATGGGTTGCTCTCGTGGGTATCTAGGGTATATGGTTGGGGACCTATCCATCATGATAGAACAATAAATAAATAAACTATATTTGTATTTTATTTAAAAATATATCTGCACAAAATTGAAAGCTCTCTCTCACAACCCCTGCTCACAAACACACATGGGTGTAAGGACAGACGCTGGAGACGAGAGGCAAGTACAGGGAGTGAACATGTAATAAACAACAGACATGAAACAGGAACAAGAACAGCGTCTGGACAGGGGAAAACTAACGACATCAACGACTATAATGCTGACACGAGTAACCAACTGAGGAACAGACAGATATAGAAGAGCAATCAACATGGTAATGGAGTCCAGGTGAGTCCAATATTGCGCAGCTGCGTGTAATTATTATTATTATAATTTTTTTAAATGATGGTGACAGGTGTGCGTAATGAAGGGCAGGCTGGCGCCCTTGAGCGCCAGAAAGTTGGAGGGAGGGGGGGGGGCAGGCGTGACAATGGGCTCTGAGATTTGCAACCGTTATCCTTTTTCACTCACTTAACTCCACGCTATTCCAAACACAAAAACAGACACCCCACCTTCCACCACAATACATCTGCACATACCCACATACTGTGCCTTCTATGTCCTCTGTTTGCTGTGTTTATCTCTACCATGTTGATTGAGTACTTTTGTGTTCCAGTTCCTTATATTTTAAGATGTATTATTTCGCTAATGATCCTTTCTTCTAATGCTGTCTTATCAATTCATGAAATACTGTAAATGTAAAGTCTAATTCTAATTATTTTCCAACATTCCCTATCTAGAATGGTGTAGTTTTTCTACACATGCTTCTACACCTGCATTGCTTGCTGTTTGGGGTTTTAGGCTGGGTTTCTGTACAGCACTTTGAGATATCAGCTGATGTAAGAAGGGCTATATAAATACATTTGATTTGATTTGTAGTTTAGTTGCAGTTTATTTCGTTAACAATTGTTGTATTTTATTACTTTTCTATATTTTTTTATTACAATCCCTACCATGGCTAGTATCGGGTGTTACATTATTCGACTCCTTTATTGGAACTTTGTAATATTTAGAATAGCCATGGAGTAGTCTTTCTGTCTCAGAACATTTGGTTATCAATATAAAGTTTATCAACTACGAGAACTACACGTTTCCCTTTTAATCTATTCTCCTTGAAGATTGGGTACAGAACTTTGGCCATTCTGCAATTTCCTTCGGAAACTGATAATTCATGCCAATTTTCGTGCCAGCAATTCTTTTACCCAGGATTTTAACCATTATTTTATATTTAAAGAAAGCACATTTGACAATGACTGGGCACTCATATCTCTGTCCTCTCTGTCCGAAACGGTGTACACGTTCGATTTGGATTTTGTCGACAGCTTCGCTCAGGATCTGAAGCACTAAAATAAGGATCTCCCTCACTACACCCTCAGGAACTTCTCCTTTTTCTCTTGGATACCAGTAAGTACCAGATTGGCTCTCATGGATTTAGTCTATATGTCAAGTAAGGCTTCTCTCAGAAAGATGTTCTCCTTTTTAAGTTAACTAACATCCATTTTAATCTTATTGACTGTCCCTTTTAGCTTGTTTGTTTTATTCTCCATTGTCACAGCTTTTCGTCACTCATCTCATCTCCTTTATATCTTTACTGACTAATTCAAGTATGCCCAGTTTGTCTGCCATTTATCGATTTTAACAGATCGGTTTCCACCCTTACCATTCCCGGTGGTGAAAAGCTTAAATCGTATTTGTCTTTCGAGGAGTCTTTGGGTGTTGCTTGTTTTCGTAATATTTGTCGATTCATTTTTCTAGCCTTATGATTTGTTTTGTTTTGTTATCCAGATTGAAGGTTATTACCCACCAGTATGTTAAGTGCTAATATCTAACTTAGAGATATTGAATATTACTTTTTATCTGCACTGCTATGTTCAGTCCGCCATCTCTGTTAGTCTTGCCATGCTTTCCAACATGTCAGTTCATCAAATTTCTGCCCCGGTCAACTGTAAGTGCTGTTATTGTGAAGTGGAAACGTCTAGGAGTAACAACGGCTAAGCCACGAGGTGGTAGGTCACACAAGCTCACAGAACAGACCCGCTGAGTGTTGAAGTGTGTACCGCATGAAAATCGTCTGTCCTCGGTTGCAACACTCACTATTGAGTTCCAAACTACCTCTGGAAGCAACGTCAGCCCAAGAACTGTTCGTCGGGAGCTTCATGAAATGGGTTTCCATGGTCGAGCAGCCGCACACAAGCCTAAAATCACCATGCGCAATGCCAAGCGTCGGCTGGATTGGTGTAAATCTCAGAACGATCTTCTTAACCTTAATCAGTCAGGCTTCAAGACAGGTCACTCAACCGAGACTTCTCTTTTCTGTGTCATGGAGGCTCTCCGCACTGCCAAAGCTGACTCTCTCCTCTGTTCTTATCCTCCTAGATCTATCCGCTGCCTTTGACACCGTGAACCATCAGATCCTTCTCTCCACGCTCTCAGGCTAGGTGTCTCGGCGCTGCACACTCTTGGATTGTATCCTAACTGGCAGACCGCTCCTACCAAGTGACGTGGAGAGGATCTGTATCTGCACCACGTACTCTCACTACTGGTGTCCCCCAGGGTTCTAGGCTTCTCCTCTTCTCTCTATACACCAAGTCACTCGGCTCTGTCATATCCTCACATGGTCTCTCCTATCATTGCTATGCAGATGACACGCAACTACTTTTTTAATTCCCCCCTTCTGACACTCAGGTGCCGTCATGTATCTCTGCGTGCCTGGCAGATATCTCAACTTGAATGTCAGACCACCACCTCAAGCTCAACCTCAATAAGACGGAACTGCTCTTTCTCCCGGGGAAGGCCTGCCCACTCAAAGACCTCTTCATCAGTTGAAAACTCCAGTGTGCCCTCCCAGAGTGCAAAGAACCTTGGTGTGACCCTGGACAACACCCTGTCGTTCTCTGCAAGCATCAAAGCAATAACCCACTCCTACAGGGTCATGCTCTACAACATCCGTAGAGTACGACCCTACCTCACACATGTAGCAGTGCAGGTCCTAATCCAGGCCCTTGTCCTCTCCCGTCTGGACTACTGCAACTCGCTGTTGGCTGGGCTCCCCGCTTGTGCCATCAAACCCCTGGAACTTATCGGGAACGCTGCAGCCCGCCTGGTTTTCAACCTTCCCAAGTTCTCTAATGTCACCCTGCTCCTCCGCACACTCCACTGGCTTCCAGTTGAAGCTCGCATCCACTACAAGACCATGGAGCTTACCTACAGAACAGCAAGAGGAACTGCCCCTCCCTACCTTCAGGCTATGCTCAAACCCTACACCCCAACCCGAGCACTCAATTCTGCCACCTCAGGTCTATTGGCCCGCCCACCCGTATGGGAGGGCAGCTCCCACTCAGCACAGTCCAAGCTCTTTTCTGTCCTGGCACCCTCATTCTGGAGCTGAAGCTAGGACAACAGTGTCCCTGCCCATGTTCTGAAAACATCTAAAACCCTACCTCTTCAAACAGTATCTTAAATCATTCTCCTTCTCACCTCAACCTCAGCACTTGCATTTCACCCCCCTACTGTACATTGAACCTTTAGCTAATTTGAAACAGATGCAAATGCTTCATCATTTCAACAAGGCAGTCGGAACATGGGGATGAGGCGAGTTGGGACTGTGTATGATTGACTATGCTAAAGTCAATGACGTGTCAGTGCTGGGTGGTACTAGTTCAAGTGTGCCTGTACTTCCACCTGTTGTTGAACTTCCTCCACATAATTTATCTGTTTCCTGATTTACATAACTGCCACACTGCTCTTCCTGTAGCCTGACGTCATCTGTTCCTCTCAGATGAATGGTGTAATATCTTACTGGGCAAGAAATAGATGTGCAAAGGGTTAAAGATATTATCGATTTACAGAGGTATCCCTGATAATTGAGTAGATTAGTTTGAACATTTTCCTATTCTGTGCGGTTTTAAATATATAATTATGTTTTTGAATATATAAAATAAATGTATTATATTACAGCATTACAATGTTATGCTGGTGTGTGGTTCTGTTGTCCTGAGGTACATCATTCCAGCTATCAGGCAGTTGAGGGGCTTTTTTTCTCCCTCCTGGAGGATGTTGGGATATGGAGGAAGAAATAGGCACAACCAGGGATCACTGTATTACTGAGTTGTTGGGCAACATTATTGTTTGATGGTTGGTACCTTTATTGCCCAGTTGATGTGGATAAATGATTGTGCGAGTTAGAGAAGCAACAAAGAAAAATACTTTTTTTTTATTGTCCCACACAGGATAGGTGCAGTGAAACATGTTCTTTTACAGGGTCAGCCACAGTAGTACAGCAGGGTTAAGTGCCTTGCACAAGGGCACATCGACAGATGTTTCACCGTGTTGGCTCAGATATTCAAACCAGCCACCTTTTGGTTACTGGTCCAACGCTCTAAACGCTAGGCTATCTGCCACACAGGTAGATATTTCACAGAGGTTCAGTAGAAAATGGAGAAGGGTAATGGTAACGACAGGGGTGTACTCTAACCACTAGTTTGTGATCTGAAACACAGTATAGTTAAACTGTCTGTCTCATGACGCCTGTGTGTTTGTGCTTATTCTGTTTGTCATGTAGAAGTGACCACAGGGGATGTACTGATCTTTCACTCACACTTCTGTATTTCCAGAGTTGAAAAAAAACGTAAACAGTTTCTTTGCTTAACCACAATAAAGCCCCAAAAGCTTTCAGCACATCTCATGTGAAGCACATCTCTGACAAACGACTTCTCAGAAACATTGTCTGCAGGATATTTCTTGCAGAAGTATGAGTGCAGTGTGGTTGTGGTCAAGAGCTAGAGCTAGAGCAGGCAATAATAGCTACAAGACTGGTGGGCCTTCCCAGAAATTCTGAAACTATTAAACCTGTTAGTGGTATGTGTAATTACACATTGGTAATTACAATCACCTATCACCGTATAAGTCATGTTTTATATCACTCAGTTATCTCAATTTTCAAATGTCATACCTACTTCTTCACATT
Source organism: Salmo trutta (assembly GCF_901001165.1). Classification (NCBI taxonomy): domain Eukaryota; kingdom Metazoa; phylum Chordata; class Actinopteri; order Salmoniformes; family Salmonidae; genus Salmo; species Salmo trutta. Next base: position 67,380,828 of record NC_042968.1, read on the forward strand.
TCAACCCACCACTTTCTTTCTTCGATATTTTCAGTAAACAGTAATGAGGCTCGTATAAAGGGGCCCTCAAGGACCAGATAGGCCTACCTCCAAACTAGTTAACCCAAATCACATATACCCAGATAGAGACCCATTTCTTAAAATGTCCATAGATACCCACTTTTACAGACAACCATATAATGGATAGACAATAGGTCTGCCCCTCTACCAGCAGTTTCTGGCAGTTTATATTTCATTTTGTCCAATGAGAAGGGGTCTATTAGGTCTATGAATCCATGTACTGATTTTGAGATCCTGATTTTCAAATGATGGCCGCTGAAATTAGCATTGTATTATTGTTGTTTTGGTATTGGAAATTACAGGGCCCCTAAATGTGGAAACTGAAATGTTAGGTGGAACATCAAGACTTGGGAACTCATTTGTTCAACTGCTGAATAAATCCACAATGGTAAAGGTTGCCCAGAAATATCCTTGGTCTCCCCCACCAGGGATCAATTGTCTCTCTTCGATATACATTAGCCACCTGAATAATGTGTCTAACCAAGAGGTTGGATGCAATAAATCATCTTTGACAAGTTAAAGTGCCTTCTCCAGCTATCACTTTACTGTTCATCTATATTTTTCGTAAGCCGTATTGAGGGTTCATTGCATGGGCAGCAATTTAGTGGATAATGAAAAAAGAAATGTTATTCAATGTGACTTCAGACCTGCCCAGAGTCACCATATCCTCTTTGGGCTGTCCTGTGTCCTAAGCACAGATCTGCTCTCAAGTCAGAATCTCAATAGTTGATGGCAGAAAGTGGAAAATATGTCTCTGTTTTTTATTTCCATCAATATATTAAGAGTGTATAGTGTGTATTTTATGTTGACATGTTAACTGAAATGCCTTCTTTAAGATATCTTCCTGTTTTCCATGTTAAAATTGTGGCCAGTGATGCAGTTAGACAATGTTATGCAGGAGTGTATTACATCATGTCAAACAACATTAGTTGTGGAATGATATTGGAGATATCTTTCATACACAATTTGTCACAGCAGGAGTTTGGACCTCAGGACCAGTCCTTGCCGTTCTGCCGACCTAGGCAAGACCAAACAATTGTGGCCCCAAAAAATAGAGTAGTCCCAGTAAGCAAAATGACTCTGAAAAGACGTTTAAAATACCTACAGTGCATTCGGAAAGTATTCAGACGCCTTCACTTTTTCCACATTTTCTTAAGTTACAGCCTCATTCTAAAATTGATTTAAAAAAATGTCCTCATCACAATCTACACACAATACCCCATAATGACAAAGCCAAAAACACGTTTATAGATTTTAAAAAATATATATTAAATATAAAAATAGAAACTCCTTAAGTATTCAGACCGTTTCCTATGAGACTCGAAATTGAGCTCAGGTTCATCCTGTTTCCATTGAACATCCTTGAGATGTTTCTACTTGATTAGAGTCCACCTGTGGTAAATTCAATTGATTGGGCATGATTTGGAAAGGCACACACCTCTCTACATAAGGTCTCACAGTTGACAGTGCATGTCAGAGCAAAAACCAAGCCATGAGGTCGAAAGAATTGTCCGTAGAGCTCTGAGGCAGGATTGTTTCGAGGTACAGATCTGGGGAAGGCTATTAAAAAATGTCTGCAGCATTGAAGGTACCCAAGAACACAGCGGCCTCCATCATTCTTAAATGGAAGAAGTTTAGAACCACCAAGACTCCTCCTAGAGCTGGCCGCCTGGCCAAACTGAGCAATCGGGGGAGAAGGGCGTTGGTCAGGGAGGTGACCAAGAACCCGATGGTCAATCTGACAGAGCTCCAGAGTTCCTGTGTGGAGATGGGAGAACCTTCCAGAAGGACAACCATCTCTGCAGCATCCCACCAATCAGGCCTTTATGGTAGAGTGGCCAGACGGAAGCCAATCCTCAGTAAAAAGGCACATGACAGCCCGCTTGGAGTTTTCCAAAGGCACCTAAAGGAGTTTCAGACCATGAGAAACAAGATTCTCTGGTCTGATGAAACCAAGATTGAACTCTTTGGTCTGAATGCCAAGCATCATGTCTAGAGGAATCCTAACAACATCCCTATGGTGAAGCATGGTGGTGGCAGCATCATGCTGTGGGGATGTTTTTCAGTGGCAGGGACTGGGAGACTAATCAGGATCGAGGCAAAGATGAACGGAGCAAAGTACAGAGAGATAATTGATGAAAAGTTGCTCCAGAACGCTCATGACCTCAGACTAGCTCCCCAAATACAGCTGTGCCAAGCTTGTAGCGTCATACCCAAGAAGACTTGAGGCTGAAATCGCTGGCAAAAGTGCTTCCTCAAAGCACTGAATAAAGGGTCTGAATAACTTTTTTTGTCATTATGAGTTATTGTGTGTAGATTTATGAGGAAAAAAAGTTGTAATCAATTTTATAATAAGGCTGTAACGTAACAAAATGTGAAGAAAGTAAAGGAGTCTAAATACTTTCCAAATGCACTGTAGCTATGCCTGCCTGTTGTAGTATGCTGTGAGTCAAAAGAAGGCACTGTAGCTATGCCTGCCTGTTGTAGTATGCTGTGAGTCAAAAGAAGGCACTGTAGCTATGCCTGCCTGTTGTAGTATGCTGTGAGTCAAAAGAAGGCACTGTAGCTATGCCTGCCTGTTGTAGTATGCTGTGAGTCAAAAGAAGGCACTGTAGCTATGCCTGCCTGTTGTAGTATGCTGTGAGTCAAAAGAAGGCACTGAGTGCGACTTCTACAAAGACCACCACATCTATAAAGAAAGTCCGTTCCAGTGTTTGCCAATTCACATTGTTCTGGAATGAGTTCAAAAAGTGGAACAATACTGAAGTCGATCTGAGATGTGCTATTCTACAGAATGGACAAAGAGACAATCTTCTCAAAACGTAGTTATTCTCGAAGACAATGTGAGCAGTGAGTGACTGTTTTTCTGTACTCCAAAGCACTTGTTTAGTTAGCATTACACAGACTGCACCTTTTCCCTAGGATTTCATTAATTGACTTCATATATTACCTTCACAATTCACAAACAGATCTCCTTGGAAATCCGAGTCTGTGCAAAAGGAAGGGAAATACCTCACTCTTTGATGTGGGGCCAAACATGGCAACTTTTACCTGAACAATAATGCCTCACACTTTATAAAACAACCCTACACACACAATGTCTGTGTGGGGAGAGTAGTGGAAGAGGACCAGTACTGGAGATATCTTCATCACATGTGCTGTAGAGCTGGTAGTAAAGGATGAAGATATTGTGTCATCACAGCACAGCTATCCCCATAGATGTTGAGGAGGACTAGATCCTATAAATTGCTCAGACATTTTAACATGACAATACTCTGTTAATCTATTACTGTATTACAAGAGTGATAAATTACTGTTGGACATATTTCAATATTTTATTTATTTCAGTTGTAAATCCTCCTGGAACCAACATTTCCTCCCCAGCTTTCAGTTCCATCCCTCCTGGAGAGGAGATGGCAGTCAGCAATACAACAACCGAAGGAGAAGGTGAGTAACATTGGTTTACAGTGTAGGATTCTGTTGCTAGTAAACTAACAGGTATTGATTAGTTCCTAAAATATCTCAACTCCTTAACTCTTAGTATTTTGATGGTCACTCTTAGTAAGGTCTATTTGCATGAACATTCTAGCTACAGAATCATTCAGTAACCATTTTTCAGTTTGTGTTCTTTTACTCATTCTGCTATCTGGGTCTGTGCTGTGTGTCCTCCGACGCAGGCGTTGTGCATGCCTTCAAATAGGCCTACTAATATCCCACTGATATTTTGTTCCAAAGTCTACTTTAAATTATTTTCAGAATTGCCATATTATCTCTCTCTATCTCTAGAAGGGTTTCTAGGCTGGCCTGCAAATACTGGTTAAGAATTGTTTATTTATTTTAAACTACCATTATGTTTCCAATATTTATGCACAGTAATAAAACTGAGTGTACAAAACCTTAGGAACACCTTCCTAATATTGAGTTGCAATATCCCTTTTGCCCTCAGAACAGCCTCAATTCGTCAGGGCATGGATTCTACAAGGTGTCGAAAGCGTTCCACAGGGTTGCTGGCCCATGTTGCCTCCAAAGCCTCCCACAGTTGTGTCAAGTTGGCTGGTACTGGATCTCTACCCCGAATGGCGCGTTCCATCATCATCCCACAGATACTCAATTGGATTGAGATCTGGTGACTGGGCAGGCCACAGCAGTAAGCTGATTTCACTGTCATGTTTGTTGGACCATTGCTGGACAATCCTTGCCTTGTGGCATGGGGCAATATTGGGGCGGCAGCATAGCCTAGTGGTTAGAGTTGGACTAGTAACCGAAAGGTTGCAAGTTCGAATCCCCGAGCTGACAAGGTACAAATCTGTTGTTCTGCCCCTGAACAAGGCAGTTAACCCACTGTTCCTAGGCCGTCATTGTAAATAAGAATTTGTTCTTAACTGACTTGCCTAGTTAAATAAAGGTAAAATAAATATAGCCTTGTGGCATGGGGCATTACCCTGCTGAAAAATTCATTTGCAGATGGATACACTGCTGCCATGATGGGATGCACCTGATTGGCAATAATGTTCAGATATCCTGTGGCATTTAAACGTTGCTCCACCTTTATCAAGGTGCCCAATGTGTGCCATAATAAACACACCCCAAACCATCACACCACCAGCAGCCTGCGATGTTGACACACGGCATGATGAATGAATGCATGTACTCATGTGGTTTTCTCCCAGTAGTGTGAAGCAGGAGCCGGGATTCATCAGACCAGACAATGTTTTTCCAATCCTCCTGTGTCCAGTGTTTTTGTTCCTTAGCCCACTGCAATTGCAGTTTCTTGTTTGTTTTTTTTTTTGCTGAAAGAAGTGATACTCTGTAAGGCCGTCGGCTGTCATACCCCATTAGTGTCAAGCTACAACGAGTTGTGCATTCTTTTATGGGACTTCGGGCACCAATGTTGTACTGGACTGTCAGTTGACTAACTGTAGCCCGTCTGTTGCTCTGCACAATTCGTGTCAGGCTCCTTTGTCCTCTTTCATCAATGACCTGTTTTAACCACTGGGCTGCCGTTGGCCGGATGTCCTTTGGGTGGTGGACCATTCTTGATACACACAGGAAACTGTTGAGCGTGTAGAACCCAGCAGCGTTGCAGTTCTTGACACACTGAACCTGGTGTGCCTGGCACCTACTACCATACACCGTTCAAAGGCACTTAAATATTTTGTCTTGCCCATTCACCCTCTGAATGGCACACATACACAATCCATGTCTCAATTGTCTCAAGGCTTAAAAAGGATTATTTAAGATGTCTCCTCCCCTTCATCTACACTGATTGAAGTGGATTTAACAGGTGACATCAATAAGGGATAAATAGCCTTCACCTGGATTCACCTGCTCAGTCTACAGTATGTCATGGAAAGAAAGTTTTGTACACTCAGTGTATATCCGTCTGAATGTACTGCATTGTCTCGACAGAAGCCCACCTGCGCAGGAAGACAACACCCCACCTTGTGTCCGTGAGTATGAGGGCTGACTAAACCACTACTGCCTTTCTTTGATCAGTGTTTTATTTTCAATCATTCTCTCATTTGAAACAGATTCTGTCAACACAAGACCAAGGGACAGTGGTGGAAAAAGTAGTCCAAAGTTATACTTCAAAGTAAAGTTACCTTAATAGAAAATGACACAGGTAAAAGTGAAAGTCACCCAGTAAGATAATACTTGAGTAAAAGTCGAAAAGTATTTGGTTTTAAATGTACTTAAGTATCAAAAGTAAATGGAATTGCTAAAATGTACTTAAGTATCAAAAGTAAAAGTATTCATAATTTCAAATTATATTATGCAAAGCAGACAGCATAATTTTCTTATTTTTTGTTTTTTATTTACGAATAGCCAGGGGTACACTACAACCCTCTGATATTCATTTACAAACAAAGCATGTGTTTAGTGAGTCCACCAGATCAGAGGCAGTAGGGATGACCAGGGATATTCTTTTAATAAGTGTGTGAATTGGACCATTTTCCTGTCAAAATCTAACAAGTACTTTTGGGTGTCAAGGAAAATGTATGAAGTAAAAAGTACATTATTTTCTTTAGGAATGTAGTGAAATAAAAATAAAAGTTGTCAAAAATATAAATAGTTAAGTACAGATACTCCCAAAAACGACTTTAGTAGTATTTTTACTTAAGTACTTTACAGCACTGCCAAGGGATGAGGTGAGTTGGATTGAGTAAGTGCAATGTGAAGTAGGCTAATATGCACTTGACTTCTACTTTCAATAATACGGTTTGAACTTTGAATTTTACTCCCCATACCACATACATTGATCAGATCACAAAACCTAGCAATATACTGCCAATGGCAACCCCAGCTGCACATAGCTCGAAGTGACTTGTGTTCTCTCTTACAGGAAGAGGACACTAGTCTGCAATATGCTACAGCAACATCTACCAGTGACCGAGCAAGTCTGCTTTATACTACTATGACATTTACCGGTAACCAAGCTGGACCTGGGTGCACCAAGATCAAGTTTGCAATGACTGGAGACTACGCCCTCTTAGCAGAATAATAGAATAAGAAAGACAGTCTGTCTTGAAGAAAAGTTTAGTTTTTCTCATAGTTAACAGTATGTGCCTTTCCTTCCACCTGGTGATGCACTTAAAAATAAAAAATAAATCACCCTGCTTGATTTACATATCTTCTACTCTGTGGACTCCATGTCTTCCTGTAATCTGTAAACATCAGTTCCTCTCAGATTAATGGCATTCTCTTACTGGGCTATAAATAGATGTGCAGAGGTTTTAGGATAAGGTTCATTTCAACAGGTATACTTGATAAATGTGTAAATGAACAGCTTTCTTGATTTATAAGTCAATATGTCATTTAAAAGTTGTGTGTGTAAAATGAGATAAAACCACAGAGATACATTTTTTTATTTTTTATATTGATTCCGTTTCTCTGTATTGCAGAACATTCTTAATAAACCACTTCACTAACTGTTAGAGGAAAGCAATACAAAAGGACTCTTGATTTGCAAGCTAACATGGTGGTTCTGTTTGGAACTCATTCTTCACCCATGCATTTTCCCATTATTTATGTGCAAAGCTTTAACTAGAGGCAAATGAAACCCAAAGTAGAATTGCATTATTGCAATCACATTTCAAGTAGATCATTCACACTGGAATCCTTTAAAAATGATTTCTAATTACAAATGGTTCCTGCTAGTTACAGTAGGCCTGATTCGGCCCAAAGTCATCTCAGAAACACAGAACCAAATGTCACATTTACATAACTCTCATATCCCATATGCTCCTGACAGACGTATCATTTTTGTCACAGACGTTAGGAGAGACTATGTCACACCCTGATCTGTTTCACCTTGTGCTTGTCTCCCCATTATCCCATGTGCATTTATACCTGTGTTTTCTGTTTGTCTGTTGCCAGCTCGTCTTATCATGCCTACCAGTGTGTTTTTCCCCGTACTCCTGTTTCGCTCTAGCCCTTGTTTTTCTAGGTTTTCCAGTTTTGACTATGGTGCCTGCCATTCTGTACCTGTCTGACACTGCCCTGGATTATGGACCTCTGCCTGCCCTTGACCTGTCTTTTGCCTGCCCCCTGTTTGGTCAATAAACATCTGTGATTCGAACTGTCTGCATCTGGGTCTTATCCCGAGTCATGATAGACTAGGCCCAACCAGATCAGTCTTTATCTAAACCTGCACTTGGAGCATGTTAGAGCTATAGGTATGATCGTTTTATATGAAATGAAGCACCATCACAAGAGGGTGATAGGTGGGAGCTACTGTTTTACCATTAAAGGAGACACAATACATTTGATCAGTGTTTCACCCTTGTAGTACTGTGGCATTGTCTGAGTCAGCCAAATGCTCTTGAGTATATTTATTGATAAAAGCATGTCTGAGAGCACGCCTTGCCTTCGTCCTGAAAGCATCTCTCATTTCCATATATCCTGTTTCACTTCTCACTCTGAGGTATTTATAACAGGTGACAGGTTTGGGACCTTAAAACAACTCTTAACCATGATCCAATTAATGTGCTGGTGCCTTGTGTGAGCTACGTATTATTAGCAATAATATTATTGTACCCTATAATCAAATGTCAAATAATTTACTTTCACAACTATTTATTGTATTGTACTTTTGGCTGAAATAACAATTATCTATAGTCTCTCTTGAACTACAATTAAATGTTTCTCTTGAATATTCTTTCTCTTGGTTGTTTTGTCATTAAGCATTAGGGATGCTTTCTGTGTGATTTGAATAGGCACCGGTAATAAAAGACTGAGTATTAAGCACATAAGGGAAATATTTTCCCCAGATCTAAATGTTGCACGTTTTGCAATTTGAATACATTTGGAATGGACACAAAACATTGTTTCCTCATTGTGATACTTTCATTTATATTTTTCATCAACATAGAGACAATTGATTGAATTAAAAAGGTTAACGTAATTTTTTCGATAAGAATTGTTTCTGTAATTGAGATATTCCCTTGATCTGCTATATCATACAGATGCTTAACTTGATCTTTGTTAGATGCTTAACACACCTATCGCTCTCTTTCATCTCTCGATTTCTTTCCTCATCCTTAAAGGTGACCAGGAGAACCAGACAAACACTTGGATCACCCAGGAGAAGAAGACCCAGATCTCAGTAACACTGAAGTTTGTGATCCTGACTAAAGTGGTTGAGCTGAGCTGTGAGTCCTCGTTCCTTGTAGAGGATCAGCAGTGTTTGTTCTACGTGGATTCTGAATACAAGGAGCTTGGCCATTCACACACCAGCCACGGCCACTGCACTCTCCCAGTGAGGGGGTCAGAGCTGCTGGGGGGGCCCAGAGGGCTGAGGTCAAAGGTCACTGTCCACTGTGATTACGAAGTGGAGGAGGGCGTACTCTCGAACCCCAGCAAAAATGTCATGGTGGTGTTGTGGAACACAGTTAAGAAAGATTACAGGAGAAATGTTCTATACATTTCTCATTGAGATCATTCATCCATTTGGTCAAACACTCTTTACTTCTCCTGTCACAGATATGGTGACTGAGTACATCATCATATGGATGGCTGTGATCGGGTCCATAATTCTACTTGTAGTGTTCATATGCTGTATCATCTGTCTCCTCTCTCTGAAAGCAAAGAGTATGTGAACCTATATAAAACATCCTTATGTAATAGATACCTCATAATCAGGACTGATCAGACTGATTCATTAATGTACATCATTATGTTACTGTCATAGGGAACAGACATCTCATCGCAACAAGGTTAGTAGTGTTGTACAGTATGAGTAAAATGACACAACACAGTAGACTACATACTGTTCAAATGTGAATGCTTATCTCACCTAACTATGTCTAACAGATGGCCCAGTGACCAGACAATGCAAGGAGATCCTACCATAACCTGTATGTATGAAGCCACAGAGAAGTATATGTAAGGCAGGCCTATAATTATGTTGTGAGATATACTGTACAGTGCCCTCTGTATTTCTTGGAACTATACTTCAAAAGTTTAGTTCCAAGAACAGTGATGACGAGGTTAACATGCAGACTGTCATCTTTAATTTGAAGGTATTTTCATCCATATCGGGTGAACCGTTTAGAAACTACAGCACTTTTGGAAAATAGTCCCCCATTTTAGGGGACCCAAAGTATTGGGACAAATTCACTTAGTGTATTCGGAAAGTATTCAGACCCCTTGACTTTTCCACATTTTGTTATGTTACAGGCTTATTCTAAAATGGATTAAATAGTTTTTTCCCCTCATCAATCTACACACAATACCCCATAATGACAAAGCAAAGACAGGTTTTTAGAAATGTTTGCAGATTTATACTATACTTTACTCAGTACTTTGTTGAAGCCCCTTTGGCAGCGATTACACCCTCAAGTCTTCTTGGGTATGACGCTACAAACTTGACACACCTTTATTTGGGGAGTGTCTCCCATTATTCTCTGCAGTTTCTCTCAAGCTCTGTCAGGTTGGATGGGGAGCGTCACTGCACAGCCTTTTTCAGGTCTCTCCAGAGATGTTCGATCGGGTTCAAGTCCGGGCTCTGGCTGGGCCACTGAAGGACATTCAGAGACTTGTTCCGAAGCTACGCCTGCGTTTTCTTGGCTGTGTGCTTAGGGTTGTTGTCCTGTTAGAAGGTGAACCTTCGCCCCGGTGTGATGTCCTGAGCGCTCTGGAGCAGGTTTTCATCAAGGATCTCTGTACTTTGCTCCGTTCATATTTCCCTCGATCCTGACTAGTCTCCCAGTCCCTGCCGCTGAAAAACATCCCCACAGCATGATGCTGCCACCCTTCCCCAGATCTGTTCCTCGACACAATCCTGTCTCGGAGCTCTACGGACAATTCCTTCGACCTCATGGCTTGGTTTTTGCTCTGACATGCACTGTCAACTGCGGGACCTTATATAGACAGGTGTGTGTCTTTCCACATCATGTCCAATGAATTTAATTTATCACAGGTGGATTCCAATCAAGTTGTAGAAACATTTCAAGGATGATCAATGGAAACAGTGTGCACCTGAGCTCAATTTCAACTCTCATAGCAAATAAGTTATTTCTGTTTTTATTTTTATAAATTTGCAAACATTTCTAAAAACCTGTTTTCCCTTTGTCATTATGTGTAGATTGATTTTATTAATTTAACTAGGCAAGTCAGTTAAGAACAAATTCTTATTTACAATGACACCTAGGAACAGTGGGTTAACTGCCTTGTTCAGGTGCAGAACGACAGATTTGTACCTTGTCAGCTCGGGGATTTGATCTAGCAACCTTTTGGTTACTGGCCCAATGCTCTAACCGCTAGGTTAACTGCCGCCCCAATGAGGAAAATGTCTCATTTAATCCATTTTAGAATAAGGCTGTAACGTAACTAAAAAGTCAAGGGGTCTGAATACTTTCTGAATGCACCATATACGTGTTTGGTCCCATATTCCTAGCTCACAATCACTACATCAAGCTTGTGACTACAAATTTATTGGATGCATTTGCTGTTTGTTCTGGTTGTGTTTCAGATGAATAGAAATGTATGGTAAATAATGTTGTGTAATTGTGTCATTTTGCAGTCACTTTCATTATAAATAAGAATAGAATATGTGTCAAAACACTTCTACATTAATGTGGATGCTACCATGATTATGGATCATCCTGAATGAATTGTGAATAATCATGAGTGAGAAAGTTACAGATGGACAAATATCATACCTCCAAGACATGCTAACCTCTCACCATTACAATAACAGGGTAGGCTAGCATTTATGTGTCTAACTTTCTCACTCATCATTATTCATGATTCATTTAGGATTATCCAAAAAGTATAAAGGCAAAAGAAGACAAAATGCTTCACTGTCCCAATAATTACGGAGGGCACTGTATATGGTGAGATTTTTACTACAATCCATGTTAACATAACATTTCTGTGATTCTGTCTTTACAGCCAGTGACACAACAAATCCTGCAGAATCTCAACAGGAAGAGGACAGTAGAGGTAAACCAAAACCCCGCTGCCTCGTGCTCTCCATCTACTTTGCCACCATCTAGTGATGTTTTAGTTTTCTGTGCGTTGTGTATACAGTACAGGGAGCTGGCACACCTTCCTAATGATTGAGTTGCATCTCCCCCCTTTTCCCTCAGAAGAGCCTCAATTCATCAGGGCATGGACTCTACAAGGTGTCGAAGGCGTTCCACAGGGATGCTGGCTCATGTTGACTCCAATGCTTCCAACAGTTGTGTCAAGTTGGCTGGATGTCCTGCGGGTGGTGGACCATTCTTGAGACACACGGGAAACTGTTGAGCATGAAAAACCCAGCAGCGTTGTAGTTCTTGACACAAACTGGTGCGCCTGTCACCTACTACCAAACCCCGTTCAAAGGCACTTAAATATTTTGTCTTGCCCATTCACCCGCTGAATGGCACACATACATAATCCATGTCACAATTGTCTTTCACCTTGATCCACCTGGAGAGTCTGTGTCATGGAAAGAGCAGGGGTCTTTAATGTTTTGTGCAGTCAGTGTATAACTACATTATAAATTGAAGACAGTAAGAATTGTGCTTTCTTGCAAGGATCTGATTATTTGATGTTTCCATTTAAATGATGATGTGCCTTCCTCACCATGTTTCAATAACAGAAAAGTGAAGATGAATTGTGCTATGCCACTCCGTCCCATGCTGGTGCTCCTTCATCCCACTTGGTCAAGTTTGAGCAAGGACATGAGTATGCCACTGTGGTCATACACTGACCAGCACATGCCTTCCTAAACAGACATGAAAGGATATCTTGTTTAATGGATAGAGTGTCTATATTTTTTAAACATCCCTATTTTCTTCCCAAGTAATACGTCACATGAATACATTTCTAATGGTCTTGTGATCAGCCAATTTGTCATAATAAAGTTGTTCTATTCCACCATCTGCTTACCTGCTGTTTGTGTTGTGCACACCTGTCAATCCCGGCTACTGGCGGGAAACTAACATACTGTAGCGCACAACAATTTTTGGCACTCACCTTTTCCCTACGTGCTGAATGCTTGAAAGGTAAGCCATTTAACAATAAAATGATGTAAGCCAATTTACTCTCTTGTATCTTAACACTTTTTTTTATAACTAAATTAAAGAAGCATGTTGCAGCTGAGTTTATCATCGTCACGAGTTTAGGTCTACAGCTCCATGGTGGGTAAAGTGGCTACGTTTGTTTTCTGTGTGACTGTTACAGACTTCATTACCTCGCCTTAGAAGTAGAAGACACTTTTATACCACTGGATGGCAATGTTGAATCATGTTTTGGAACAATTGTAAGAGCTCCTCATGCGTTGATTTTTCTGCAATAATCGTGAGTTGTAGGCTACCTATGCTGTTTTGATTTGGATTCCACCTGCCAGCCAGCGGTGTAGCTGGCCTGGCCTTATCTTGTGTTTTTACTGTAAGTTTTATTGTGGACTACATATTCAGCGAGGACGACGTCTATTAGTTCTGTTTTCACTCAGTCAGGCCTACTATAGTTTTTGTCACGGAGATCTGACAAAATGTTCTTTGTCTGCAGTCTGCACTAGTGAAGTAGCCTGAAAATTCAGTAGTCTTATTGTCTTAGATTAAAATGCACCATGTCATCAACAACAATTGATATAACATTCACCAACATTTCAGTAGGTGGCAGTATTATACATACCGTATTTTAGAAAACCAGGTAAAGTATTTGCAAATATATTATATATTCACATAGTGGTATTGACATGTTTAACACATGGGGGGAAACCAAATTAATTGGAACCAGCCCCATCAGTAACAATGGAATATTGTCTACTTAGGTCTATGTACCTTGTTTGTAATTTCCCATTCATGCCATTTAGTCGACACTTTTAATTTATACAATCCAGTCCCCCCAGTGGGAATCGAACCCACAGCCCTTGACATTGCAAATGCAATGCTCCACAGACTGAGCCCACAGGACTTGACATTTGAAATAAACACGGAATAATGCCCATATATTCCTGGGGCGATCGAAACCATATTGAAGGATGGACTATTTTTGTGTGTTTATTGCCTCCAGTTGAAGAGGGACCATTACCATCAGTCAAAACAAAATCCAAAGCTGTCAATCACACCAAAGCCATTTCCCTTCCCTGTTCAGTGCCAGTAGTGGCAGGTGGAGTTGGTACTGTATTGATTGACACATGAAGAAGTGATACACATACACCCCCCAACGTATTGATTTGGACAGTGAAGCTAAACTTTTTTATTTGGCTCTATACTCCAGCATTTTGGATCTGACATCAAAATGAGGCGACAGTATGAGGCGACAGTACATAATGTCAACTTTTATTTGATGGTTTTTCATACATATCTGTTTTACCGTTTAGAAATGAAAGCAATTTATGTATCCAGTCCCCCAATTTCAAATCAAATGAAATTGGTCACATACACGTGGTTAGCAGATGTTAATGTGAGTGTAGCGAAATGCGTGTGCTTCTAGTTCCGACCGTGCAGTAAAATCACACAACTACCTTATACATACAAGTGTAAAGGAATGAATAAGAATATGTACATATAAATATATGGAAGAGCGATGGCCGAACGGCATAGGCAAGATGCAGTAGATGGTATAGAGTACAGTATATAAATATGAGATGAGTAATGTAGGGTATGTAAACATTATATAAAGTGGCAGTGTTTAAAGTGAATAGTGATACATTTATTATGTCCAAATTGTAATTATTAAAGTGGCTAGAGATTTGAGTCAGTATGTTGGCAGCAGCCACTCAATGTTAGTGATGGCTGTTTAACAGTCTGATGGTCTTGTGATAGAAGCTGTTTTTCAGTCTCTCGGTCCCAGCTTTGATGCACCTGTACTGACCTCGACTTCTGGATGATAGCGGGGTGAACAGGAAGTTGCTCGGGTGGTTGTTGTCCTTGATGATCTTTTTGGCCTTCCTGTGACATCAGGTGCTGTAGATGTCCTGGAGGGCAGGTAGTTTGCCCCCGGTGATGCGTTGTGCAGACCTCACTACCCTCTGGAGAGACTTGCGCTTGTGGGCAGAGCAGTTACCGTACCAGGCGGTGATACAGCCCGACAGGATGCTCTTGATTGTGCATCTGTAAAAGTTTGTGAGTGTTTTCGAGAACAAGGCACATTTCTTCAACCTCCTTCAACCTTCAACCACGCTGTCTGTGTGGGTGGACCATTTCAGTTTGTCCGTGATGTGTTTGAAGGTGTCATGAGTATTCGAACAAATTCACTTGTGTATTTAAGTATTTTTATTTGTCACATGCGCCGAATACAACAGATGTAGACCGTGAAATGCTTACTTACAAGCCCTTTACCAACAACATAATTCCTAACATGCAATGACTACATAAAGCTTGAGACTCTAAAAAAACTGTTTGCAGTTTGTTTTGATTGTGTTTCAGATTATGTTATTCCCAATAGAAATGAATGGTAAATAATGTATTGTCATTATGGAGTCACTTTTATTGCAATTAAGAATAGAACATGTTTCTGAATCCTAGCGCCTCTGAACACTACATTAATGTGGATGCTCCTATGATTATGGATAATCATGAATTCATTGTTACAGACGAACAAAGACCATACCCCCAAAGTTACAGACCGTTAAAGTTACAGAGAGGAATGATATTTACAGTGCATTTGGAAAGTATTCAGACCCCTTGACTTTTTCCACATTTTGTTACGTTACAGCCTATTTCTTAAATGGATTAAATAGTTTTTTCCCCTCATCAATCTACACACAATACTCCATAATGACAAAGCAAAAACAGTTTTTTTGAAATTTTTGCAAATGTATTAAAAATAAAAACTTAAATATCACTTATACCTAAGTATTCAGACCCTTTACTCAGTACTTTGTTGAAGTACCTTTGGCAGTGATTACAGCCTCAAGTCTTCTTGGGTATGACGCTACAAGCTTGGCACACCTGTATTTGGGGAATTTCTCCCATGCTTCTCTGCAGATCCTCTAGCTCTGTCAGGTTGGATGGAGAGCGTTGCTGCACAGCTATTTTCAGGTCTCTCCAGAGATGTTTGATCGGGTTCAAGTCCGGGCTCTGGCTGGGCCACTCAAGGAAATTCAGAGACTTGTCCCGATGCCACTCCTGCGTTATCTTGGCTGTGTGCTTAGGGTTGTTGTCTTGTTGGAAGGTGAACCTTCGCCCCCAGTCTGAGGTCCTGAGCGCTCTGGAACAGGTTTTCATCAAGGATCTCTCTGAACTTTCTTTTGTTCATCTTTCCCTTGATCCTGACTAGTCTCCCAGTCCCTGCCGCTGAAGAACATCCCCACAGCAATATGCTACCACCACCATGCTTCACCGTTGGGATGGTGCCAGGTTTCCTCCAGACGTGATGTTTGGCATTCAGGCCAAAGAGTTCAATCTGGGTTTAATTAGAACAGAGAATCTTGTTTCTCGTGGTCTGATAGTCTTTAGGTGCCTTTCGGTCAAACTCTAAGTGGGCTGTCATGTGCCTTTTACTGAGGAGTGACTTCTGTCTGGCCAGTCAACCATAAAGGCCTGATTGGTGGGGTGCTGCAGAGATGGTTGCCCTTCTGGAAGGTTCTCCCATCTCCACAGAGGATCTCTGTAGTTCTGTCAGAGTGACCATCGGGTTCTTGGTCACCTCCCTGACCAAGGCTATTCTCCCCCGATTGCTCAGTTTGTCTGGGCGGCCAGCTCTAGGAAGAGTCTTGGTTGTTCCTAACTTCTTACTTTTAAGAATGATGGAGGCCACTGTGTTTTTGGGGACCTTCAATGCTGTAGAACTTTTTCGGAAGCCTTCCCCAGATCTGTGCCAGATCTGTGAAACAGTTCTGTCTCTGAGCTCAATGGACAATTCCTTCGACTTCATGACATGGTTTTTGCTCTGACATGCACTGTCAACTGTGCGACGTTATATAGACAGGTGTGTGGCTTTCCAAATCATGTCCAATCAATTGAATTTACCACAGGTGGACTCCAATCAAGTTGTAGAAGCATCTCAAGGATGGTCAATGGAAACAGGATGTACCTGAGTTCAATTTCGAGTCTCATAGCAAAGGGTCTGAATACCTATGTAAATTAGGTATCTCCTTTTTATTTTTAATACATTTGCAAAAATGTGTAACCTGTTTTTGCTTTGTCATTGTGGGGTATTGAGTGGAGAGTCAGAATAAGGCTGTAAGGCTTTAATGTAACAAAATGTAGAAAAAGTCAAGGGGTCTGAATACTTTCCGAATGCACTGTATTGGCTCATGGCAACCGTAAATAAATATGACTGATGTGTTTCCAATGGCCGCTGTCAATGTTTCCGTGGCCGCTGTCTTAAGGCTACACACCTTGCACCACAATATCACATTTCTGTAGGAATGGTAGAGAGAGACACCTATCATTATGTCAGTGTAATTCCTTTGTCTCTATGTCTCTGACATTGAGAAGGATCCCACTTATAGGGCTGGGATGAAGTGACTAAAATAGAAATTAATGGAGCGACTAGAATACTCCTGTCATATCCATTTTTGCCCTTCCTCTCTTTTCCCTTGACGCTTGTGTGTGGTTCTTATATGTTCTGGAGTGATTCAGCATTTGTTCTACAGTGAAAAGGAGCGGGAGAAGACAGGGAGGCACGATAGGAGGTAGATCTTACTGGATATCTCCTTTGTCGTTTGCGGCGAGAATGAGAGACAGAGATACACTACATGAACATCTCATTCCAAAATCATGCGCATTAACATGGAGTTGGTCCCCCTTTGCTGCTGTAACAGCCTCCACTATTATATGATGGCTTTCCACTAGATGTTGGAACATTGATGAGGGGACTTGCTTCCATTCAGCCACAAGAGCATTAGTGAGGTTGGGCACTGATGTTGAGAGGTTAGGCCTGGCTCGCACTCGGTGTTCCAATACATCCCAAAGGTGTTCAATGGGGTTGAGATCAGGGCTCTGTGCCATTTCTGTAAAGCACGGGGCTATTGTCATGGTGAAACAGGAAAGGAACTTCCCCAAACTGTTGCCACAAAGTTGAAAGCACAGAATCATCTTGAATGTCATTGTATGCTGTAGCGCTAAGGGGCCTAGCTAGAACAATGAAAACAGCCTCAGACCATTCATCCTCCTCCACCAAACTTTACAGTTGGCACTATGCATTGGGACAGGTAGTGTTCTCCTTTCATCCGCCAAACCCAGATTTGTCTGTCAGACTGCCAGATGGTCTGGAGTGATTCATCACTCCAGAATACAATGATGGCGAGCATGCCACCACTCCAGCCGACGGTTGGCATTGTGCACGATGATCTTAGGCTTGTGTGCGGCTGCTCGGCCATGGAAACCCATTTCATGAAGCTACCAACGAACAGTTCTTGGGTGGCCTACCACTTCACGGCTGAACCGTAGTTGCTCCTAGACATTTCCACTTCACAAAAACTGCACTTACAGTTGACTGGAGCAGCTCTAGCAGGGCAGAAATGTTATGAACTGACTTGTTGGAAAGGTGGCATCCTATGACGGTGCCACATTGAAAGTCACTGAGCTCTTCAGTAAGGCCATTCTGCTGCCAATGTTTGTCTATGGAGATTGCATGGCTGTGTGCTCGATGTTATACACCTGTCAGCAACGGTTGTGGCTGAAGTAGCCAAATCCACTAATTTGAAGGGGTGTCCACATACTTTTGGCCGTGTAGTGTAGAAGGGAGAGACACCTATTGCAGTGAGCAGGTGTGGTTGGTTGCTCGTTTCTTTCTCTCTCTGTCTCTCTCTCGCTCGTTCTCGCTCTCCTCCTTTCTCATGCTCTGTTGCTTTTAGCTCTACCGACAAAGACGGAGGGAATCATGCATGTTTTTGATGCATTTCGTTCTTGTCTGTTGCTGACTGAAACATAATAGAGACATGATTTATCTATGGTGAATACAGCCTCATCTCACTGCGTGTGTACTAGTTAATGTCAATAAATCACTTAGAGAAATACAGAGAAAAGATTGCCATCAGATTGAATACCCCAAGATATAGGTATATAGAATAGCCTAAAGAGCAATACAAATCTGTACATACAGTATATGTAGAATAACCCAATGTCTGCTCTATTGCAGACTTGCTGTCCTTTGCCTTTGAGGGAATTGTGGAATCGTGGAAGTGGCAAGAAGAAGCAAGATGTGACAAAGAATAATTTGAAGGAATCTGCAGCTTGTGCGGGGGGAGGGGAGGCAGCTCAGTGCAACACAGCCTGACTGGATGAGTAGCAACAGCAGCAGCAGCAATAGCACTAGCAGCATCTCCTTTGTGGCTTGCTGGGGGGCTCGGTCACTAGAGCACCGCGCTCCCGCTCACAGACACACAGGCGCTCCCAGCGCCACCGTCACACACACGTAGTGGCAGTGGCAGTCGTCGTCAGAGCCGGGGCTGGGGCAGGGACAGGGACCGCTACCTTGACGACTGGAGCTACGGCGACAGCAGCTGCGGCACCATGGCGCAAGCCGCCAAGCAGCTCCGCAAGAACAAGGACCTAGCAGAGCTCGCCGCTCAGGAGCTGAAGGATAAGGAGGAGGAGAAGAACAAGAAGAGGAATCGATCGAGGGACCGCAGACGCAAGGTATGGCTGTCTGAGGATGGTGTCGATTTCTCTCCGTCTCTGTTCCCGCTGTCTCTGTTGTCTCTGTCTCTCTATATCATTTTCTCCTTCTCTCGACCTGTCTCCTTTCCTCCTTTGTGCAGGACTGGGTTTGGGATGCTTAACACATGTACAATTACACACACAGTCAGAGGCACACACAGCCGCCGCGTGTTAACCAGTTATGCACAGATGCTCATACACAGGTTGTGTTCGTTCAGTCAGACAATTAGCTGTGGGGGATGGAGGGTGGTATTGCTGGTCGTGTAGATGAGTGTGGGGGTGGTTGGGGGTCTGGTCTAAAAGGAGCCATTAACCTGCCCTGCCCGCTTCTCCTGGGGAGAGGGTTATGCTCTTTACTCTGGTCTTTTCCCCATTTCTCTTAAGACGAGGGAGTCACAGAGTGGCGGGGGCGGTTTGGGGAGGCAGGCAGTCAGGCATCCTCTCCTCCATCTCCCTCGACCCCTCCCTTCTCCTAATCTCCTGGCTGTGTCGTTAACTGTCCGGCTGCTGCTGGCTGGGTTTAATCGGTTGCCCTTTCAGGCTCCATTGTTTTCCCCTCCTGTGGACCTGCTGTAGTACGTGCCACACATCTCTGAGAGGCTGGCTTTTGCAGTCACTCTACTAGATAAGTGTGGGAGACAGTGTTCATCAATGATCTGCTGCGAGGGAGTGAGTGATCTCTGCTCTCCTTTCCCTATGGGCTAAGCTCAATATTCCTGCTATAGAGAACAGCCTGTTTTAATGTTAGCCTCCCAGCTCTACCTGTGGGATTGAGGGTTAAAGGGATGTTCTCCAGTAGGGTGCAGTGCAGCTGCCTGTATCTCTTGAGCGTTCTGTGCTGTAGGTTACAGCGGTATTTCCACCTGCTCCTTGCATTTCCATGGCTCATTCGGTTCATTTCCCTGGGTAATGATGGTGACACCTCCCCGTCGACGGCTTGTGTCTATCATAAGACAACGTGAGGGTCCGTGTATGGGGGGGGATCTTGGTGCAGTCAGAGGACGGTGAGAGAAAGAGAGGGAACAGAGAGAGAGAAATGGAGGAAGGGAGAGATGGAATAAGGAGAGGAGAGAGCCCCGTAGCTCCATGTGACTGTTGTTATCACCGTGGCAAACAGGCTCAGTAATGTCAGGGGGGGCCATGACGTCTCCCAGGAAGGATATCCTGTTCATAACATCTGTCGTATGCCAGCTTTTATCTCTGACCTCCGTATCAACACCATCGGAATGAGAGACAGAGAGAGAGGGAGAGAGCGTGAGACAGAGAATGAGGATGCATCTGCAATACCAATTAACAGCAACTGTTGGCTGCTCTCATTTCAATACCACACACACATTTGAAAACATCATGTTGCTTGCTGTATGCCAAGGTTGGCATTGGAATAAGGTTGAGACAGCGGCGTAATGAATTAATGATTACGCTTGTGATGAACTCCCCTGTCACTTGTTGGTATGTGTAAAAGAAAAGGTATCTGCACTGCAATATCTTCATGCATATCTTTCTAATCGTCACAATGTAGTGCTTCATGAATGTGAGCGAGGGTTTGAGGTCGGCTCAGAATAGTGGTGAAAATATGATCAAATACGGTTTCATGGATGATAATGGGCCAGATGCATTTCCATAAGTTGCGTCAAGCTGCTTTTCTGCTCCCGCGCTTCTTAGACATATTACACTGTCTCTCCTCTCCCATTCCGTTGGACTGAGGCTTTCCATGCCATTGTGTGAACCCTGCTATCAAGATGAAGAGAGGGCCATAATGTTCCTTAAATGTTTATTGGTTCCATTGGATATAAATCATGCCCAGCTGCCCAGCGTGTAAAATACTACTCCCCTCTCATCCCCTAAGACAAAGGTCACGCACTGCACTATATTTGGTTTTATTTTTGAACTAGCATCAATCCTGTAACATACGCCTGCTATTTTTTGCAATGATCTTTGATATGATTTTATACTGTCCATAAACATGAATGAATTTGATGTATCCTATAAAATTGCATGATACAGAAAAATGATCATCTATGTTTTCTACTAGGGATGCTTTGTGTGTGTGTGTGTGTGTTTGTGTGTGTGTGTGTGTGTGTGTGTGTGTCCGTGCGTGTGTGTGTGTCCGTGTGTGTGTGCGTCCGTGTGTGTGTGTGTGTTTGTGTGTGTGTGTGTCCGTGCGTGTGTGTGTGTCCGTGTGTGTGTGCGTCCGTGTGTGTGTGTGTGCGTCCGTGCGTGAAATGATATGGCTTCAGGGTATCTCATTCCTCTTTTGTGTAACCTGCTGGTTGCAGACCTCTAATGATAAAACCATTACAATGTGAGCTCAGAGGCATTCACTTTCTCTAGTATTGCTTTGGCCTTGAGGATGAGTTCTTCTGTCAGAGGTGGAGGCACGACTACGAATTACCAAATGAATGATTCAGTGGTCAGGGATGTGCACATATGTCTTAGACCTGTGAGTGGGATTCTAAACATCCTTTCTAGAAGCCTCGCTGAAACTGCTATGAGCTGCTTGCATTCGACTGTGCTATGTCTGCGTGTACCAATTAGCCTTTGGGCTGTAGCATGGAGCGCTGATAAAATAAATGTATCACTCACTACAGAGCTGGTAGTTGTAATCCACAAGGCTTACTTACTAATAACCACGCATTGGGCTATTTAACCTAGACCGGTTGGTACTGCAGAGGCTGTGTGTAAAAACGCTGCCCTAGATTCAGTCTTCCTGCTAAGATGAGGTATTGAAAGAGTGTCAACGTATGTACGTGAGTATGTTTACTTGCGCCTACGTATGTGTGGGGCGCAAACAGAAGTGTCCCAGATTCCGAGGGACCTGTATGTGTGTGTGTTTGCTTGCGTGTGTGTGTGCGCACGCACGCATGTCCGCGTGTCTCAGAGGAGCAGGCAGGAGGCGAGGTCGGGCTGACGTGTAAGCACCTCTCATCCCAGCCACCATACTCACTGCACCAGAGCCATGCTGGAGGAACGTTCTGGAACAGGAACATGTACAGTCTGCTGTCGTTATGGCAGGTACCTGCTGTGTAAAGCAGATGCCACTAGAGGCAGCAGTCAGAGAGAGAGAGAGAGAGAGCTAGGGCTGAAATGAGAGTTCAGAGGGTTGTATGAAATATTACAGTAAGAGGTTATTCTCAGTGCCAGCCAATGCACTGCCGAAAATTCCATTACGATCTTAAGTACCAGCTTGTTCAAAGGCATCTGGGCCTTAACATGGCCTAACATGTCACTGAACACAGACCATTGTTCTCAATGTGGATTAAGGACCTAGTCCATCTCACCTATTGTACTTTTACCTGCAACCCTCATGGTAGAGGAAGATGATGTTTACTGGGATCTGGTGCCAAATCTATCAAACACAACAGATCACGACAGATCTTGTCCTGCCGACGGAGGGCTAGGCTAATTTCCAGCTGCAGTCCGAATTATTTTTGCTCTAATTGTTGTTGTGAAGACTGACATTTAAAGATATAAGAAAGCATAGCTGACAAAAAAAAAAGATTCTAGATCGCACTACTGTTTTTGGGCCAATGTATGTGTCGATGTGCATTGGTCTGTGTGACTGTGTGTTGGTGTGTACTGTATATCCGTACTGCATGTGCGTGAGTTTGTGCTTGCACACAAACAGTAGCTGGCCCAGCATCCCTGATGTCAGTCCTTGGATGTGGTTCCCCATGGCAACTGAAGGTGGTGCTGTTTGCGATACCAGAATTTTGACTTCGATACCAACTTCAGATCGGATTTAATCGATGATCTGGAGATTGTCTGGCTGGATATATGCCTTCCCAAAACCAATTTTGTTGGGGGGTGTTACAGGCTGACCAATCAGAATGCATTCTATGAAGGTCTCAAAATTGTGTTGTCAAACTGTAATGATTCCCTGGTGAATGAAATTATTTTGCTAAGCGATTTCAATACTTGGATTTCACTTGCTCTGACCCAAATGATAAAAGATCCCACCGGGGTATGTGAAACAGTGCAAAGTGCGATTGACTTAATATTGGTGTCTGATAAATCTAAAATATCGCAAAGTGGAGTAATAGTCTCAGTGATCATTTTATTACATTTTGCACAAGGAGGGTTGTTAAAGGTATATTTAACTTCCAAAAATCTGTTAGAATTAGAGGACAAAAAAATACTGTGTAGAAATATTTAGGGAGCAAGTGGTTCAAATTGACTAGTCACCTGTGTTGGATAGTGTAGGGGTAGACAGTGCCTGGGAAGCCTTTCAATGTAGATTCCTTGATGTGATGAATGTGATGGCTCCCATTAGACGGGTCAGAGTAAAGCAGAGATCTAGCCCTTGGTTTAATCATGAGATTCTAGAATCTACAGTATCAAAACAAGGAATAAGGCCTTTAAGAAATGTTAAGAACTCACAAGCGCAGCCTGATTTTCTCCTATATAAACGTCACAGAAATGAAGCACAGAGCATGATGGATGAAGCTAAGAGTGGTTACTTTGCTGATAAAATCACTGAAAACAAAAATGAGCCTAAAAAGCATTGGAAATCATTTAAGGAACTAGGCTGGTTTTTGGAACAAAACTACCTCCATACTCCCATTAATTTGTTATGGTTACCATTAGACGAGTCCCGTGACACTTGTGGGGATTGTAGAGCAAAACGGAGAACACCATCGTGTCCGTGAGATTCTCCCCTTTCCATAGCGTTCGACAATTTCATGGGAAGACCGATTTTCGGCATGTGTCATGGTCTGACAAACACCGCTGTAGCTCGGCCAGCTTCCACCGCAAATGCGGAAGGCTGACATAGGCGGATGAGGTGGATTGGGACACAGCCCATATCTTTATCTTAAACTGACAGATTTTGATGGGGATTTTTATTATGTTACTTAGATTGACACACGGGTCAATAGACTCCAAGGATTATTAAGAAAGTAATGACATCATTCACACGGCAGAACTTGGCTGTGCAACCGGACTTTGTGTGGCTATGGAATCTTGTGGAAACCAGACGGGAGGCGAAGAAGGGAATCCGTTTTTGGTGACGAGGGAGATGAAGTGAATTAAGAAAATCTTTGGTGTCAGTCAGCTTTGAAATCAGAATATTTTTAGTTATGCTTAGCATATTATCACAAACAAAGTGCTAGGGTAATGAATTGAAGTTTGCTTCAGCTTTAAGCTAGCAAGGAAAGTTAGCCCACAATTAAATCTGGAAGCTACCGGTATCGTCTTGCATTGTAAAAGTGTTCTAGCCTGTATTGACATTGTTTTGCATTTCAACATTTCTACATGCCGTTTTGCATTATTCAAGTGTGTTAACTTCTGTGCAGCATGAGTGGGGAGCTAACAATGCAGCCCAGACAGCTGTACCAATGATTGAGTAAGTGGAGCATGCAATTTGCTCTTTCCACTATAAATGGGCTGCGCTGATAGACAGACTTCATCCTCTCAATCTCATGTGACACATTTGACAGAAGTACCGAACGTTAAAAAAAATGTGTTTCGAATAAGTACCGAAGTTTCAGTTTTCGGTATTCCGTGCAACACTAACTGAAGGTGTGAAGGACAGATAGAAACAGAGGATTGATCTGCCAAGTCTTGCTGGGCAGGTTGTAGTGCTACTGAATTCTTTTGAACTTAACAACATTAATTGGGGTATTAAAAGTGCTATATAGGTAGAGAAAAATGAACAGAACAAGGCTATGTCAAGAACAAAATGTTGACAGAAATGCACCTAGTCCCAAACTCACGATGTGTATAAATGAATCGAATGGAATATAAACTACTGGTCTGGTAGCAGATCAATTAGCAATTTAGCTAAATTCCCTGTTGTGTTCGTTGTCATGCTTAACATTATGTATGGCTTGACAACGTGTAAAAAATGATTGGCTAAAGCACATACAGATCTGCAAACAGGCTAATAAACTATTGCATGTCAAATTAACAGATTAACTCCGTAGTACAATGTTAAATTTTTTTACAAAATGCATTTACATTTGATGTTATGGAAAGGTGTTTTGGGCACTGTAAAGTCAGTATGTTTTGTGTTTTCCTGGCACATACAGTAGATGTGGGTGGGCTAAAGGATGACATCTCTTACATCTCCTTAGGTGTACAGTTACCATAACACTTCAACTGGAGATCCATGATTATAAGGTCTTAGAGGGTCCTCTTTACCGTCAGGAAGTGCCAAGAGCTTAACAGGCTGGATTAGTAATAAACTAATGGAGAGGGGGCCCTTTATGAAAGAGTACTTTTAAGAAGCTGAAAACTGAAGCTGTACTTCTGATCATGGCACTGTGACTCAGCTGAAAAAGTAGGTTGACTTGATGGTGCTATATCTGTGCTGTAGTCTCCTCGGAAAGGCATACTCAACATACTGTATGTGGCGTAGTTAAGAATTCATGTGATGCCGAAATATACTGATTTTCAAGTTACTGTGGAGAGGGAGAAATAGAGAGAGAGAAAGGGGGATGGTGGGGGGAGTGGTGTGGAGGGCAGATGAGAGGTGAGAAGGGTGGATGCCCAGCCTAGGGACCTCTTCCACATGTTTTCATCTTCAGCTGGACTCACAGCTGTCGCAACCCCAGGGTTCTCACTGCATAGAGAGAGAGAGAGAGAGTGTGTGTGTGTGTGTGTGTGTGTGTGTGTGTGTGAATCTCAAAACATGTCTACATGATGTGTGTCTGTTTGTAGTGACATAACATGTTGGTCTGTTTGTGGTGACATAACATTGTGTTTTTACGTGTATTGTCTGGAATGGTTCCTATGTGTCTGGGACCAGTCCTGTTTTGGATAGACGTCATGTCTCTGGCTTGTCTCAGTGCTGGGTAATGTGATGAAGTGACGAAAGGAGATCCACTGCAGCTCCTAAATAAAGACCAAAGCGCTCTGTATTGGCTCATCAAAAATCAATAGCTTCATTAGAACTTCAGGAACTTTGTCTGAGCAAATGTTATACCTCTGCCCAAACTGTGGCTAGCTGCCAGCAGACACACTGCCAACCCGAGGCCAAGAGGTAAGGGGGTGAGGCTGGGGAAGGGGGGCTGGTGTCCTCCACAGCATCTGTTTGTCTTTAAGGTTTCCTCTCCCCACTCACTTCCACCTCACTGTAGTATTTTAGGGACTATTGGCCCCTCCGTGGCCATCTCTCCAGCCCACTGGTCTGAAAGGGACTGGATGGAGTGAGAGCACTGGGATGGGAAATATCTACCTGGAGGAAGGAGGCAGAGGAGAATACCAGGGATAATTTAACACTGTTGGGACGTGGGCCCTAGCTCTTGTGTTTTCCATGTGTGAAATCAGGGAGCCAAACTGCCAATGTGATACAGATAGGGATTAGAGGTCGACCGATTAATCGTAATGGCCGATTAATTAGGGCCGATTTCAAGATTTCATAACAATCGGTAATCGGTATTTTTGGCCACCTATTTGCCATTTTTTTAATTTTTAAATTTGTAATTTTTTTCTTTTTTTTTATAAATATTTTTTTAACTAGGCAAGTCAGTTAAGAACACATTCTTATTTTCAATGACGGCCTAGGAACGGTGGGTTAACTGCCTTGTTCAGGGGCAGAACGACAGATTTTTACCTTGTCAGCTTGGGGATTCAATCTTGCAACCTTACGGTTAACTAGTCCAAAGCTCTAACCACCTGCTTTACATTGCACTCCACGAGGAGCCTGCCTGTTACGCGAATGCAGTAAGAAGC
Source organism: Salmo trutta (assembly GCF_901001165.1). Taxonomy (NCBI): domain Eukaryota; kingdom Metazoa; phylum Chordata; class Actinopteri; order Salmoniformes; family Salmonidae; genus Salmo; species Salmo trutta. The sequence continues at coordinate 67,407,605 of NC_042968.1, forward strand.
CAAGGTAAGTTGCTAGCTAGCATTAAACTTATCTTATAAAAAACAATATAATCGATGCAGTGCGCATTCGCGAAAAAGGAAGGTCGTTGCTCCAACTTGTACCTAACCATAAACATCAATGTCTTTCTTAAAATCAATACACAAGTATATATTTTTAAACCTGCATATTTAGTTAATATTGCCTGCTAACATGAATTTCTTTTAACTAGGGAAAATGTGTCACCTCTGCAACAGAGTCAGGGTATATGCAGCAGTTTGGGCAGCCTGGCTCCTTGCGAACTGTGAAGACTATTTCTTCCTAACAAAGACAGCCAACTTCACCAAATGGGGGATGATTTAACAAAAGTGCATTTGTGAAAAAAGCACAATCATTGCACGACTGTACTTAACCATAAACATCAATGCCTTTCTTAAAATCAATACACAGAAGTATATATTTTTAAACCTGCATATTTAGCTAAAAGAAATCCAGGTTAGCAGGCAATATTAACCAGGTGAAATTGTGTCACTTCTCTTCCGTTCATTGCATGCAGAGTCAGGGTATATGCAACAGTTTGGGCCGCCTGGCTCGTTGCGAACTAATTTGCCAGAATTTTACGTAATTATGACATAACATTGAAGGTTGTGCAATGTAACAGGAATATTTAGACTTATGGATGCCATCCGTTAGATAAAATACGGAACGGTTCCGTATTTAACTGAAAGAATAAACGTGATAGTTTCCGGATTCGACCATATTAATGACCTATGGCTCGTGTTTCTGTGTGTTATTATGTTATAATTAAGTCTATGATTTGATAGAGCAGTCTGACTGAGCGATGGTAGGCACCAGCAGGCTCGTAAGCGTTCATTCAAAACAGCACTTTCGTGCGTTTTGCCAGCAGCCTTTCGCAATGCATTGCGCTGTTTATGACTTCAAGCCTGTCAGCTCCCAAGATTAGGCTGGTGTAACCGATATGAAATGGCTAGCTAGTTAGCGGGTGTGCGCTAATAGCGTTTCAAACGTCACTCACTCTGAGACTTGGAGTAGTTGTTTCCCTTGCTCTACATGGGTAACGCTGCTTCGAGGGTGGCTGTTGTCGATGTGTTCCTGGTTTGAGCCCAGGTAGGAGCGAGGAGAGGGACGGAAGCTATACTGTTACACTGGCAATACTAAAGTGCCTATAAGAACATCCAATAGTCAAAGGTATATGAAATACAAATCGTATAGAGAGAAATAGTCCTATAATTCCTATAATAACTTCAACCTAAAACTTCTTACCTGGGAATATTGAAGACTCATGTTAAAAGGAACCACCAGCTTTCATATGTTCTCATGTTCTGAGCAAGGAACTTAAACATTAGCTTTTATACATGGCACATAATGCCCTTTTACTTTCTTCTCCAACACTTTGTTTTTGCATTATTTAAACCAAATTGAACATGTTTCATTATTTATTTGAGGCTACATTGATTTTATTGATGTATTATATTAAGTTAAAATAAGTGTTCATTCAGTATTGTTGTAATTGTCATTATTACATTTTTTTTTAAATCGGCCGATTAATCGGCATCTGGGGTTTTGGCCCGCCAATAATTGGTATCGGTCTCGGCGTTTAAAAAACATAATCGGTCGGCCTCTAATAGAGATGTTCCTGTCTGAAAACCCACCAATCAAATAGCTCTTCTATCAGCCCGCCCGTTAATCAGAACATCGCCTCTCTAGAGGAACAAGCCAATCAGAGCCACTCTAGTGCAGGGGAGGGGTAATGGCAGTAAATTTTATCTGCACATTCTATTTTGACCTTGGGTCAAGAGGCAGGCATCTGAAGTGACTTATGTGCTCTCACCCTCCTGAAGTATCGGGGGGTGGGGGGGGGGGGGGTGAAGACACATGATGACATAACATGTGACACACCAAGACACAAATGCAACGTACCAACCATACAGACATTGGGTGCAGACAGTTTGCACAAAAACACACAGGGGCTGCAACTGGTGACAGCGGCTCCATAGTCTTTTAATTGACTTTCATTTAATCTAACATACTGCTACTACAAGATAAATGATCTCCTCACAGATTGGGGCTGTTTTCATCTGATCACACACAGTGTTTGTCTCAATTACCATTCCTCCAGTCTGCTGTAGGAGCTGGCCATTAGACCTAAGGCTGGAAATGTACCAGGGACCTCACGATACCATATGATCACGATACTTTGGTGCCGATATATGTATTGCCATTCTCATGATCCTATATGTATTGTGATTCGATGCTGTGATTTTATTTCGATTCAATGTTCCAAACATATTGCTCTCCATATGTCTGCTGCAGAGGGACAAGAGAGAAGCATGCGAAAAATGAGTTTTGATCGGTCATGGAATCAAATGTTCTCAAAAAAAATTGTCTCCCTATTTAAACAGAAGATGGAAAAATACTGAACTTTTGGTGCCGGTACAGCCAACTAGTGCAAAAATAATATTGCAATATTGTCAAAATGATATGATACAATATATCATCAAAAATAATATCCCGATATGTAACTGTGTCGACTGTGTCCCCCGTCACTAATAAGACCTGTGCTACACATCCTAGCCCTCATTATGACACAGAGACAGGGAGCCGTGGTTATGTAATTGGAATCAGAGCTCCTCAAGGTCAGTTTGTATCATGTGGCCCTGGGAGCCTGCTAATGTGCTGAAGCACTGCCCTTGGGCACACCCTGCCCCCATCACTGACACTCCCTGTACCACTCATACTGGACTCTATGTATGTGCTGCTGGGGGCAAGTGGCCTGGAGGCCACTGCAACAGTTGGGAACAATTGCCCCTGGGAGGGGGATTCAATTGGTATCCTTAGAAAGGGCCTATACATTCGGGAAGATCGTTGAGAGGAGATGGCTGCTCTAGCAGGAAATATTGTTGAGGGGCAAAACATACTGTAGCAAAGGCATATGGGAGATGGTTTAGGGCTGATACACTGTAGCAATGTTGAAGTGGAGATAATAGCTGAGGCATAGAGGTGTGTGTATACAGTAATGTCCTTGCAGTGGTAGTAGAGGGTATGTGTGCAGTGCACTTTAAGTGATCATGTCTGCATCGCTGTGGTGCTCTGCAGTGTTGCTGCTGTGTTATTGATTGATGTGTTTTGATCAGGGTGGGGTAGATCCATCAGCTGGCTCCGTGTTAGAGCAGGGCCCAGACGAGTTTTACACGCACGCGCCCACACCTGCACACAACTCTCTGTCGGTCCTTGACTCTCATCTGTCACTCGCTCCTTTCATTCCCTGCCCTCCTCATCCTTATTGCCCAACCCTCTAACATCCCTCTCTTCCCTTACCCTCTTCTGCCAACTAACTCCCCATCCCTCTCTCCTTCCTCCTTCCGCATCATTCCCTCTTCAATTTCTCACATTAATCTCCTCTCCTCGCTTCTCCCTCAACCTCTTTGCCTCTCCAGCCCCTTTTCCTCAATCCCCTCTCCCCCATTCCTCTCTCCTCCCCATGACCCTAGCTCTGCTCTCTGGCTAAGAGTACTGTGATTAGGGCCCTATAAAATCCATTTTCACTCCAATAAATGTTAACTATTTGGTTGTAATATCATCATCACCTCTTGAAGAGCACAATCAGAACTACACATTTCAGATTATTCCATGCAAAATAATTGCTTACATTTAGCTCTATCATCGGAATTATACAACGAGTAACTGCTTTCATGATCAGTAAACATCTACTGGTCATGTCATTTGAGATGTGTGAGGGTAGCCTGACGATATCTCTCAATATTGGCCACCATTAATTGGACATTTGATCTATCCTCTAAGGGAGTTACATGGACTCCTGCAGGCCCCCCTCACAGACACTGAGGGAAACCTCTTGCACACCTAGCAACACACACACACACACACACACACACACACACACACACACACACACACACACACACACACACACACACACACACACACACACACACACACACACACACACACACACACACACACACACACACACACACACACAGCTGCCTGGCACCTCTGGTAAATACAGAAAAGCCCCATCTGTGTCTTCCAGTCCTTTGCAATCAAAGTAGGTCAGTGTCAATACCATTCAAATGAACTGCAATTATACACAGGGATGTAAACAGGCATATGACCATACATTATGGTAATCAATGACCTAATGGTGGAGTCAACAACAACACAATAAGCATTTATAGCGATAGTCAAGCTAAAGTATGAAACGTTATCCCTCGCTCCTCCACGTACATCAGCGCGTGCGAGAGAGAGAAAGACAGGAAGGGCTAATGGAGAAAGGGGTGAAAGGATGGTGGATGCACAGCCCCTCGGTCTGCTTTTCTCTTTTCCCTTCCCTTCCACACTTTCAAATTGAATTAGGGGTGAAGTATTTATATGGGTGCAGTGTGCATTTTTCAGTCCTCTATACTGCTGAGAGAGAGAGAGAGAGAGAGAGAGAGGAAGAGGAATGAGAGAAGAAGAGGGAATGAGAGAAGAGGGAACGAGAGAGAGAGTAGGGGCTGACAGAGTGACATATCTGGGATGTAGAACAGTTGGTTGCTCTCTTTTCATTCTTCTTTGTTTATGTGCTACAGGCGCAATAACACACACAAGCACACAGACTGGAAACACTCATAGGCACAGAGAAAAAGAGAGGGAGAGAAACAAAAGAGGGGAAGGGAGTGAGAAATGAGTGAGACTATGGACAGACTGATAGGCAGTCTGTCTCCCCAGCAGCGTACCTTTGCCATTCCAGTTTAGGTACCTGTGGGGAATGCTGATTAACACTCTACCGTACCAGCCAACCGGAAGTGAGATGATGACTATATAACAATTGCCATGCTTGGTGGGAACTAAACTCAGCAAAAAAATAAACGTCCTCTCACTGTCAACTGCGTTTATTTTCAGCAAACTTAACATGTGTAAATATTTGTATGAACATAAGATTCAATAACTGAGACATAAACTGAACAAGTTCCACAGACATGTGACTACCAGAAATTGATTAATGTGTCCCTGAACAAAAGGGGGGGGGGGGTCAAAATCAAAAGTAACAGTCAGTATCTGGTGTGGCCACCAGCTGCATTAAGTACTGAAGTGCATCTCCTCCTCATGGACTGCACCAGATTTGCCAGTTCTTGCTGTGAGATGTTGGTACTCCTCTGGCAGGAAGCTGGGTCTTCTCCACCATTTGCTTGGCTTGATCCAAATTTTTTTTTTTTAATCTCAGATTGTTCTTGCAATTCTTACTTAGAAACTTCATTGGGAGGAAGTTTTTGTTTGATATGCTTTATTCATTTGCAACACAAACCATTTTTTTTTAAATCATGATGAATTGGACATTTTAGGACTTTTTTAGGACTGTTCATGCCCCCCTGTAAGACCCCAATGATCCGTGAACCGTACATGATACAGACACCTTGGTGGCATTATACTTTTAAAAGCTTTAAAATATGCGGTATCGCTACATTTTGAAATAACATTTACACATTAATTTATTCAACATTAAAACTATTATCTCAAGTACCCTTTTTGATTTAGTATTTTATATATATATATATATATATATATATATATATATATCATTTTAAACAATATACTCTACAATTACATCACATTTCCAGTGGGTTCTCTGCTACTTGTAAAGGGGCAATCAGCAGTTGCTACATCCAGTTTTGGACTTGAAATGAATGGTATTTCTTTAAGAATATAACTTATAAATGCCTCATGAGCTTAGTTGTTGTCTGTATCATGTACGGTTCACGGATCATACGGTGTTACAGTGGGCATGCAGTGCATTCCGAAAGTATTCAGACCCCTTCACTTTTTCCACACTTTGTTACGTTACAGCCTTATTCTAAAATGAATTAAATTGTCATCAATCTACACACAATACCCCATAATGACACAGTAAAACAGGTTTTTTTGAAACTTTTGCAAATGTACAAAAATATCACATTTACATAAGTATTCAGACCCTTTACTCAGTACTTTGTTCAAGCACCTTTGGCAGCGATTACATCCTTGAGCCTTCTTGGGTATGACGCTAAAAGCTTGGCACACCTGTATCTGCGGAGTTCATGAGAATCTCATGATTCTCTGCAGATCCTCTCAAGTTCTGTCAGGTTAGATGAGGAGCATCGCTGCACAGCTATTTTCAGGTCTTTCCAGAGATGTCTGATCAGGTTCATGTCCGGAAGCTGTCTGGGCCTCTCAAGGACATTCAGAGACTTGTTCCGAAGCCACTCCTGCATTATCTTGGCTGTGTGCTTAGGGTTATTGTCCTGTGGAAAGGTGAACCTTCGCCCCAGTCTGAGGTCCTGAGTGCACCTGGAGCGGGTTTTCATCAAGGAGCTCTTTGTACTTTGCTTCGTTCATCTTTCCCTCGATCCTGACTAATCTCCCAGTCCCTGCCATTGAAAAACATCTCCACAGCATGATGCTGCCACCACCATGCTTCACCGTAGGGATGGTGCCTGGTTTACTCCAGACCTGACGCTTGGCATTCAGGCCAAAGAGTTCAATCTTGGTTTCATCAGACCAGAGAATCTTGTTTCTCATGGTCGGGAAGTCCTTTAGGTGCCTTTTGGCAAACTCCAAGTGGGCTGTCAGGTGCCCTTTACTGAAGAGTGGCTTCCGTCTGGCTACACTACCATAAAGACCTGATTGGTAGAGTGCTGCAGAAATGGTTGTCCTTCTGGAAGGTTCTCCAATCTCCACAGAGGAACTCTGGAGCTCTGTCAGAGTGACCATCGGGTTCTTGTTCACCTCACTGACCAAGGCCCTTCTCCCCCGATTGCTCAGTTTTCCCGGGCGGCTAGCTCTAGGAAGAGTCTTGGTGGTTCCAAACCTCTTCCATTTAAGAATGACGACGGCCACTGTATTCTTGGGGACCTTCAATGTTGCAGAAGTGTTTTTGTACACTTCCCCAGATCTGTGCCTCGACACAATCCTGTCTCGAAGCTCTATGGACAATCACTTTGACCTCATGGCTTGGTTTTTGCTCTGACATGCACTGTGAACTGTCGGACCTTTTATAGACAGGTGTGTGCCTTTCCAAATCATGTCCAATCAATTGAATTTACCACAGGTGGACTCCAATCAAGTTGTAGAAACATCTCAAGGATGATCAATGGAAACAGGATGCACCTGAGCTCAATTTCGAGTCTCATAGCAAAGAGTCTGAATACTTATGTAAATAACGTACTTCTGTTTTTATATTTGATACATTTGCAAAAATTTCTTAAAACCTGTTTTCACTTTGTCATTATGGGGTATTGTCTGTAGATTGATGAGGATTTTTTGGGATTTAATTAATGTTAGAATAAGCCTGTAATGTAACAAAATGTGGAAATAGTCAAGGGGTCTTAATACTTTCCATATGCACTGTATAGGTCTAAAAAGAGCCTAAATTGGCCACTTTCAACATGGTTTGAAAAATGGTTTGCCATACAATTGTAAAAAGCATATAAAACATCCTTCCTCCCAATAAAGTTTTTATGTGAGAATTGCCCGAACAATCTCAAATACACATTTTTTTTGGGGGGGGGGCAATTTCTGAGTGATTCCCAATGCAAATGTAGGAAGACAGTCTGACCATGGATGTCGATATTGATAAGAAATGTACATATTATGTTAATATGTTTTCCAGGGGGTTGCTGTTCGTGTGTGTATGTGTGTGTAGGCTATTGTAATTGTGTGTGACTCTGAGGTTGTGCCAATGTGTTGTTATCAACTGGTTAAGTTGTACGCGTGCACTACACTGTACCAAATGTTCATTTCAGCGTGGTGTGCACATTCTGCCTCATTAATTGATGTGGAGATGTTTCTCAGTGGAAAGGCTAAGTATGCTACCTCTCCCCTCCCCTGCCTCTGCTCCTGCATTTGATAATGACATCGACTGTTGTCCAAGGTTAATGTTTACCTCATTTGCTGGTCATTCTCAGGACCATCATCTTTTGAACGAGGTGTGTCTGATTTGAACCAAAGGGACTAGCTAGTGAGTCAAGCGACCTTCCCATGCACCGTGAGTGTATCCCCATTCATCAGTCTTTCCTTGCTCATGCCCATGCATATCTGCTGTCTGAGAGAGATACAGCAACTGGTGAAGGAGAATGGGAGAGGCCGAGTGAAAGAGAGGGCTGGGTTTTGTGTAGGGTAAAGATGATAAGAAATGAGATGGATAATTTTTTTTAGTCACATTAAAAGTAGTGTCTGGATCTCTGAGAGGATAGACAAAATGAGTGAGTCAGCAGGCTAGAGGGGGTTGAATTTAGGGGTGGTAGAAATACAAAATCTGAAAACTTGGTAGTGTGAAGCATAGGGGAGGTTGGGTCAGGAAAGAGACCGTGTGAAGGAGGAGTGGGGAAGGTACTGGGGGTTTCGGAGGTGGAGGGGTAGTCTATCACGGGCTGTCAGTGTTGATGTGCCATCCCTTCCCACTAAGGTGAACGTCTCCTCTCTCGTGTGACACCGTGATTTCAACCATCTCAGTTCCTCACCATCTCTCTCCCTCTGTATCTCGCTTTCTCTGCCTCTCTCTCCTCCCTCCCCCGCCCTCTGCATCTTCATCTCGTTCTTCTCTCTCCCTGTCTCACTGCTGTGTGTATTAATCATTGTTAATGTGTGTGGCAGACTCTGTTATGCAGTGTGACTAACAGTGGGAACACACTCCCTGTCCCAGCTGCCCCAGCCCTCTCTCAGCTCTCATCTCCCTCAGCGGGCTGTTTACTGATGGGACCTGGGTTAGCCACCCTGCTCCAGGCCACAGAGGACCAACAGTCCCCACACCATAGAGTCTCCACACCATAGAGTCCCCACACAGCCCATAGGGCAGCATCTCATGACAGCTATCTGCCCCAGCTCCCCTCTCTCTCTTATGTTAACATCGCGCTCGCGTAGCCCAAGAAGGACCTTGTCTTGGACCTCGTCTCGTTACAGTCATTATGACAAACAACTGGAAGATTCTGGCTCTTGCTCAGTTTCAATGTTTTTCCCACTAACACATGTGGACGCACATTCATTTAATTTCATAGATGGACACATACTGTAATAGTGAATCATGGTTTCTGACTCAGTTGGTTTGGGTCAGTGACAGGGCAGTGTTGGCTCGGCACCAGTAGCCCTTGAGGAGGTGGGAGCAAGGTGAGAGGAACAAACACCACCATTGGCTGTCCTTTCCCAACATGACACCACACCTGTCCACTGACTAGCAGTGCTCACCGGCTAGCGGTGCATGAGAGCGAACGAACTGACAGGAAAGATATATGATTCTACACGTTTTAAGTGTAGTTTCAGCATCTGCAAATCACAAAAATATGTTTAATTCTGTACAGTATATCAGTGTCAGTAGCTGGTTGATGTTGATGTATTCACTGATTTATGGCGACTGAATGAGAAGGATACTGTCGGCAGGCCAACTCCCGACGGACGTCCTCGCGTAGTCTGCACCGGTAGTGATCGATCAGGGCCCTGTCGTTCCATCCCGCGCTGGCAGCCAGGGTACGGAAGTCCAATGCAAAATCCTGTGCACTCCTCGTCCCCTGCCTTAGGTGGAACAGTCGTTCACCCGCCGCTCGACCCTCAGGCGGGTGGTCGAACACTGCCCGAAAGCGGCGGGTGAACGCTGCGTAATGGTCCCTCACTCCATACGGCGTTGGCCCACTCCAGGGCTTTGCCTGAGAGGCAGGAGACGAGGGCGGACACGCTCTCACGTCCCGAAGGAGCCGGGTGGATGGTTGCCAGGTAGAGCTCCAGCTGGAGTAGGAACCTCTGGCATCCGGCAGCCGCGCCATCATACTCCCTCGGGAGCACGAGTCGAATCCCGCTGGAACCGGATGAAGGAGGGGTGGACATTGGGACCTGCTGTAGTGGGGCTGGTGGAGGCGCTGGACGACCTCTTCCTCTCTCCCAACGATCCATCTTCGGCAGCACGCGATCCATGGCGGTGCCCAGATGTTGCAATATGGTCGCGTGCTGCTGGATGCGCTCCTCTATCTCTGAAGGGAGGGCGTCTGCTCCTGCTGACTCCATTCTTTTGGGTGAGTGATTCTGTCAGGAGGCCTATGTGTAGCTGGTGTATAGGAGTCAGGCGCAGGACAGCAGATAAGAGTAAATAACCGTATTTTACTCAACATATAATAAATGCAATACAAAAACAGAGCCCACAATAATGGACCTACCTACATAGAAACAATCACTCACAAACAAACATGGGGGAACAGAGGGTTAAATAATGAACAGGTAATTGGGGGATTGAAACCAGGTGTGTAAGACAAAGACAAAACAAATGGAAAATCAAAAGTGGATTGGCGATGGCTAGAAGGCCGGTGACGTCGACCGCCGAACGCCGCCCGAACAAGGAGAGGGACCGACTTCAGTGGAAGTCGTGACAGATACATTTTGCGGCATGATATGTCAGCATGTCTGTCTGGCCTATATTCTTAGGACTCCCTTGTGTATCCAGTTTATTGCAGCATGTGTCATGGAGGGTGGGGGTGCTGAGTTCTCAACATGCCATCATATGATACTGTATATGTCTCAATAATGTTGCTCTTGTTAAATGAGTTGCATGATTTTTGTCATACACAAATATTACCGATGTCTTGGCTGTGATTCTGTGTCTGCTATACTGCAGACTACAGCGAGAGACGAGTTGGATTACCATAAACATTTTTGGCTGGATTATAATAATCTGCGTGTCACTGTGATTGTCTCAGTGGCTGGTTAGGCCTGGGGATGTTTGGCTGCTTTAAACACTAGTTTAATGAGTTTAGATCAAACCCCTTATTTAGTATTCCACTGTGCCTCTCTGACTCACTGCTGCTAGACCACATTTATGGTAATTGCCCCATTCAGCCCCAGAGAAAGACCACTAGTGATATTTTACGGCAGTTTAGAAAAGTGACGCAGAGTATATGTTAACCCTTTGGGCCTTGAGGCTTATCGCTGACCCTGTCATCAGCAATCTATCTGATGAATGGGACCTTAAACCCCCCCCCCTCCGGACCTGAGAATAATGCTGACTCAGAACGGCTATCGACGGGCAACAGGGAGGGGTCATCATCTTATTAAAAGTCTGCTGGAATTCCA